>NC_059342.1:75797500-76098461 GCF_018350155.1 Leopardus geoffroyi
GTTTACCTGGTGCATGGTACGTACTCAAGAGACCGTGGCTTTTGTGGTCTCGTTTAATCACATCAGGTTGGAGAAGGAGATGTTAAGAATCTTCCCAAGGTCACACAGGTAATGTAAATGGCAGAGCTGAGATTCAAACAGAAGTCTGTAGGACTGTCACTTGCGTGAGGTTGTGTATTGCCACAGAGTACCTGTACAAACCTCAGGCTTTTTTTTTTTTTTTTTTTTTTCCTTTTCTAGCGTTTTGGGAAAAAAAGCATCAGGTTGTCGCATGAGGGTATGACAATCTGGGAATAGCAAGTAAAAGCAACCCGGATCCAGAGGTTTCTGGTGCTTTCTGTGACTGCGTTTTGTTAGCAAGGTTGAAGGGAGCAGTGTGCGTGGTGGTAGAATTCATTGAACTTCCACTTGAAATTCTTCTCTCTTTTAAATACATATTGATTAGAGGCCAAAGACCTCAATTCTATTCTTAGTCCGGTACTTTAATTACAGTGGATTCCTTAGTTAAAGCCTGCTGGTTCAGTTCTCTGCCATCCTCCACCCCTGCTCTCTCTTAAACTTACACATCAGACTAGTAGATTGGAATGGCTTTCTTAAAAACATTTTTTTAAATGATCTTCAAGCAAAATATATTGATAATGTCTGTCCTGTTGAAATTACGACCTCAAGGACCTAACTGAGCCATTTCCTTTGATAGGCTGCTTTCCAAAGCCAAATTTAAAGATATAGTTATATAATATTTAGAGATCTATAATAATATTAACAAAAGTAATGGTAATAACCATCTTTAAGCACTTGTTATGTGCGAGACACTATGTTAAAACAAGTACATGCATTACTTCATTAGACGTAATCAGCATTTTGTTAAGGAAGTACTATTACTATTCCTACTTTGTAGAATTTGGGTTTAGAGAAGTTAAGGATTTTGCCCAAGGTCATGCAGCTAGTGAGTGAAGGAGTCTGGAAACTTTCTGGCCCTGCAGGCTGAGTTCTTAATTATTAACATAGACTGATTCTCTTAGTGAAAAAAAAGATCAGCATTGAGAGCCATAGATTTGGGCTTCAGAGGGGCTCCCCCAGGAGGGGAGACACCCATCATCTCAGCAGAATAAGAAGTGTGTATGAGAGTGTCTTTGATTTCTTTTTTTTTTTCTTTTATGGGTTAGGAAAATTTAAGTGACTTTTCTGAATGTCTTAGAACTTTACAGCAAGAGCAGACCTCAGTGACCACCAGCAACAGGTATTAATGCCTCTTTTACTTCATTGAGTACATTTAAAAATATATTTTTTAACATGTATTTATTTTTGAGAGACAGAGTGCATGCAAGTGGGGGAGGGGGAGAGAGAGAGGGAGACACAGAATCCAAAGCAAGCTCCAGGCTCCGAGATGTCAGCACAGAGCCCATTGTGAGGCTCAAACTCACGAACCAGAACCGTAAGATCATGACCTGGGGTGAAGTCGGCCACTTAACCGACTGAGCCACCCAGGCGCCCCTGCCCCTTTCACTTCAATATCACTTCACACTTACTCTGCAAAGCTCCTGGGGTGCCATAATATTTTGTGAGCTAGCCTATTCAGATGAGGAGCTTTGAGCACCGGAAGATTAAATGTTTTGCCTCAGGCCACAAAGTTAAAAGTAGCAGGGCCCACAACCAGATCTCTATCTTTATGTTCTTAGGTGCAGGGCTCTTTTCTTGCAGATAAGCGAAAAGTTTGAGGGATATTTAAGTGTCTTGGCCAAAATCAGTCATTGGGTAGTGGAGTCGATACTATTGCTCGAGACACGGAGTCAAAATCAGCAAAAATGTGCTTTGGATGGTTTATCAGAAATATGGTACCATCATTCAGTCCTTTCAAGAACTGGATGCTATCATCTACACCAAACCACAGTCTGCTGTGTGCACCAAACTACTATCAGCCAAGATCTCCGTTACGAAACTGGCTTTCAAGGACTGATATTGTGTAGCTCCTCCTAGACATAGGGAAAGGATCCACTCGGAAATGAGATCCTAGAAGGTGTGAAAGTCAGATCTAATCTTGCATAGTTTTCTGTACAAGAGTCTGAGATCTATTCCTAAATCCCTTCAGGATGACGAAGCTGCCTTGACAGTATAAATCCAAGCAATGGGAACCACTTTGTGTAAGTACATCTACCAAAATTTTCATTCCAAATGGAACCCAGATCACAGGGGAAGAAGATTGGCATGCAGCATTATTTACATCACAAATTATTATTACTCTTTTCTTTCCATTTTATAAATTTCACTCCAGAAATGAAACATTCAAGCTGTGGAAATATAAGAGATCAGTTTCTTACTGACTTCCACTGATAGGCTGAAACAAGATGAAGACTGAGCCCTGGGCTTTCTCATGGAAGCTCATTTGAGATGTCAGTTCCAGGCTTGTGTGTAACTTAGATTTTATGTGCATATATGTTCTTTATTCTATCCTGGTGATTTTTTCCAGACTGAATCCACTATTGTGGTTTCTGTAAAAAAAAAAAAAAAAAAAAAAAAAAAAAAAAAAAAAAAAAAAAAAAAATGGATAGCTGGAATAAAATACCATGGTATGTGTAGTTTGCTATTTTTTGTGGAGAGGTGGAAAGTGAAGAAGGACTTAAAATAGCATTGAGCTACTCTATCCAAGCAGAGGCTCAGGGAAGGGGTAGGGGAGGCCCTGTATTGCGGGTTGCTACAGAGGCCAGGACAGTCAAGGTGCTTGTCTCTGTCTCAGTCTGACTCCTTGCTGTTCCTCAAATTCTACAGGCATGATTCTGGCCCAGGCCCTTTGCACTGGCTGTTATCTACACTTGGCATTCTTCTAAGCTGGCTCCCACCCTTTCTTCAGCTCTCATTCAAAGGTCATTTTTCATTTTCTCAATGAAACTCACCCTGACCATCCTATTTTAAAATGCAGCTTGATGGGGGCGCCTGGGTGGCTCTGTTGGTTGAGTGTCTGACTCTGGATTTCAGTTTAGGTCATGATCTCATGGTTCATAAGACAGGGCCTGTGTTGGGCTCTGGGCTGATAGCGTGCAGCCTGCTGGGGATTCTCTCTTTCTCCCTCTTTCTGCCCCTTCCCTGCTTGCATTCTCTCTCTCTCCCCCTCTCTCAAGATAAATAAACAACAACAAAAAAAAACATAACTTGAATCCTTCCTCAAAATAGCCTTGTTTTCCCCCATAGCACTTATAACTTTCTAACGTATTTATGTGAATTGTTTAAGTAAATAAGTAAAATGCATTTATGTATTTAAATTATTTAAGTACAAGTAGAAACAATGTAAATACATACATAAATATCTTTCAGAAGATGCTTGTTCAGAAAGAAGTATGTGCTCCATCTACTTTGTTCACTGATGAGCCAAAGCACACAGAACAGGTTTGACCCAGAGTGTAGGCTCTCAGATATTTGTTACAGAAATGATTGTTTATTTCACACTGACTCCTTCAATTACTTTTCATTTGTTTGTAAAAACTGTCAATATATTGCCCTAAAATTGTGTTGGTTTAAAAGGCACCAATTTTGAGAGCATGCTCAGGGGATGTAACTGTACCTGCCCCAAGTCATTTTATTTTATTTTATTTTTTTAGTATTTTTAATTCCATTATAGTTAGCATAAAGTGTTCTATTAATTTCAGGCATATGATTGGTGATTCAGCATTTCCATACATTACCCGTGCTCATCACAATTACACTGCTTAATCCCCATCACCTTAGGTCACCAATCCCCCCACCCCCTCCCCTCTGGTAACCATTAGTTCTCTACATTTAAGAGTCTGTTTCTTGGTTTGTCTCTTTTTTCCTTTGCTTGTTTGTTTCTTAAAAATCACATATGAGTGAAATCACATGGTATTTTATTTTTTTTCTGATTTCGTTCAGTATTTTATTCTCTTGTTCCATCCATGTTGTTGCAAATGTCAAGACTTCATTGTTTTTTATGGATGAATAATATTCCTGTGTGTGTGTGTGCATGTGTGTGTGTGCGTGTCTGTGTGTGTATACATATATCACATCTTTATCCATTCATTTATCAATTCACACTTGGGCTGTTTCCATAATCAGGCTATTGTAGATAATGCTGCTATAAACAAACATAGGTGTGCATATCCAAGTCATTTTAATAATACAGACAATATAATTTGTCAAACCAACTAAAACACGTTTTACAAATGAATGAATGTTAAACTGATGTTGAAGGACCTTTAGGGGAAAAGGGAGCGGAGGCAGAGTATTTTGCCTATATTATCTCCTGGGATCCAGGCATCGTCAATCACCGTTTTACAAAGGAAAAGCCGAGGTTTGGGAAAAATTAAGTGACTTACGCAGGTTACACAGATAGTAAAAAGAAGAGGTATGATTCAGATTGGTTATCCCTGTCCCCAAAGCCCATGGTTAACTACAACACACACCATCTGAAACTATAAATTCTGTAAGACGTGAGAGTTATAGACAACTTGTGTGTTGGACGCTGTGGTATGCCGTACGGATAACCACCGTTAGGACCGAAGGACTCCTCTCTTGAGACCGCTGATCACTGTCAGCTCTCTACATACCAGCTGTCTTCTACCCTCTGGGTCTCCTCAGCCAGGGTTGCAAGGTTAGGCCATATCCAATGACTCTTCAATGTGAGGTTCAAAGGCCTGGAGCCTTTGGCTCATGTCAAACAACTCTACAGGGCCACCCAACCTCACAGCTCCCTGTGGGATCAGCTGAGGCCTCTGTTGTGACTACATCACAGCTCAATCACTCCTGCTGCTGCCTTCTAGCACCTACACTCTCCCACAGTTGTATCTCCCACACGCACATCCTAATAAACTTCTGGCATCCATATCTCCACCCCAGAGTCTGTTTCCAGGGAACCTGATCAGAGTCTGTTTTATGAGGTGGTATCTTTGAGTTAAAAGATTTGCAATAATACCAGTACGTACTCCTACAATCCAATCTCAGACAGTAGGAGTGCTTTGGAACCCACAACTCCACAAAAGTTGAAGCATTCAGTCTCTCTTAACCTCCAGAAGCAGGTCAGAAAAAAATGACTGTCATGTACAGTTTTTCCCTTGTGGGATCATCTGTTTGCTCCATTAGCTTAGTTTGAAATTTCAAACCAGTTTGATAGTCACCACAGCCAGTAAAACTGCCCCTGAAAGCACCTTCATTCAATAAGAAAAGCCCACTGTGTGCGGGCTGTTATGCTCATTATACTTGAATACACCGAAAATGCATCAAACGGCCCCCTGAAAACTCTTCCATTCAATGAGTAAGACCTATCATGTGCTGGGTGGTAGTGCATTGCTCTTTAAGAATCAAAGATGCATGCACTTAGTTCTTACCCTCAAATAGCTCTGGGTTTAGAAGGCGGTTTTCCAAATTGTGTGCCTTGGAATCTACCATAGAACTTGTTACAAGTGTCCATGATTGGTCTTAGAATGATACCCGGAATTACTCCTGCTTAATTTTTATATTCTGATAGAAGTGATCTATGAGCCACTTGTGGAGAAAATCAAATCCTGGAGGTCATATAAAACATGCATTGCTTATCTACTCTGAGTACAAGTACTGTGGTACTCTCTGTGGTAGAGAGAAACATTCTACTAGGGAGAGATAATGTTCTAATTAGTCTGTATATGTTTACAGAGACACTGTTGTGTGTCAGATACTGTGATAGGCTCTGTGACAGCACAAAGATGAACACTTGGGGGTTCCTCTCCTCAACAAGCTTAATTATAGCTAGATAAGAGTCATTCATTTCTGCATTTATTTATTTACCTATTTATTTCGTCATTTAAGTCATCTTTTCATTCACTCAATAAATGTTTACTGAATACTAAGTGAAATGGGTTGTCAAATGACAAATAAGGAAATGTGTGATACACAGAAATGTATCATGTGATATAGGTGAAACATGCGTCTACACAGAAGTGCCAATGTCCTTCTACAGGAGGGTTGACAGGTGAGCTTCCATACACTTCTCAGTATTTAAGGTTTGGTTACTTAAAATGCCTCTATGGCAAAGAACAAGCAATCCTCTTGAGGTGGTAATCAGCTTGATATAAAGATCTCTATAACGGACCATCCCAATTCCATTTAGTTCCCAAATTGGTGGGGAGGGAGGAGAGTACTAAGAGATCCCTCTGGTTTGCCTGACTCAAACGAGCCGTTTTTGAATTTGGACAATTTCACAATCGTCAGTGTGACTGGCCCGTGCTAGCAGTTTTTGGATTTCTAGGAAAATATCTGGTATGCGTCATGGTGAGGAAATGCTCAAACAAGGAAAAGGGGTAAATAAAGAACCATAATCATTTAGAAAGAATTCGCCAAGAAATAGAGGTCTGTGTGGTGTAACTAAGAACTTGCACAATGCAGTTTCAGGAAATACCAGATCCATGACAGGTGGGGGCTGTGTTCTCCCCTCACCCACCCAAGGTGGCGGGAATCCATTCCAGCTCTCTTTCCCAAAGAGGCGGATGGAGCCACAGAATCCTTCTAAAATCACCGACTCCAGACATCCACTCCCAGTTAATTATAATTGGTACGGGAGATGTTATCTATTTTCCATTCCTAGTGCAGGGGTTTGGATCGAGGAGTGTGGAGATTTGGTTTTAGGTCCAGTACTATCAGGTTCTCTGGACATTAGTTGACTAGTCTTTTTAGTGCATTCCTTATTTACGCGTCTGTGCGTTTATGAAAATCAAAAAGGAGAAAATACAGGAGTCAGCCTGTTCACAAATAACAGGACTCTACTTGACTCTCCTCAACCCTGTGCTCTCTCTTCCTGATGCCCCTGCCCTCCTGCAATCTAGTTTGGGGGCCATTTTGAACTTCTGTAATTTTCCTAAATGCCCTTTCACTTTGCTACTTACATGTTGTGATAAATACTATTCCCTCTGCCTGGGCAAACTTTTCTCTGCCCTCCTCACCTCAATCTCTACCTCTTACCCAGTCCCAGGCTACTTGAATATATGATTTATCACTATCACTTGAGTACATGATTTATTCCAATTCATTCTTTAACTATGCTAGTCCTTCCTCTAGGAGTTCTTCTCTGATGACATTGAGCTTAGCTTGGACTCTGTTTTTCCACAGCCCCCCTTAGTACCCTTATCTTGGCACTCACCTCTGACTTCTTTGTGAGCAAACACGATACCTCTTGATCTCCATTCTTTCTATAGTGCTTCACATGATGTCAGCATATATATAGTAAATGCTCAAAAAAAATTTTTTTTTTAATTTTAGAGAGAGAGCACAAGCAGGGCAGAGAGGGAGAGAGAGAGAATCCCAAGCAGGCTCCACGTGGAGTGCAGACTTGGGGCTTGATCACATGATCCTGGGATCATGACATGAGCCAAAACCAAGAGTCAGATGCCCAACTGACTGAGCCACCCAGGTGCCCCTCAAAAAATACTTTTGAATCAATGAATATAGCAGCAAGGATTTGCTGCTGATAATGATGAGCATGATGAATGATGATTGTACCTCCTTTATTGAATACTAGTCTCTTTTCAACTGTTTTCTGCCTCATTCCATATTTATTTAATAAAATTACTTAATTATTAATTAGTTAATCAAGTAGAGAATAATTTAACAGAGACTCATAAAGAATGAGAGAGGTTTAGTTCTATGTTTACCCCATTAAGATTTACCGAGCATCTTCCGTGTGACAGGAAATGGAGGAATCAAGAAGAAAATGGCACCGTCTCTTTCTCCAGAGAAATCAGTGTAGCAATGGAGATAGATGTAAAGTAATTGACTAAAGTGACCATGAAGTGGATGCGTGTCATTTGTTCATGTTAATTGAATGCCTACTACATTCCAGGCACTGTTCTAGGCTGTGAGACAGTGGGACATAACAGGTGAGCAAAGGAAAGTCCTGCCCTCAGGGAGCTTCTGTCATGGAGATAGGAAGCATGTGGGAAGAGCAGCTTCATTCTACTTGGGATGGGAGTTCAGAGATGGCTGAACGTGAGGAGGTGACATTTTTGCCGATCTGAGTGGAGTGAATCAATACTCACTCTTAAGGATGAGAGGCTGCTTAGTTAATTCTGGAACATCCAATGCATGGTAGATGTGACTGGAGGAGCAGAGGTCCTGACATCAAGTAGGTGTTTGGTAAATGTGTCATTCTGCATAAATAATCCATATCCAAAAATGAGTAAAAAGCGGGCCTTCCCTTAAGGGTCATGCATTCTAGCTGGGAAAAGGATGAGGTACAAGAGGTGAAGAAGAGGAGAGGCTGACAGAAGACAGGGCTGACGTTCTGGAACTCACACATTCCTCTCTACCCACCGTCTTTTCCAACATCCACTGGCCCTCTGTTACCTCCTCCAAAAACAGATATGCTTCTTGGGAGTTCTAAGTTCTCTTGTGTATCCGTATCCTTTGCTGGGTGCTCCATCTTGGCCTCTTCCCAAATGTCTCCTGCAAATGTTTATTTTTATAAATGTTGCATATACAGGGCAGGAGATAGGGAAAGGGGTGAGCCAGAATCATTTACGAAAGCACTTTGGCTCTGGGCTCCGGAAATCATTTCCACAGGAGGCTGCCCTGGACAGAATGCACTTAATCCTCAGATCTCCTATCCCCACTTCCAAGCAGAAGCCATTGCAATTCTTATTTACAGTCAGAAGCTTCATGGAGTTCTAAGCCAAAACGTTCTTTCCTGAAAAGCTGGTGGTGGTCTCCAGCATTCCATCCTTACCTTTGACGAGAATGCTTTCTTATTTGATCCAAACAAATAACCAGACACCTACCTGGACCAGAAGGAGAATTGTGGACCTCATTTTTCCCCATCAGTGGATATTTAATGGGTGCCAACTTGTGCAGATCCTTTCCCAGTCACTGAGGGCACAAGACCTAGGATACTGCAAGGGCAGGAAGGGACTACATTTTATCGAAGACGTGCCACGTGTTGCCATCCTTGACACACACGATTTCCTAGAATCCTCATGAAATAGGTATTCCTAAGCCACTTTACATACCAGGGAAGAAAGGAAGGAAGGAAGGAGGGAAGGAAGGAAGGAAGGAAGGAAGGAAGGAAGGAAGGAAGGAAGGAAGGAAGGAAGGAAAGAAGGAAGGAAGGAGATGATCAGGAAGGAAGGAAGAACAGAGGGAAGGATGTAGGATTTGAGGTTCTGTAACTTGTATAATGCCCTCCCCAGCTGATGAATAGACTCTCTGCCCATTTTCCTTTCATCACCTACTATCAAGCTTTAACCTCCATCTCTCCACCAAAAAGTGTTCTCAGCAAGATCATCACTGACACTCACATGATTAAACCCAGTAGTCAATTCTCAGTCCTCATTTTGGTTTACCTATTAGCAACGTATGATTCACTTCATCAACACCTCTTCCCTGAAACCCTTTCTTCTCTTGGCTTCCAAGACATCATACACACTCTCCTGGTTTTGCTGGCTCCTCACTGCCAAGTCTTTCTCCGTTTCTTAGCAGAAGTTTTTTTTACTTTTTCGATCATCAACTCAATGTCTTTTCTTTTAATGTTTATTTTTTAGAGAGAGAGACCCAGACAGAGTGTGAGCCAGGGAGGGGCAGAGAGAGAGGGAGATACAGATTCTGAAGCAGGCTCCAGGCTCTGAGCTGTCAGCACAGAGCCTGATGAGGGGCTCGAACCCACAAACCACAAGATCGTGACCTGAGCTGAGGTCAGACTCTTAACCAACTGAGCCACGCAGGTGCCTTCTCCCCACCCTTTTTGTTTTCTCAATGTCTTGATATTGGAGTATATCAGAACTCAGTCCTGGGCCACTCTTTTTCTCTATCTACATTCACTCCCTGGGTGATGTGATTCCTTGTCATTGCTTCAGATATCATTGGCACACCAACAGCTCTTTCTTCCTGCCACCATGGACCCCTTCTCTAAACTTAAGGGTGGCAGGGTACTTGGTGTCTCTTCTTGGAAGTCTCAGACTTAACCACTTTCAAAATCAATTTCCATCTTTTCCAATCCAATTTGCTCTTATGGCGGATTCCCCGATCTCATTTCCCTGCAGCACCATCTTTCCTGTTGCTCACAACAATGGCAGCAAAGAAAACCTTCTTTTTCCTCTCATACTCCACACCCAGTTGGACAAGTCTGCCCTAGATCCACCCAGTGTTTGCCATCCCCATGGTTACCAGCCTGGTACAAACCTCCATCTTCTCTCACTCACATTGCTGGTGGTCTTCCTTTGCATTTTCCCTATAAGCCTGGCCTCAACGTGGTGGCCAGCATGATCCTGGTAAGCCTGTCCATTCTCCCCAAAGGCCTTGCATCTCACTTAGGGTAAGAGCCAAAGGCTTTAAGACAGCAGACAGGATCTGCCTCTACCTGGCCTCACATTCCTTTTCTGAACCCTTCACTCACACATCCCACCCACTCTCCCACACACTCTGCTCCAACCGCACGAGCCTTTTTGTCGTTCTCCCCACCTGGGCTTCTGCCCCTTAGACATGTATGTGGCTGGTTGCCTCACCCCCTTCAGCTTTTGGATTGTGACCTTCTCACCAAGGATGTAGCTGTCCACTTAAAATTGCAACCCCACCCCAGCATTTTCATTTTGCCTCCCTTATTTTATTCTTCTCCTTAACATTTACCACCATCTTATATTCTGTATGTCTTATCTGCTTATTCTGTCTCGCTTTCTCCTCCCACACTAGAAAGTAAACTCCTTGAGGGTAAGGCTTTCTTCTGGTTTTCCCACTGCTATGAATTAGAAAAGTGTATATTACATATTGGAACCTTAGTTAATATTTGTTAACAAACATCATAGGAAGGGAAGGTATCAGTGAGGTTTGGTGTAGGCAAGGAAGGCTTCATGGAGGAGGAGAGAAAAATTTTGTTGAGTACTTAGCATGTGCCAAGTTCTAAGTTAAGTATATTGCATCCGTTCTCTCATTAAATCCTCCTGACTACTCCCTGAAGTAAATATTATTGTTTTTTACATTGTACAGATAGGAAAACTGCAGTGTTGGGCACCTGGGTGGCTCAGCTGGTGAAGCTTCCGACACTTGCTTTCAGCTCAGGTCATGATCTCGCGATTCATGGATTTGGGTCCCGTGCACTGTCAGTGCACAGCAGCCTGCTTGAGATGCTCTCTCTCCTTCTCTCTCTGCCCCTCCCCCATTTGTGGATATGCTCTTTCTCTCTCTCAAAATAAATTAATAAACTTAAAAAAAGAGAAAACTGCAGTGTCAAAAGGCTAACTTACATCTTCTCAAGATCACTCTAACGATTTGTATAGAAACCCAATGAGCCAGCTCTTTTTCTCTCTGATTCCCAACCATGCGATACAGTTTTAGAAATCTCTTATAGGAATGGAACTCTTCTTGAATTAAGGAAAGAAATCAAAGGAAGTCACATGAAAAAAGTAAACATTTGTTTACTTTTTCAGGAACTCTTATGATTTAACCCTCATGACAATTCTATTATACTGTGTGCTGTGTCCATAGGGAAGAAAAATGAATGGAGCACTCCCTGCCCTCAATGAGCCCACAATCTAGCAAAGCTGACATTAAAATGAAATTGTAAGTGCTTTAATAGCGTTGTGCTTTAGGAGCAGAGAGGAGGGAGCAATTGATTTCATCAGGATAGATTCAGACAGTGAAGGCCTCAGAGAGAGGACATCTAAACTTGACCCTTCAGGTTGGGGATGACTTCACATTCAAGCCGGGGATGCAGTAGGAACAAAGGAGGGAGCCATGGCTGCGTGGACCTACTCAAAGGGAAGAGTTTAAGAGAGGAGAGAAAGGTGGATCTGATACTTTGCCCTAAAGGCAATAGGAGACCATGGCCAGATTGAATCTGTGAAGTGGCCTGCTCAAATCTGTGCTTTATTGAGATGACTCTGACTCTCATCATGGAGCATGGATGGCAGGGAATTAAAAAAAGGGGGGGCAGGATGCTGAGATAAGGGGTCTTGCAGCATCCAAGAAGAGGTGATGTAGTCAATGTGGTAGCAGGAGAAGTAGGGGTGATGGATCATGATGTAGGTACACATACTTAGCGTGTTAGTTGTTCTCACCCTTGGCCGTCCTTGAAATCACCTGCAGAGCTTTAAATAATTTCTGTTACCCAAGATGTAGATCAAACCAACTAATTTAGAATTTTTAGGGATGGAGCAGGGTGTACGTAGTTGGTAAAGCTCCCCAGATGATGCCATTGTGTATCCAAGTTTGAGAACCATTGGTTTTACATGTCTGGATGACTAATTGGATGTCACCAGGAAGGAAAAAGAAGAGAAGAGAAGATTTTCCAGCCCATAGGACTTGGGGAAATTCTATTGTTTTTTATATCTTTTCTAAAGAATCAGACTGGCTACAACTGGTACTTGATGAGTAGCCTTGGGAAAATGACATACTTCTCAGCTATAAAAAATGGTAAACTCACCTTATGAAATTATCATGAGGATTAAATGAGGTAATGTGTTTAACACTGTGTGATGCCGGGAAAAATGGCGAAAGCACGCAACTTTTATTTTATTAATTATTTCACTTAGTTACACAAGAATGAGTCTACAGGAAAAGGAACAGTTTCCAGATGGGAGATACATATGTGGTTCCCCAGATGTGTTTAATGTCTGTGGGCTACCTAGTAGTCATTTGGAAATAATACGTTAGTGTTCAAGAGGTAGTTCAGAGCTGGAGGGGCAGATTTGGTACTGTTTGGTGCGGGCTATTGTATAAGCCACACAAAGATCCTCTCATGCAGAGAGAGATAGAGCAAGGGAGGTAGGTGACAGATGGGTATATCGGGTAGATGCAAATCTCTTAGGACTCATTTTGCTTCTCTGTAAAGTAATAGCATGTTTCAGAGAATTTCTGGGAGAATTAAATACGATGTGGGTAAAGCACATTAACAATGCGGAATATTCGAGGCATCAGAGGACAACAAAACCAGAAGAGAAAAAGGGAGGGTATTTTCAGAAGAGTAGTTTGTCAAGGAACACAAGAGTTCCAAGTTCCAAGAGGGAAGGAGCAATTGTGTCAAATACATAAAATAAATCATTTTGAGCCACAGTGTTCTCATCGGTATAATGAGCCCTTGGATAAAAGGGGTATTTACATAAGTGTTAATTTATTGTCCTGTTCTAAATATGAGCGTCCTAGCATTGAAAACAAACAGGGGAATTGCAATCAGTTACAAGGTTCAAACACTACTTTTCAAGAGGAAACAGATATTTGCTGGCCGAAAGGCTGAAATCAGTTTCTTTCCTGGGTCCTCCTCATTGGAGGATTAACATGGGATTTGATGGGAGGTGTTTCCTTCAATATCTGGAAATGCTTTTTACATTGAGTTTTATGAGGTTCCTTCTCATAAAGTCTCTGTTTACATTGCTGCATAAATGCATATTTACTAGGGGCCAGATGATAATAATAGTGTCTAATATTACCATAATAATGAAATCAGCCACCATTTACCGAGCATTTATTATGTGTCAAGCACTGTGCAAAGTACTTTATTTACAATGTTTTTAATGCATCCCCAGAAGAAGCAAGAGGGCAAGCATCATTATCATGTTTTACATATGGTGAATTTGAGGTTCCAAGAAGCTGAGTGACCATTCAAGATCAAACCAACAACATGGCTTAGGGTTTAAAACCAAGTCTACTTGCCTCAGAGATCTATGATTTTTAAAGCTACTCTGCTCCAGAATTTAGCCCACTGTTTTATAAACATAGTTTCCCATGTGATTAGCTGAGGCAGAAATCAACTGATTTTATCTAGGAGGCAGAAGGGGCCCTGAAAGGTGAAATGAATGTCCTAGGGTTCCATGAGTTTTTGGATGGACCCACCATATGCTTAACCCCTCCCAGGTAACATTGTCTTATGTTCTGTCCTGTCAGATGTAACACTGGTTGAACAGGAACATGAACAGAGAATAGAGGTGCTTATGTTCCTTCCTTCTGTGGGCAGAGGAGAGTTCCAGAAAAGTACAGAAAATGTCAGATTGGTGTAGTTATAATTCCTGACCCCTAAGTGATCAAAAAGAATATTGCCGTCTGCATGTTCTTTCTGCACAAATCTGGATCAGTGACACATAACAAGGGCACACCCTCTCCAGGGAAGCTTTGTCAACCCATCTACTTGCTCTTACAATTTATATTCTCTGTCCCTTCTCCACTACAAAGAAAACCTCTCCTGTATTTCAAACTGCAGAGCCCTGCCAAATACTCTGCCCTCATCAATCTCCATTCAAATGCCAGCAAAATGACCCCATGGATAAAGGCAGTGAGTTAATAAATCAGCATCCTTTTAAAGAATTTTCTTTTAACTGACACAGAAAATTGGAATGGCTACCTTAGCAAAAGAGGCATTGATGTAATACAGCATATTGTTTAGATCCTCAGGACCTAGCCATAGTCCCAGGTTCAAATCCACACGGGGCTGTTTACTTCCTAAGTGACTTAGAGCAAGTCCCTTACCTTTTGAGAGTCCATTTACTCATTTTTATTTTTTTTAATGTTTATTTATTTTTATTTTTGTTTTTTTGTTTTTGTTTTTTAATATGAAATTTATTGTCAAATTGGTTTCCATACAACACCCAGTGCTCATTCCAACAGGTGCCCTTCTCAATGCCCATCACCCACTTTCCCCTCCCTCCTACCCTCCATTAACCCTCAGTTTATTCACAGTTTATTTTAGGAGTCTCCCATGGTTTGCCTCCTTCCCTCTCTGTCACTTATCCCCCCCTTACCTTCCCCCATGGTCTTCTGTTAAGTTTCTCAGGATCCACATAAGAGTGAAAACATATGGTATCTGTCTTTCTTATATGACTTACTTCACTTAGCATAACACTCTCCAGTTCCATCCACATTGCTACAAAAGGCCACATGTCATTCTTTCTCATTGCCAAGTAGTATTCCACTGTATATATAAACCACAACTTCTTTATCCATCCGTCAGTTGTTGGACATTTAGGCTCTTTCCCTAATTTGGCTATTGTTGAAAGTGCTGCTATAAACATTGGGGTACAAGTGCCCCTATGCATCAGCACTCCTATATCCCTTGGGTAAATTCCTAGCAGTGCTATTGCTGGGTCATAGGGTAGATCTATTTTTAATTTTTTGAGGAACCTCCACACTGTTTTCCAGAGCAGCTCTACCCATTTGCATTCCCACTAATAGCACAAGAGGGTTCCCATTTCTCCACATCCTCTCCAGCATCTACAGTCTCCTGATTTGTTCATTTTAACCACTCTGACTGGCATGAGGTGATATCTGAGTGTGGTTTTGATTTGTATTTCCCTGATGAGGAGTGACGTTGAGCATCTTTTCATGTGCCTGTTGGCCATTCTGGATGTCTTCTTTAGAAAAGTGTCTATTCATGTCTTCTGCCCATTTCTTCCCTGGATTATTTGTTTTATGGGTGTGGAGTTTGGTGAGTTCTTTATAGATTTTGGATACTAGCCCTTTGTCCAGTAGGTCATTTGCAAATATCTTCTCCCATTCCGTCGGTTGCCTTTTAGTTTTGTTGATTATTTCCTTTGCAGTGCAGAAGCTTTTTATCTTCATGAGGTCCCAACAGTTCATTTTTGCTTTTAACTCCCTTGCCTTTGGAGATGTGTCAAGTAAGAAGTTTCTGTGGCTGAGGTCAGAGAGGTTTTTTCCTGCTTTCTCCTCTAGGGTTTTGATGGTTTCCTGTCTCACATTCAGGTCCTTCATCCATTTTGAGTTTATTTTTGTGAATGGTATAAGAAAGTGGTCTAGTTTCATTCTTCTGCATGTTGCTGTCCAGCAAAAACATTCTGTGCTCATGGATTGGAAGAATAAATATTGTTAAAATTTACCCAAAGCAATCTACACATTCAATGCAATCTCAATCTAAATTGCACCAGCATTCTTCTCAAAGCTAGAACAAGCAATCCTCAAATTTGCATGGAACCACAAAAGACCCCGAATAGCCAAAGTAATATTGAAGACAAAGACCAAAGCAGGAGGCATCACAATCCCAGACTTTAGCCTCTACTACAAAGCTGTAATCCTCAAGACAGCATGGTATTGGCACAAAAACAGACACATAGACCAATGGAATAGAGACTTCAGAATTGGACACACAAATGTATGGCCAACTAATCTTTGACAAAGCAGGAAAGAATATCCAATGGAAAAAAGACAGTCTCTTTTAACAAATGGTGCTGGGATAACTGTTTATTTATTTCTGAGAGAGAAAAAGAGACAGAGAGTGAGCAGGAGAAGGGCAGAGAGAGAGAGAGAGAGGGAGACACAGAATCTGAAGCAGGCTCCAGGCTCTGAGCTGTCAGCACAGAGCCCGATGCGGGGCTTGAACTCACAAACTGTGAGATCAATCATGACCTGAGCAGAAGTCGGTGCTTAACCAACTGAGCCACCCAGGTGCCCCGTGTTTACTCATTTTTAAAAAAGGGCTTATTAATTGCACCTATTTCTTATGATAGTTGGGAACACCATAGCTGAAAGGTGTGTTTTACATGTGAAGGGTCGCCCATAAGCAAACACTTCTAGGTTCTCATCACCCCTTAGCTATCTGACTGGGACAAAGAACTAGGATTGAATAACTCAGCAACATCTCCATTTGCTCTGGAATCTTTCTGTCCTCTGAGGATGCATGCTCTGGTTTACCCTCTGCTATACGTTGAACCAGGCAGCAAAAGCCCTGGGCATGCCCGAGAAGCATGGCTGGACAGCTCTAAGTCTGGAAGACTCCACTGCACAGTCTCAAACAGCTCATTTGGTAAGAAAGTCCACATTTCCCCTTCTCTCTGCCCCACTCCTTTGTGTAACTCGGTTAAACAACTTCAAAACTTGAGAGATTTCTTAAAATCCCAACAGGGTTTAAATAAAATCCTGTGAATACAGGGATTAGCATGGTGCTCTTGGTTCTGTTTAGGAGGCATATTTTCAGGGGTACCTCCCTTCTAATGTGGACTTTGTGTGGCCTGAGAGCATTCTAATGGACACACCACCTATTATTAATAATCAAAAATTAATTATTGAAGAGTTGACCTGGTGCAAAGTTCTGTGTTTGGGGCTCTGTATAATGCAGTGGTGAAAAAGTGAATCTCATCTCCTAGGGATTTACCAGGCTGGTGGTGAGGAGAATAAAAAAATACTCATGTTTATATAACTGGGTAGGAAAGCAAACCCACCACAAGAGTCAGATGAACTACCATGGGAAGCTGGCACGCAGCAGGTGAAATTAACTGTTTCTACTCAGTGAGGAAGCTTTTTATTATCATGAAATTACAATGAGGCCTTGAGTAAGCTCTTTCTTTTCTTTGGGCCTTGGGTTCCACATCTGAAAGTAGGAGAGAGTCCTAGAAGGACATGGCACATTAGGGTATTCCTGGGGCTGACATGCTCTAATCTCCTACTATCTCAGAATGCTGTAATGCAGGGAGGACCCTTAAAGAATCCTTGTCATGACTTGGGCACCTGGAGACATGGCAAGGAGAGCCCTACCTCCCTGTGCCCACCTTACCTCTGCGTGATTTTATTTTATCCCAGAGAAAAGTGATTCATGTATCTTCTTGATAACATAATACTACTCACGTCCACCTGGGTGCTATCTTCACTCTGTCTTTACTCAAAACTAAAACCAGCTTCAGACAGAACAAAGTGTCTCCATGGTCTTGGCCAGGCAAACCATAATAGGGCAACACCAAAATTTGGCTCATTTGTACATAAGCAAAGACTTCCCAAAAAAATCCCAGGGGAGCCCCACCCTGGGGTGGAGAAGTTGGCACTTCCACACTTCTCACCAGGAGAGGGGGAAGAATGGGTTGGAAGGAGCAAAGACTGGTATCAAAACAGGCCAACTATTTCATATTATACTGCAATTGCCCAATCTAAGAAATTAGGGGACCCAGCCAATCCCCCTCCCAAGTTACCTTAACTACAGAATGGAAATGAGCAACTACCACCCACACTCCCAGCCCTCATGTGGGTGGCGAAGTTAGGGTAAGAGAAGGAAAAGATAGGATGGTGATAATAGTGATTATTTATTGAGTAGTTACTATGGGTAAGAGTGGGGAAAGATACGATGGTGGTAATAGTGATGATTGATGGAGTTGTTACTACATGCCAGGTACTGGTGTAAGTACTTTATATACCATTCCATTGAATCCTGAAAACAACACTATGAGATAGTTCCATTATTATCCTAATTTTACACACTAGGAAACTGAGACACACAGAGCTTCAGTAACTCATCCAAGGTCACACATCTAGTAAGTGGCCAAGCTGAGATTGAATCCCTGTCTGTGTCACACCTCTGCCCTGTACTGAAGTTCTATAGAACATCTGTCCTATAAGGGCCATATGTCACAAGCCAAGTGTGCTCCATTGGATTTCAGCTTCCTTGTCTAAAAATTTGGTCTTTCCTCTCAAAAGGAAACCTTTTCTCTCTGCCTTCTTCCTTCCATTCTGCCATCATTGCCCTATTCCAAGGTATTTTTTTTGCCTCTCATCTCCAACTAGATACTCTGAGACTGTTCCTTACCCATCCATCTTCCACAATGAGGCACATGGGATATTTCTCAAAGCCAGCCGTTACCTAAACTGTTCAGCGGCACATCCCCTTCAACATGTAAAACAAATCTTTCTCATTCCAGTCTCCTGTAGCCCTTTAGCCTCACCCCTTGACACTTTTTAAAAATACACTTTATTCAGAGTAAGTTTATGCTGCTTCTGAGGAGTGGCAGAGTTTTCCTTTGACCCTGTAACATAGCATGTGCTGCTCCTTCAGTCTGATCATGCCCCCCCCGCCAGTGTTCCTCCACCCCAGTAATTCCCCTTCATCTTCTACCTGTATATAAGTTGTCAGGGGTGTTGCGTCTACAGAGTGCCTCCCGATTCTCCTAAAGCCAGCTTACATGCTCTTCCTTTGTGCTTCCACTGCAAGCTGCACAGACTCTTGTTGCATCCGCTGTCCTGTGTCCATATTTTTTTTATTTGCTTCATCAGATTGTTTGCTCCATTAGAGCAAAAACAGCACCTTACTCATCATTATATCCTGTTCTTCGTTCTATTATAGTCATTGAATGAAGGAAGGAAGCAGTATATAAAGAAACAGATGAAAGCAATTCAGGGTTGGAAATCATGGAAATTAGAATCCCGGTGCCATTGTATCCTTTGTGCTTGAAAGGTCCTTGGAAA
Source organism: Leopardus geoffroyi (assembly GCF_018350155.1). Taxonomy (NCBI): domain Eukaryota; kingdom Metazoa; phylum Chordata; class Mammalia; order Carnivora; family Felidae; genus Leopardus; species Leopardus geoffroyi. The sequence continues at coordinate 75,816,629 of NC_059342.1, forward strand.
TTTGAAATCTGGTTGACCCTTGAACAACACAGGTTCGAGCTGCATGGGTCTACTTATATGCAGATTCTTTCCAATATAGCACAGGACTGGAAATGTATTTTCTCTTCCTTATGTTTTTCTTAATAACATTTCCTGTTCTCCAGCTTAATTTATTTTAAGACTACAGTAAATAATACTTAGAACACGCAAAATATGTGTTAATCGACTATTTATGTTATTGGTAAGGCTTTTGGTCAACAGTAGTCTATTAGTAGTTAAGTTTGGGGGAAGTCAAAAGTTACAAGTGGATTTTTGACTGCAGGGGGGGTGGTTGTCATCCTTACCCCCACATTGGTCGAGGGTCAGCTATACAAAAATGGCTAACAAAGAGTGAATTTCAGCCCATATTAAAGTCATTAACATTCCCAGTCTCCTTATTAGACATTCTTGCCTTGTGAAGACAGAAGTAGTAGTGTCTGAATGCAGTAGGACACTTAGCAGATGTGCTTTGAGCATGTCACATGTCTGTCTGAAAGTATTAGAGCTGGATGAATTAATAGTGCGTTAATAGCCCCACCATAAAATACTGTAAGTATTCTAGATAACAGAAAAGAAGCCCCTTTGCCCTTGAATGTGCTTTGATGTGAACTGAGGCAATGGGAGCATCTCAAAAGCAAGGAAGAAAAAAAAAAAACTTCAAATTTTTTTTTTTTTACCAGGGAAGATAGAAATATGCAAACTCCACCTTATTAAGAATACTGCGCAGTTTCAAGTATGCTGGAAACCTTCAGTAAATATTAATTGAATGTGAGTTAATTAATAGAAAGAAAACTTAATGACTCCTGTTTTTCTCCTCAGAGGTATTTAGAGCGCACTAATAGTTGCATATTACCTTCAGATAATGGAAATTTCTAGGTGTCAGCTATAGAGAGAGAGGGGAAAAGGGGTAAGAGGAGAGAAGAGAGATTAGAATCACACAGATATGGGTTCAAATCCCAATTGTGCTGTTAAATGTGCATTCTCATGGGGTTTACTTAGATGAGCCTTAATTTGTCTGTCTATAAACTAGAAATGTTGATACTTACTGTTTATATATTATGGGGTTTTGTAAAGATAAAATGGTTGGGTGTTTTTAACTCTTAAATTAGAATCTATATTAAAGAAATCTCTCATGTTTCCATACAAGTCATGTCAACTGTGTGCCAACATGTCAATATATTCTGACTACTCTGTCTCCTGAACTGTCTTGTTTGTCATGGAAAGCTCACTGCTCTCTTGTGCTCTTGTTCTCTCTTGCTTTCTCTCTCTCTTGCTCTCTGAATTTAATTACACTTTATTAAAAATTGTCCCTTCCTCGATGTCTCTTTCTGCACTATGTCAGGGAAGCCATTGTTGTATGCTAACTTGAGGACAGTATTTTCACCTTTTAACTTCTCCAGGCTTCTTACAGCACCAGTCAATGATGTGAGGAATAGAATTCTACCTCTGGACTAAGGGGTTCCTCAGATTGGGGACTTTCAGTGCTAAAATTAGGAAAGTCCTAGGCAAACTGGGACAGACTGGTCACTCTACCTCCTAGCTTTGGCTCAGTTGAAAAATAGATTCAACAGGTCTATGGGGAACAAAACCCCTTTTAGAACTTATCATATGGTAATAAAAGTACATTCTCAGGGTAAGTTAGTCCAAAAGAAGGGGGAATTCCAGACCAGATGGAAACACTGACCTTTAACACCCTAATAATGAACCCTAATAGTCCAGGAGAATAACAGGGTACATTGGAAGTCAGTCTCTTCCCTGTCTCATTGATCACAGAAGAATGAGTAAGAAACAGAATGAGTAAGAGTGAGGACAAGGGTCTGGCATGTTTTCCTTTTCCAGAAGTCCCTTGGTTCAGACACAGTGGCTTTTACAAGTCCCTACCTGATAGTACATAATGCATGAGGCAGGGTGAGTAGTGGGGTTGGCATGAAATTGGGAGACCAGAATACTGAATCACTGTCCTGGCACCCAGCCATGTGATCTCGAGCAAGCCATTTACTTTCTTAAAACCTTAGTTGTTGTGGGGAATTTAACATATAACCTTTTAAAAAAGAGCCTTGCAAAATACTGCATGAATGTGTTGGTTTATATTATTTAAAGCCGTAGCTCTCAATTGGAGGTAATTTTGCCCCTGCCCCTCCCCACCCTCAACCTGGGACATTTGACAACATCTAGAGGCATTTTTGTTTGTCGTACTTGGTGGAGGGTGGGTCTGGTAGACCAGATGCTGCTCAACATCCTCCAATGCACCCAGAAACCTCTTCTCAATTACCAACAAAGAATTATCTAGACCCAAATTACAGAGGTTGAGAAATCTTCATTCAAAAGTTGGAAGAAAGTAGTATCTGATTAAAAAATATTCAAGGGCATTTTTTTTTAACATGACCAATCAATAATAACCATCTGTGATCAGAGTCATCTCTTAGTCTCTTTGGATGCACCCATATCAGGGGTGAAGATGTCATGATTCTTTGATTGAATGGCTTTTCAGAAGAGTGTGTGTGTGTGTGTGTGTGTGTGTGTGTGTGTGTGTGTGTGTTCTCAACATTTCCTTTGAATATCCTCTAGTTTTACCTATAAAATAACAGTTTTTGAAAGGTCATGGCAGGCCTATGAGTCTACAGAATATTTTATGCTGTGTTTCTCTCTAGGTAAGAGACACTCTCCATAACCTCTTAACAACTACCAACATCCACCAAATTTTTGCTTTTCTTTAGTTGATTCTTAGAGTACCCCTCTAAGGTAAGGGGGACAGAAAATATCATCCCCATTTAATGAGTGAAAGCCTGATATGGCAGGAGTTCCATGAAGACTTGCCTCAAGGCACAAAGTTATTAATTACTGAAGGATTTTTGAGTCTCAAAACTAGAAAATTAACAGATCTACAGCAGCTGGTATAGATCTACATTTGCATTAAGATTCTGTGTTTGTTTTTTCAACATCTCCATTAAAACCAGCAAATGTTTGTTGGGCATCGACATTCAGTCCGAAGATAACCAAATAACACAGTTCCTGCCATCAGATTTTCAAAGACTTGTCAAACGTTTTATTTAAATATTGAGTGGCTATAATGTTAAAAATTTTGTTGATTTTTAAGTTACTAGAGGAAACAGATGTTCAAGTGAATTTGCTAGGAAACTGTGTCATCACATGAAAGTTAATTAAAAAGTTAACATAAATAATTAACTCTTTTCCACGTAACATATGCCGTATACTCACACATGCATATGCACAGATACGTTTTATATTCCCAGTTGGATTTTAAGCCCCTTGAAAGTAGTGACCTTTCTCATATCATGTGTAGGATGTTTCCTAGCTCACATTTGGGTTCTAATTTAAATGAAATGTGTACAAGGGTAGGGGATAGTTAATGAATATATTGAAAAGATGTCCTAGAAATCCAAGGAAGGACTACATTGATTGGTAATTCCATTTAAAATGTGTGATGAGTTACGATTTTTAAAATGTTTCCTATGATTAACGTCAGCTCCCCAAATCAATAGGACTCTTCTTTGGTGAGCTGAATGTAGGTGTTCTCATATATAAATTATCTGTCCACATGGCTTGGAGTGTAAGAAGGCAGGCCTGGATTCCAACCATACACTTCACAGTTAAGATTTATCCCTAAACCTCTTGGTACTTCTGTCCCTTGGCACGTGGGAGTTGATTCTTGCTTCACTTGTAGGACTGGATGGCTGTGAAGGTCAAATAAGAACACCTCTGTCAAAGCTGAACCATGAGTTGATTATGTAGTTTCCTAAACAGACCTAACTCTGATCTAGGTGCCAGTTAGTTAATGGTTCTCCAAGAACTGATGAACTCATCCATTGAGAACATCAACAGGGCAGAAAAGCAATTTTAAACAAGCATCTCTTTAAGAAGGAGAAGAAGGAGAAAGTTGGTGGAAACGTGGGGTGAGGGAGATAAAAACAGATCAGGAAGGGGGAGGAACACCTCCAGTTCTTTGACCTCTCAAGATTTCCCTATCAGTCATGCCCAGACCTCACTTCCTTCCCGCTGCTTAGATTCTAGGTGCCCACTTTAAAAATTCCTTTATCAATGAAGTATTTTCATTTCCTTCACCATGGAATATTCCCTGACCTCTCTGGGAAAATTGTCCTGGATAAATGCAAAGACCTGCCTTATCCGTGTTGCCATCCAAACACCGCTGCTGAACACTGAGGGAATTAAAACCAAAAACAAACAAAACTGCCCACCACTGTGGAATGAGGCCACAACAGACTGACGGTCCCAAACCTTGCTTGAGTCCTGAACAACTGACAGCCATCTTTCATGTTTCCCACACACACCATGACTCTCAGGCTCCCACCTTTGCAGCTGTTTCATCCTCTCCGCGTGGCTCTGGAAGCTCTACCAGTCCTTTCTTGGCTTTCCACAGAGGAACCTCCCTTCTAATAGAAGCCAGCAGAGGGAAATTACTTCAAAGTTCTCCCACAAGTCTTGAAGATAAGTGGCGTCTCCATCCATCTTTCCTCTGTTCCTCCTATCACACAAAGAATGTACTTCTGTCCCTTCCTTTGTATCTAAAGATAATTCCTTTGTCAGTGCTCTGGTGAACTTCTCCAGAGCCATCCCCTCCCCATTACATGTTATCAACCCCATTCCTCTTTCTCCCATGAATCGTTCCCATCAGCACTGAACGGAGGCTGGTTCGCCCATGTTAAGAAATTGAAGTTTCTCTCAGATTTACAAACTGCAGACAAACCTAAGTCTGTGTCTCCTTGCAATGACTAACATATTTGCTTTCTTCCCTTTGCGGCCAGACTTCTATAAAGGTTGTCTACACCCGCAGTCTTCCCTTTTCCATCCTCCATTTTCAGTTCCACACATTCCCATCTGGCTTTCTTCTCTTCATTCGTTCCTCATCCCAGTGGCGCATGCCAGTGGATAATGTGCAATTCAGAAATACTGGCCAATGAATCAAACCTGCTCTACCCCACCTTTCCACCATCTTTAGCCAAGTTCATCAAAACCCTCACTGTCGCTAAATCCCATAAATGTTCCTTATTCCAGACATTCATACCATAAACGTTCCATATGTTTATTCCATACACTCCTTACATTTATTCTATAAATGTTCCTTACTCCGTATGATTATTCACAGCATATGACACTGTTATCATCTGTTTCCTGATTTCCTCTTTTGTTTTTCTATTACAGTTTTATTCAGACATAATTCACACGCCATAAAATTCACCTTTTTAAAAATGTCCAATTCAATGGTTTTTTAGTATGCTGACAGAGTTGTGCAACACTAACCACTATCTAATTCCAGAACAATTTACATCACTTCAAAAAAAAAAAACACACACACACACACACACACACATATCCTGAGAGAAACCCTCATCACTCCCAGTTCATTTCCTTTACCCAGTCCCTACTTTCTGCTTTTTGTTTTTTATTTAAGCTATTCTAGGCATTTTATGTAAATAAAATTCATCAATGAGGTCTTGGGTGACTTCCTTCTTTCACATAGGTTAATATTTTCAAGTTTCATTCACAGTGTAGCATATATCAGTACATCATTCCTTTTTGTGGCTGAGTAATATTCCATCATATGGATATATCACTTTGTTTATCCATTAATCTGTTGAAGGATGTTTGGATGGTTTTTACTTTTGATGCTATAAATAGTGCTGCTATGCATATTTGCATACAAGCGTTTGTGTGGGATATATTTTCATTTTTCTTGGGTATATTCATAAGAATAGAATTGCTGAGTCATATGGTAACTCTTCAAAATGCTTAACATTTTGAAAAACTGCCAGACTGATTTCCAAAGCAACTATACCGCTTAACATTCCCACCAGCAATATATGAGGGTTCCATTTTCTCTACATCTTTGTCAGGCTTCTCCTTAGGTCTTTTTAAATTTTAGCCAAACTAGGAGTATGGAGTGATCTATCACTGTGGTTTTGGTTCACGTTTTTCTCATGGCTGCTGATAAGCATCTTTCTGTGAGATTATTGGTCCTTTCTGTATCTTATTTGGAAATAAAAGTCTATTTAGATCGTTGGCTCATTTTTAAATCATGTTGTCTTTTTGACTGTTGTTATAGTTGTTTTTATATTCTGGAAACGACTCCTTTATCAGAGATATAATTTGCAAATATCTCCTGTTTTCTGGGCTGCCTTTTCATTTCCTTGATGTTGTCCTTGAAGCAAAATATTTTAAACTTTATAAAGTCTAGTTTATCTGTTTATCCTCATTTATGCTTTTGGTGTTATATCCATGAAAGTTTTACCTAATTCAAGGTCATGAAATTTTAATGCTGAGTTTACTTCTAAGACTTTTGTAGTCTTATCTATAATATTCAAGTCTATGTGTCACTTTAGGTTAATTTGTCCGTGTAGCATGGTGACAGGTCCACCTTCATTCTTTTCCATGTGGATATATAGTTGCCCCTGTACCACTTGTTGAAAAGACTGTTCTGTGCTTTTTGGTTTGTGTGGGCAGTCTTAACAAATATCAACTGTAAATCTAAGGATTTCTGGACTCTCAGTTCTTTTTCATTGATCTATGGGCCTGTGCTTATGCCAATACCACATTGTCTGAATACCGTATCTTTGTTGTAAGTTATGAAATCAGGAAATGGGAGTTTTTTAACTTTGTCCCTCTTTTTTGCTATTTTTTTTTTTTTTTTGGCTATTATGAGTCCCTTATATTTTCCTATGAATTTTTAGGATCAGCTTTTTTTTTTCAGCCAAAAAAAAAAAGGTATCTAAAATTTTGATAGAGATTACATTGAATCTGCATTTCAGTTTGGGGAGCATTGCCATGTTCATAATATTAAGTCTGCCAATTCATGAACATGGGACATAGTTCCATTTTTTTTTTTTTACAGGTTTTAGAATTCTTTTCAACAATGTTTTGTAGTTTCAGTATACAAGTCTTATACTTATTTTTAAAATGCGTTCCTCGAAAAAATAAATAAAATGTGTTCCTCGATATTTTATTCTCTCCGATGGTATAGTAAATAGAATTGTTTTCTTAATTTTTCTGTTTGAATTGTTCATTGCTAATGTGTAGAATACAATTGAATTTTGCATATTCATCTTATATCCTATAATCTTGCTGAACTCATTTGTTTTAATAGTTTTTTGTGGATTACATAGGATTTTCTATGTAAGTAGTAACAATGTCATCTACAAATAGAGACAGTTTCATATAATTCCTTCTATTCTAGATGACTTTTTTTTTTCTTTTCCTTTACTAAGTGTCCTGGTTGGAAGCTATAGAAAAAGTCAAATGGAAATTCTATAGAAATTAGAATGGGCATCATTGTCTTATTCCCAAACTTAAGATTCCAGTCTTTTACCATTAAATATGATGTTAACTGTGGCTTTTTCATAAATGCCTTCTATCAGGTTGAGAAAGTTCCCTTCTATTCAGAGTTGAGTTGTGCTATTATGAGATTGTTGGATTTTGTCAAGTCCTCTTTATATGTGTATTGAGATGAACATGTGGTTTTTGTCCTTTATTAATGTAGTATATGACATTGATTGATTTTTAGATACTAACACAACCTTGTATTTCTGGAATATTTGAGTCAGGTCAAATAAAGACAAACCTTATGAATGGGGGTATCCCAGGGAACTGCCAGGCAGATAAAATAGTAATAATTCTCCGGGAAAGAGGCTTTTTAGATCTCTAAACTCTGTCGCTGCAGGCCACTGGTTTCACAGCTACCATAATTGTGAGGCTGTTGGTTTTCATGGCTGCAGTTTGGGAGGAAGGAAATAGGAGTAGCGCATGTTAAAATGCCACTAAACTGCTCACTGTTCTTACTGAGATTGAGCTGATTTTCTTCAATGAACACTCTCGGGTTATTGTAAGCTTTTGGTTAATTTGTAGAATTCTGAAAAGGTTGATCTTGACAACTTTTCCAGTGTCCTTGCTTTGATGGAGAAATAGATTTCCAGAAGTCCTTATACTGCCATTCTGCAGTAATCTTCCTACTAATTTCTCTTATCTCTCTGCCACTCTTATGAAATTTGAAGAAATATTCTTCTTAATATGTCTGACGTATAACTATTGTTTTTGATTATTTTTAGGGTTATCTATTAGACTCTGTTTTATCATCTCCTTGGATGTCCTGATCCATTGCTCTGGCTTCAGTCAGTGTCTCAGTGCTAGCAACTCCATACTCGTAACTCCAGCCCAAACACTCCTTCTGAGCTACACACACACACACACACACACACACACACACGAGCTTCTATCAGTATCTCTAGGATGACCTACAATTGGGTGATCTCAAACCCAATTTGCTCAAAATTAAATCTATCATTAGCCTTTTCCTCCTACCTCATATCTGCCATCCCTGTGTTACCTTTCATAGTTAATGGCATTACTATGTATATAGCCAAGAAAATCAACTGCCACGCTTGATGATTTCCTTTCTTTAACCCCTACAGCAGATCAAATGATCACTTTATCTGACCATCCCATGTTCTGCTTCTTGACGATGTTACTCCTCTTTTGACTCCCTGTTGCATATAGAATTGCATCTGAGTGCATTAGTGGTGTCCACAAAGAACTCCAGGGTTTGGATTCTGTCACCCCTCCAGCATCATCTCTCCCAGTGCTCCCCATCACCTTGAGTTTTCTTTCCCATACTTAACATTATCTTTTGCACATGCTGCTCCAAGAGAAATGCCTGTGTGCTTTTATTATTCTCATTTTGTTTCTTTGCTTATGCAAAATTGGATCTGGTTACTTGCAGTTAATTGAGCCTACATAGCACACTAAGTAAGCTTCATAGCACAGCTACAGCATCAGCAACCTTAATTGACCCATTATTTTTTTCTTAATTTTTTTAATGTTTATTTATTTTTGAAAGAGACAGTGACAGAATGTGAGTGGGTTAGGGACAGAGAGAGAGGGAGACACAGAATCCGAGGCAGGCTCCAGGCTCTGAGCTGTCAGCACGGAGCCCAGCGTGGGGCTCGAACTCATGAGCTGTGAGATCATGACCTGAGCCAAAGTTGGATGCTCAACCAACTGAGCCACCCAGGCGCCCTCACCCATTATTCTGATTTTACTTCTCAATGTATCTGCACTTGGCTGAACTGACCAGGCCTATCACACCAAGCTGTGGCCATGCTTTTCCAGTCCATCTTCTTGGTATGTCCTCGACAGGTCTTACCAGCAAGCTCTCTCATTTCTCCTTATGCTATGCTCAGAGGTTGGTCCTACCCATCATTTTAACTCCTAAAGAAAGAGTTGCTCTCTTGCCCCTCCCCCCACATCCTCCCTGCTCTCTTCTCAAATAGAATTCTCTCTTCAAATCACTTCTGTCTGCAAGGGGATAAAATTGAGGCGTTCACTAGCCAAAATTTATAGCTAGTCTATGAAATGCTATCATCCTAGAGGCAAACTCTTTTTTGGCAGTTTCATCCCTTTTGTGTCTAGGACATGTAGATTATATTACCTCTTTGATAGTTGTGAAATGGTGTGTGTATAATGGTTATTACTTATTCTAACTCTAGAGGGATTTAGGTTCTGAGCTTCCTCTGTGTTCAAATTCACATTCACTGGGCACGGGGGCCATCTCAAGGTAACGTACCTTGGTCTTTGGGTCTGATAGTTGTGTGTTGAAACCCTGTTTCCTCTTACTTGCTAGGTCCTGACCTTGAGATAGCTGTTTTACCATTCAAGCGTGGTTTCCTTTTTTTTTTTTAATTTTATTTATAGACTGGAGCAAATACAGTCCAAATTCAGGATTATTTGGTAGAGTTAACTATGTGAGTGGCTGTAAAAAGCCCTAACGTGGGATCTTGTTAATGGTCGCCACTCAACAGATGGCAGCTCAGTTTCTTGTCATCATTGTGATTACCCACCTGTAACCTCTGTTACCAGATTTCAGCCCCATAATCTTTTGTTTCTTCATCCTAATCCTTTACTTCCTCTGACTGTTCCTTTTAGGTTCTGAGCATGCAGGCCGCTTGTATCTGGATCTGGCAGATCCTGAAATCTCTGCTTGGCTTTGTCAGACAAGTTCAGGCATGTACAGACATGTCCACGAGTTTCTCAGAAGGTTGACTTTGCCAAAGCCATAACACCACTCCCCCTCCCTTCCCACTGGGTCCTCTGCTTCAAGCTGTTGGACATAAGTTCGTGCTTTCGAAACGTCAGTATTTACACAGAGTCTGTGCCTCTGATTTACCCGGTGTCCAGCTGCTGATACTTATCTTGAAATTTCTAAGTGCAAGACTGCAATCAAAGCGTCAGGGTACAGAAATGAACAAATAAAGATGTTTGGGGACTGCCTGCTTTTCTCATGCGATTTGCACATTTTTCTTGGCTTGCATAATCTGAGGTGGCTGGGACCACGGGCCCCTTCATTCCTTGGCCTAGTGGTACAGCACATGGCAATCTTACAAATACAGGAGCTGGACATGCAGGAGGGGCCTCACCCCTGCTAGGAAAGCGTCCACCTCTGTGCCTCCCAGACAGCGTTGACGCATTCAGACAAGCTGGACAAAGAACGTACAGTCTACATTCCCTGGCCTTTGAAGGGAAGATGTTGCAATGTACAGGCAATTGGAGTGTTTGCCTAATTCATCAAAACATTCACATTTGCTAGTAATACAATGCATCTATGATGAGAAAGACCCAGGGGGAGCTCTGTGGATTAAGGGTAAAATGGCTCATGTTTCCTAATTTCTACCATTCGGCTAAGCTTTGAAGCGCTCTCCCTTCATTCATGAAAGTGTTATAGTGTTGTTTAAAATGCATGGGCTTTGGAACCAGATGCATCTGTGGCTCAAACTTGCTAGCTGTGGGATCTTGGGCAATATACTCTTTCTAAAGCCTCTGCTCTCATCTGGCAAGTAAGGATAGTGTAGTAAAATTAAACTCTTAGAGCTTTTATGAGTATACTTTGAGATAATGTGTAGTGCTTAGCAGGGTAACAGACACAGTAAGTGCTATAAATGGACTTTTATCAGTCACCTACTTTTTCAGTGCCTACCATGTGCCAAGCACTCTGTTGGGCACTTGGCATTTCTTTCATCTTAGTGTTGGCTGAACATTTGAGTGGGAGTCGGGGGACATGGAAAAGCATATTTTGAAAGAGGCAAAGAAACTCTTAAATTTCACCCCAGTATCACCTCTGACCAACCTCCATGGTCTTGGGCAAGAGACCTCTCTCTACACTTCAGTTTCTTTAAAGCAGAGTAACTATTCCTATTCCAAAGAGCAAATGAAAAGATCTAATTATTATTATTATAATTATAATAGCTAGCATTAATACACAGCTTTTAGTTTCCTAACACCTTCTAAGCATTTTAAATTTACTGCCTTACTTAATCTTTACAACATCTCTGGGAAGAATTAGTATACAAATTTTACAAATGAAACCACCAAGGGATAGAGAAGTTCAGTGAGCTGCCCGTAGCTAGCAATCAGAAACCAGTGAGTCTGGCTCCAGGGCCTGTTCTTTCAGACATCACACTTTGTGTTTGGCGGACTATAAAGCCCTGTATAAATAGGGAGATTTATGATCACCCCTCTGGAGAATTCTACCTAATGAACTATATTTTGCTCTGATGATCATAGGATCCAACACTATTCTTTTTAAGGGAACTGTAGCAATTGCTCCACAGTGCATTCTTCCCCAACATTTTATTGTGAAACTTTGTCAAACATACACAACAGTTGGAGCATTTTTACAGTCTACGTACCCATACCTACCATCCGGGTTTGACAATTACCGCCTTATTGTACTTGCCTTACCACACGTCTAGGCGTCTCCAGACTTCCCTCCCTCTATCAATCCATCCGATTTGTGACTCATTTCAAAATGAGTTGCGGTCGTCACCATGCTACACCCAAGTACAACAGCATGCATATCATTAATTAGAATTTAATATACTTTATGATTCTTTTTTTCCAAAATGCCATCTTAGTTTCCATATCCAGGATGAAGATTTGGCAACCTCAGAAAAAAAATTAAACTAACATAGAGCCATGGAATAGTCTACTTTTAATATCATCACTGTATTGTTGTTACTGCTGCTGTTGATTTTCACACCTGATTTTTCAATACTAAGAGCCAGTCTGCCATTCAGCTGCTTTCTTCCCTGCTCAGACCTTCCATTTCATCCCAGACATAATGACTCCTGCTCAGTTTTTCCCACTCCCACCCTCACCGTCTTGTGCCCAAATCCAACCACAGCTTGCTTTCTGCCAGACCTCCATATATCCAGTGGCATTCCAGTGCTGCCACAGAGTTCCACGTGGTATTTAAGTATCTGTCTGACCCAGCCAATTATTACAATAACACCTTATATTTAGTTGGTGCTGGTTCATTATTTCATTCAGTAAGTATTTATCAAGAGCCTATTTAACCAGGTGACCTGGAGAGGGGGCGGCAGAGAGTGGACAGGGAGCACAGACTAACAAAAGAATTAAACCAATCAGAGCACATTTATTGTGTGACTTCTGTGTACACAGTATTGCCATCTAGGAGTTTACAGTCAAGTTGAAGGAAGACAATAAATGCATAGGAGTCCATTGGAGGCCAGCTACGGGAAGAAGCAGGGCAAGTTCTGTGTGGCCATGTAGATCTGTTTGTGTGCGTGTCTGTTCAAAGAGATACAGAATAAGGCTGCTCATAGGACTCAACTGCAGTTTCTGGAGATAAATGAAGCTGTAAATAAATATTGGCTAGACCCAGGGCCAGACACCGGCGGGGGGGGGGGGGGGGTATAGAAGAGGGCTTTTTTCAAAAAAGGAAAGGATTAGATTAGTTGTTAAAATGTCTTATGGAGGGATTGGATGATAGAATCAAGATACAGAACTGGTAGCAGGGATTGCTACCTGGATAGATTCTATAAAATTGTAAAGAAGGCTATGTTACAAAGTTGCAAACTTTTCTAGGACTGTCAGAGCTGAAAGTGTTGGGCAGCATGCTGTGTGTCCCAAAAGGCAAAGGTAGGTGGTAACATTGTTGAATGGATTAAAAACAACAACAACAACAACAACAACAACAACAACAACAACAACAAAACCAGGAAACAGAGAGTTAAGGAGAGGGGGTGCCAATACAGTGACCAGAGGGAGATTAAACAGGAAAAACTCAACAATCATAAAGACTCAAAGAACTATCTGTAGCAAATCCAAGAAGCTGTATGGAATAAACACAAGTCAGTGTCCTGATTCTATTACCTTTGAGGTGTAAGTTTTATGAGCTCCCGTTTTCTTGGTTATAAAAGTAGAATTAAATTTACTCTCAAGGGATATCATGTGGATTAAATGGGATGCTCCGTGAAACATGTTCAGTATAGCATGTTTTTCAGAGAGCTTACTTAAATTTTAGTTTCTTTTTTGCACTTCAGTCCTTTCTTATACCTGAAGGGTATAGAATTGTGGGGACTGTCACAGCACCCTGCCCTTTTCAGAAGTTTTAGAAGGACAAGTTCAGCACTGCCCTTGAGTGTACATGGTATCTTTGGGTGAATTTTTTCTAACGGCATTTTTTTAGGGAAAATCCTTAAAATGGCTTTCCTTCAGCATAAGAAAGAAAGAAAGAAAAAGAGAAAAGAAAAGAAAAAAGAAAAGAAAAGCAAAGCAAAGAAAAAAGAAATCATTTCACCAGGCCCAGCCACACAGCTTGGTGAATAGAGCACAGATTGGAATTTGGCCCACACTATACTCATCTTCTCAGCCATGACAGCCCTGCCCATGTTTCCAAATAACATTACTTCAAGAGGAGAGAAGTGAGTCTACCTTGATATACCAAGAAAGAGTCAATAGGTCCCATCAAAGGAGCCATTCAGGGACTGAGAAACCTTCTCACTGGGTGGCTTTGGCATAGAAGGAAGGCATTAGAAGAATTCCAGTGCCCTCTCCACCTCTAAGATCTGGGGGCTAAAACTCCATTCTCTGGTAACCTGAAATCCCCCCCACGTCATGCTGCCATTTGTATGTAAATAGGGTCATATTAAAGCTGATAACTCATATTTTCTTCTGCATTTTGAATTCCAATTCATAATACCTGCTCATTAACTCTGTGAGGACAGCAGATGCCACACGTGGGTTTACGAACAAGCCTGTTCACTCCAGGTACTTCATGGTGTTACCACTCCCTTCCTTTACTGCCCCGGGCCCCCCTCTTTTATGTTGAATGGTGATGAATCCACTTGGAGAAGGGTTCTCCCTATTTCCAAGGGCACTATTGTATCAGGATGCTCTCAGAACTGGTACTTCCAGACACTCTGCATTCTCAGGCATCTTCAAAATGCTCAGGTTCGTCTGTCTTCTCCCCCAGAGTGAGGAGGAGGTTATTTATACCCATTCTGTGCCATGTTTCATCTCCTGGGCACCAAGGATGCCCTCTTTGTACTTTTGTGCCCCATAAAACCTTTGAATAAAAGCTCCTTCAACTTCAGTCCCTGGACCATGCCAGACACATCATAGGCATCCAGCTGTTCTCCCCATTCCCCTTTTCCTCTTTCTCTGCAGCCTTCCCCAGCTCCACCCCCTCCAACCAGTGCAAACTACACATATAAATAAACACATGCCCAGCCAGCTCTCCAGACATGTATGAATCCCAGTGTCAGCCTCAGTTTGGGCTCACATCGCTACATAGTAAATCTATCATGAGTATTTGTGAAGTCCTCACAGGATAGCCAACTGAATTGAGTTCTTGGGATATATTTTAAATGGAAAAGTCAGTGGACCCTGCTGTGCAGAAGTGCAGTCAAATAAGGGCAGGTTTACTTTTCAAACATCACTTTGACACTTTTTTTTTTTTTTTTTTTGGTTTGTTTTATAAAATAAAACAGTCTCATTTTCAACAGATTCAAAAATTCAGACAAAAAAGGAAAGAAAAATAATGACTGGAAAATCACACTATCCAGACAAATTATCTGCTGATTTGTATCATTTCAGGAATTTTCATAATTTATTTAATGAGGTCTGAAGGTCTGCAAGTACAAGTTATTTCTAACCTTCTGTCATTTTTAACTAGGAGCATTCTTATAATCCTATCTTGGAGGAGATCCCTGATCATTACCTTAGAATATATTTCTAGAAGTGAAATCAGTACCAGAGGTCCCCACAGTAGATCATTTAGCAAAGTCACAGCAGCGTCAGCTTCAAATCCCCAGTTCTAGCTCTGCTTACCAGTTCCACATCCACTGCTCTACTCCATGGTCCCTCACTCCATTGCCCTCGGCCACCTCCCCGAAGCCAGTACCCTTGTCTACCTCTCCCCTTCATCACTGCTGTTGGCTTGGCAATTGGTTTCCCTATTTGTACAATGACTCCTTGAGGGATTTTCTTTTTTCTTTTCCTTTCACTTAACAGAATAGGAAATCTTTTAAAAATAAAGTCACGTCATATCAATCTACTCCTAGAATACTTAGAATCAAGTCCCCATCATGGCCCTTAAAGTCTTCATAATCCTGTGTGATCTAACCCCTACTACCCCTGTGTCTGGCCTCCTCTCCCTGTGGCACCCTGCCCCAGGCACATTCCAGGCTGGCTGGGCTGGCCCTCCCACTGTTCCCTCAATGAAACTAGCTCATTCCTGCCTCAGGACCTTTTCAGTGGTTTTTCCTCCTCCGGAAAACTCTCCATCCAGATCTCTAATGAGCCCCTTCTTAATTCCTTATAAAATAGTTCATCTCTTATCACTCTCCCCACCCCACACACTTAACCCTGTCAATACCCTGCTTTGGTTTTACCGCAGCTTAAATCCCCTTATGATATTAAACAAGTACTTTCCTCTCTGCATACTGGAATTTAAGCTAAGTGAGTGGTGGTCCTAGAATATAAATTCACATAGGTCTGATTCCAGAGGTCAAGACTGTTTTCTCATAGACCAAACTGTCTTTTGAATTTTACCTACTTTGACTTTTATCATCATGAGTCCTTCATCATTGCACACTGCAAATCTAGAAAAATACCTGGATTTGTAGATGCTCAATAAATAAACATCAATTGTTTTCATGCACGAAAGAATGAATGTATTAGTTATTCTATTGAAGCATATGCATACTAATAAACTTTTTGATGCCTACTGACCAACTGGCCTTTGAAAAAGGATATCTTACCTCCTACTAGTGGGGAATTAAAGAAAACAGTTTTTAACCTGACCTGCCCAGATTATTTTTATGTTTATTTTCTTAGTATCTCCTGAAAAATAAAAATCGGAAAGAAGTTCATTAGGGGTTTCATCTGGTTAAAACCATCCCTAGAAGATGATTTAAAATAAGTGTGATACAAAACTCTCTGAAGAGTCCACAGGTTTATTTTTTTCTCATAACTGGAGCTTCTTTCTCTATGTATTTAACTATGTGTATAAAGGGGCAAAAAAAGATGATAAAAGCCAAAGTAGGTAAAATTCAAAAGACAGTTTGGTCTATGAGAAAACAATCTTGACCTCTGGAATCAGACCTATGTGAATTTATATTCTAGAACCACCACTCACTTAGCAAAAGGGGACATTTTTTAATGCCTCACTGAGACTCAACACCCTCCTCTATAACATGGAGATAATCGTTACTTCCCTTCCTGAGTTACCGTTAGGACCCAATAAAATACCAGACGAGGTATTTTATTGAGCATATCTAGAACAGGGTCCAACGTGCTCAATAAATGAAAGCTATTTTTATCTATGTTCTTGTCATATTGGTGACTTCAGCTGTTCATTCTGAAACCTTGCAGAGAAAGGATATTGCGGGATATGAGGATTGTACTCCCATATGTTAGGATGTATTTTTGTGCAGGAAGGGGATGCACTTAAGAAAGAATTAAAGTTACAGTTTAGCAGACCCTGGTCAATAGTGGAAGTTGGCCTCACTAGCTAGCACAGTCCAGCAAATAAAACAAAACTCTTCATGAAGCAGGAGATACCTGAAATCCTCAAGAAGAGACTAGAAGGACAGTCATAGTAATAGTGGACTCTGGATAATATGCCCCCTGAACTGTTAATGATACTTAAAACTTTCTTTATCCATGTCCGTCTGTTTTGCTTATCTGTGACAGAGATTTATTTATTTAAAAAAATTTTTTTTAATTAATTTATTTATTTTGAGAGAGAGAATGAGAATGAGTGGGGTAGGGACAGAGAGAGAGGGAGAGAGAATGCCAAGCAGGCTCCACACTGTCAGCACAGAGCCCTATGTGGGGCTTGAACTCACAAATTGTAAGATTATGACCTGAGCCGAGATCAACAGTCAGATGCTTAACAGACTGAGCCACCCAGGTGCCCCCATGACAGAGATATATAAAGGAAGAATTTTCCTATGGCCTCTCAAGCCATGCCTTGTAAATGGTCTCCCTCCATTGATATAGAAACTTCGCCTTGGGTATTCATGTGCAATTATGAAAGAGAATTAGCTTCAACATTCCTCCTAAATATCTCAGTAGTTGGCTGCAAATATCCAAATGCCAGTGTTCTGTGAAAGCTCTTCTTTACTAATATAATTGCAGCTCCCAAGCCCTTTGGTTGTCAGCACATTACAGTAAGAATAAAATCACTTCTTTTATTCTGGTACTCACTAAGGAATCCCAACCCATTGGCCCCCTCGTTCTTCCTCTTTTAACTGCTTCCTTCTTAAGTAGTGAAATCTGGAGTAGGAAGCTCATTGGCTTTAGACTCAAGAGAAGTAGGGGACTTACTAGTATTTGTCCAACAAACTGTACAGTTCTGTATTTTCTCCAGAATGATTTGCACGCACATCCTATACGAGAACATCACCAGAGTTTACCTACGCTTCTCAGCCAAAACGTATGTTAGAAGAGAAAGAGACACCTCCAGTCCCTAGAAAACCCTTGCTTACTAAGTGCCCTTCACCATGTCCTTCTCTCTAAATCTGCAAGCATCATGATTATGGCTGCAGGGCTTGACTCACACTGACCTGGGTTCAAATCCTGTCTCTGCCACTCACAACTTTTGGGATGTTGGATGATTTTCTTAACCTTTCAGAGCCTGAATTTATCCATCCTTAAAATGACTAGTACTATAGTCGTTGATTCTTCATAGAACATCATAATGTTCAGTGCCTAACCCAGGACCTAGCACATTGTAAGAGCTCAGTAAATGGTTCCGTTATATAATAATTAGATTAACATGCACTAGTCCTAGAGAAGCCTATGCATATCACTTAGTGTCCTCAATTCTACAGCGTTAGTCGAATCCTGGGTGCAACCTTGCTCTCCTTTCAGTCACCCCCTCCAGAAATGTGTATTCATTTAACAGAGAGTCATCAGAGTGCAATCATGAGTTAGGCACTGTCCAAGTTGCTGAGGTCACTGACCCCTAGACAGATGTTTCTTCCTTCCGTGGTTCTCTCCATTCACAGATCATCTTGGATTCTTCCCTCTCTGACACCCCTCCCCCAGCCAATAAGTTACTGAATTCAGTTGATTCTATTGCCTAAATATTTCTCTCCCTCCAGCTACTCTCTCCCTCTCCCTCTCTTTCCCTCTCTCTCCCTCTCCCTCTCCCTCTCCCTCTCCCTTCCTTTCTCTCTCCCTCACTCACACCAACCCTCTCTTCTGGTTTTCTCACCTCTTGCCTGTGTCATGAGAGCATGATCTTAACCATTTTCCTGGTTCTAGCCTCACACTCCTTCCTGCTACTCTCCACAATCAGTCATGAGTGTCTTGCTCAAACACAAACCCCATCCTGCCCAGAACAAAACTCAAACTCTTTGGCATTTCATATGAGGTCTTTGATCTCCTGACTCTTTTTGACCTCCAGGTTGATTTTTGGCCCCTTTGCTACAAGGGCAGGATCTGACCACATAAAGGAACTTAAAACAACCTGAATATGCATTTTCCATTTCATGTTTTGTGCTTCCGCACCTTTGCGTAGGCAGTTTCCTCTTTTTAGAAGGCTCTTCTCCCTTGCCTACTGGGAAAAGTCACTCTTCAATATTTATTTCAAATGTCACCTCTACTGGGATCCATTCTGACAGAGTCCATCAGTTCTTCTCAGAAGCTGTCTCTATACCTTGAAACTTTTACTCTGGGTCTCTTAATGATTCATGAGTTATCAGCTCAAATGTCACCTCCTCGTGCATGGGCAGCCTTTGTTGACCACTCTGTATCCCTAAAATGAATTTCTACACCAGATCATTTCTCTACCATTTCTTCTATGACTTCCTGCTATTTACAAGTAGAGTTCATGAAGTCTTATAAACAAGCTTTTGCAAAGCAACCCCACAATTATATAATTGTCAAATAATCCACATTTTTTCTCACACCAAAATATAGAAAAGAAAATTATGTGTTTTATTTTTCATGCAAAAAGAAAAACAAAATCTTTACCATCACAAGGAAATACTGGGGTAAGGGCAGGCTAATTATTCAAACCTTAAGACTCTCATTTTTATCCCTATGTTAAGCCAGACTGGGAAGAAGTCACATCTCTGGACCATATTCTTTGGGGCCCCTAATGAATTGTCTTTTTGGAATTGTGATTTAGCGCTATTCTCTCAGTGCTCATCCTGTCTGCTGCTATTATAAAAAACAGATGTTTGAAAAACATCTTTGGGACTCTTGATCAAAGTGCTGCTGTGAACATCTTCCAATGTATTGCTCAGTGTCTTTTGTGACAAGTTTATCTCAGAAGTAAAATCCAGGACAACATGTATATCTATCTACATTTTCTTCGACTAGATGCCAAGAGATAGATACCCATTATGTTTTGCTCTTTACTTAGGCTTCCAGGAAACTCAGTACTAATTATGGCATTCAGTTGCTCTAACTTAACCCCAGTAAGATGTTTTTTTTTTTTTTACAATACACTTCTATTTTCTCTCTCTGTTACTAATTCCCTTGTTCCTTTTCCAAGCTTTTCATATGTGAGTTTTTCCACCTACTGGTTATAGGATTTGTGGCAAGGAAATGCATGCTGGTTGAAGAAGCGTGCGTTTTCGAGTGAGGACACTGACTTTTAAGGCCAGCCCTATCTGTAACTAGACCTGTAACTTTAATTCCATCTACCCTCAGGAGTCCCAACATAATCCTCCCTCCCAAATAATAATGGTAGCTAGGTTTGATTTCTAGGAATATTATATATTAAAAATATATGTACATAAGGGTCCCTACTGTAGTGCTTGTAGTTTAAGAGGGGATCCTTTTGCAATCATGCTTGTGCTTCCTCAAAACCTATTGGAAAGTGGAGAATAAATGCATGGACAGACAAATGATAAACAGGGAAATAACAAAGGCAACAAGATTGTCCATGCTCAGGTGTGTAAACAGAAAAGAATTTGATCTTGGATGAGTTCATAGGAAAGATCAACCCCTGGACTTTAAAGGATACACAGGATTTATGTGCATGAAGCTTAGAAAAAGAGGTACTCTGGACAGTGGGACTTTGAGGAGAAAGAGTAAAATGAGAACACCCAAAGGAGGAAGACCTCACAGCAAGTTTATCAACAGAAGCACCAAGGTACTTATTACAGTGATAAAGTAAAAAATAGGAAAATTCAGAAGGCTCCTATTTCTACAATTGAAAGTCACTGCATCTACAATGAAAAGTTAATTTCTTGGAATATTAAAAGGGAAAATAAAGGTGATGTTTGGAGCATTCCTCTCTCTACTCCAATCTTTAACAATTGAAGATGCGGAAAATGTGAAAGGAGTAGGTTTCCCAGAGCCACTCCTTGTACATTTTCTGTATCTTCAATTCACCCTTCAGAAGCCAAGAAACAAATTTATGGAACCATGGAGCAGAGGAACTAGATTGAGTGTTAGCTTCAACAAGGGCTGCGTGTCTGAAGAAGAGATGAGAGAGGTCAAAATCTCAGAATAAGATAGGGTGCAATGTAGATCCAAATTCATATTCCCGGACGTCCAGTCTCCCCTGGGACTCCTGTCTATTCACCAGGTCCTCTCCAGCCGTGGGTCAGTGTGTTCCACCTGCTCCATCTGGGCACGGGAAAGGCAAGTTTGTCTAAAAGCAAAATCGTCCTGGGGCACCTAGGTGGCTCAGTAGGTTAAGTGTCCAACTTTGGCTCAGGTCATGATGTCAGGGTTCGTGAGTTCGAGCCCTGCATTGGGCTCTGTGCTGACAGCTCAGAGCCTGGAACCTGCTTCAGATTCTGTGTCTCCCTCTCTGGTTGGTCTATCTGTCTGTCTGTCTCTCTCTCCCTCTCATAAATGAATGAATGAATGAATGAATGAATGAATACATACATACATACATACATACATACATACATAAATAAATGAATAAATACACACACACATACATACACATATACACGCATACACACAAAATCCTTCTATCTTTTACCTCCATGGATCTTAATCCATTTTAGTGCCAAAATTTATGGTGATCAATGAGGCTGAAAGGGTCTGCGTCATGTTTGGAGCACATTCCTTGCTCATTTGTATGGCTAGATCTGAATTACCAGAAGAAAGTGTGTTTTGAGAGTCTATTGTGAGACTGCCAACTGAGTGTTTGGATTTAGATGGATCACACACAACACTTTCAAATGGCTTTCGGTCAGTATCCAAACATTTGGTTTCTTATCTACACTAATTCCAAATTTTATAAAGTTGATGAAAGTTTATTGTGGATAAATCCATGCATGCCTGAAAAAGATGCAGCTGAAGTAGGTTTTCACTCATTGGGTGGGGCTGGGACATGCCTTCCAAAGGAGAATGTGTAAGTAGAATGAAGAGAAAGCTTTCTTCTCTGGCAATAGAATTTATAACAAAAACAAAAACAAAACAAAACAAAACCTAGAAAGGATAGAAGATGATTGATTCTGGAGATGAACAATAGGTTTAATGGACAGCTGCTCTCTAGTGGAGTGTGTTGAGAATCCTGAAGCTATCCTCTTGAAGATCATGAGAAACAATCACAATAGATTAGTGATGTCTGCCACGAGCATGGAATGTATTGGTGACAGCACAAGGTCAGACATGCGCCATTTCTGATCTGACCTAATGCATTCCTTTCCTAATGTCAGAGAAGCCAGCTGTCATCTGGGTGCAGAACCTAGATTTCCTGACTTCTCATCCATAGTTTTTATCATTCTGGGTTAACTTTATATTGGTATCTTCCAGTTTGACAGAGAAGAGATTCTAACTGCCTAAAAGTTTCTCCCTATGTTTTATTCTTCAAGGCAAAAACAAAACTGTTGGTGAAATAAGGTTTCCTCCAATTCCAGAAGAAATGCCTCAGATAGGTCCTAGGTGGTGATGTCGCCTTGTTACAGAATCACAGCTCTAGCCACACTCTATGGGAAGAACTCATGGATTCCTTGTAGATGTTCTCAAGTTAGAAGGCAAACCCTAGCCTTTCTTGCCTTTCTTTAATTGATACTTGTTTGCAAAAAGAGTAAACAAGGCCCAGATTTTCCTGCATCTGGGCTCTGGGGAGCTATTTTTGCCTTGAGCCTGCCAGGTTCTATGTTATATGAAGCAGAATTGTAGAAAGAGAAGTCTTGCCTTAATTCAGGGAGGAACCAGCCAGGCCAAACATACTGGTAACACATGGGAAGAGGCTGGAGCAGGCGTGAGCAGTGTTGGACAGATGTGCTGAGGGGGGATGGTGGAGGAACACAGTCCTCCCCTCCAATTTTAAATCCCTCCAGCTGATCCCACCCAAACAGATTCTTAGTATTTCAGAGCCACAACTGGACAGAAAGCATCCCATACCTCCTGCCTTGGTCTCTCACCCTCTTTTTTGTTTTCCTTAGCAGGCTCTCAGCCAAATGGCTTTGAACTCTCCTCTACTAATTCAGAGCATATTTTAGACTTTTGGGGAAGCACACCTCCCGATAAACATGCATGTACAGAAATAAACATCTAATGCAGAAAATATAAAAAGCTGGGATTTTACTCCAATTTCTAGGATCCTCTGTGTTTTCCAAGGAAGGGGTATTGATGTCACCTGGTCCTGTATGGAAACAGGTCCTGTAAGTTTAGACTATAACATTCAAATAGTAGAGGGTGAGCAGCCCAGGGGAGTGCTGCGTGGATTAAACTTGACTTTCAAAGATCTGAACACTAGCCCTGACTCTGACATGCACATACCTGTGCGTTCTCTCTCTCTCTCTCTCTCTCTCTCTCTCTCTCTCTCTCTCCCTCCCTCCCTCCCTCCCTCCCTCTCCCCCCCCCCACCTCCATGTTCTTGAGCAAACTGTTGTCTCTTCTGGGCCTGAGTTCCTGCTCTGTAAATTCCCTCTGCCTGCCAGCCTCCTTGACCCCCAATAGCAGTTGCTCCAACAGAACTTGTACTCATGTCAATTGTCCAATTGTTCTTCCTGCACTGGATCGTGATTATGTGCTCGCTCCGCTAGTATGTGGTGAAAGAATCTGGGTTTTAGAGGCAGATTTGGATTGAAATCCTGGTTCCACCCCCTCAAGTGAATGGCCTTGAGCAAGTTATTTAGGAATTTCTAATTTGTATAAAGGGAGGAAAACGTGGTGACGATCATAACTACTTACCAAGGTTCTTTTGAAGGTTACAAATTAGAGCACATATGAAAATGTCTACCTGTGTATAATCTTGAGATTCAGTAAATCTTAGTTTCCCTCACACTTCCTTAACATCTAGTCTAAGCCTGATATGTGGTGAGCATTCCAAAAATTGCTGTTGGGGAAAAAAGAGAAAGGGAGAGAGGGAGGGAGACAAAAAGGAAGGAAAGAAAGGAAGGGCACAGGAGGAAAGGAAGGAGGAAAGAAAGAAGGGTGAGAGAAAAGAAAAATAGGAAGGAAGAGAAACCAGGGGATGGGAAGGAAGGCAGGAAGAAAGGAAGAAAAGATGAAGGCAAGGGGAAATGGTGTTAATCATGTCCTTCTCATTAGCTTGTGAGCTCCTAAGAGGCCCTACTCATCTCTGTATCCTCAATTCCTAGTACTGACATTATCCTATCATACCTACTGACTCAATGTTGGTGGGCCAGGTTTTATTAATCTTTAAAATGGGGATACTGGTACATGCTGTGCTTTTGAAAGGGCTTCTATGAGCATCTGCTGAAGGGTTGAGTGTGAAAGTAGTTTGTAAATTGAGCAGAATGCTGATGACTGACCTAAGGTCTGGCAGATGTTAAGTCACACTGCTGGTCCCAAGACCCCATCTGCATAAGATAATAAAGTGGGGACTGAAGAGCCTACTTAGAAGAGTAGCACCTCAACTTAAGCACAGACATATACAGACAAAGTTCATAATACTCGGTGTGTGCAAGGGATGAGAAGAGAGGTGAAAAATGGATTATAAAGCAGGATTGGACCAGAGGTTTTCTGAGAAAGAATGCATCATAAAAGAAAAAGAAGCTTGGGATGAGGAGGACCTGGGGAGTAAAAGTGTGGGTAGAATGGAAAGAGGTATCTAAATAAGCTCTATATCGCTTAGGGACCCAAGCTGCCCTGCTGTGAGACTTCCCCAAAAAAGGGAAGAAACAATCTCCTCCCTTTGAAGAAAGTGATGAGTTGCCACACAGGATGGGGAGCATGGTATACCAGATGAATTAAGTGGAGATGCCCATGTGCAAAGTCCACAGTGCAGAGGCTAGAGACCATATCATAGGTCTTTATGGTAGATTCCAGTGGTTCCTGATAAGTAACCCATATCAATTAATAAACACATAAGACAACCCTTGAGGAAGCCAAAAATTACTGTAGGGGGGAAAGGAATAAAGGGTAGAGCATTAGAAGAACTAATAGGGTTTTCTGATAACCTCCCAGGTATTGGAAGCCAGGTTTAATGTAACTATGTCTTTTCTACTCTGAAGATTCTAAAAAATGGGGATATTTAGGTTACATAATGTAGCATGATATGTAAACAGGATTGCTGGGCTAGCTATTCTAAATCCAGTGACTCTGGGTTTATATACTTCTCCGGGTATGGGAGCCATGCATAAAATTTTACATCTCAGCCAGACCAGCTATTTTCTTATTGGAGAAAAGGAGTGTAGATACAGAAAACCAAATCTTAAAATGGAATAAAAATTATGCTGGGCTGAAAGAGGATTCCTTTCCTAGGAGGGCAGTATACTCTTTATGGAACATAGATCCTGGAACATCTTTTCCACTCATAGTTGGCATTTACCCAGATCAAGAAATATATAGACTATCAATTTAGTTGTCTGGGTTGCTCCCATAACACTGCAGAGTGCTTGTTTCCCCAGCGGGGAAATAAGGGTGGAGTTTCCTCTTTTTCTCCTGCTCTTCTAGAACCAGGATGACCTCAGGAACTAGATTTCATGAGAGAGAATGCTTTTGTAGGTGTTGCTTACAGTCTGTTAAATCCAGTCACAGGGTGGGAGGGTGTCTCCTAATGGTGAGCGCATAGTCCCTGGAACACATATACCTGGACCTCAGGCAATATATGGATCACTCCAGACAGCAGATAACTTGTCTCTAAAATAATGGTGACCGTGCTATCTCAACCAAGAAGCATTAAGGATATGTGAAATTAAAAAAATCTAAAATAATTAGCAAGAGTAAGTAGTCAAAAAATTGTTAATATCAATAGTATTGTTTTCAGCATGACTATTGCCAACAGAGTTAAGATAGAAATTTGACAGCAGGCTTAAGGGATAATCCTACCCAACTGGAATCCTTCATTGAATGCCTCCATTCAATTCACTGAAATTTCTGAGCTCCTAATGTTGGCAAGGCTATTACAAGGGTTATAGAGATTATGAAGCCCTTTTTTTTTTTTTTTTTAATCACAGAAGCTCAAAATTCATGAGATGAGAAGACAATTAACAAAAATACCTCTGAAATAGAACAAAGAGTAATTACTCCCATTAATGTTGAGAACTATTTTGGCCTTTGAAAGGAGGGCATTATTTTACCTAATGGGAGGGTCAGGACAGACATCATGAAACAGGGAGGTTTTCGACAGCCCCTTCAAGAAAGTGTGGAGTTTGGACAAACACAGATATGAATGGACAGACATCTGGGGACGAGGAAGAAGGAAGAGCTTATGTGTGACTGAGGACTGAAAAATGAGGCTGGACATATAGGCTAGGAGCACATGGCAGAAAGACTTAGTTAATTCCCACTTGGATAGACCATGGGGAAGCATTATGCATTTTTCTTGAGTGGATTGTACATTCTCTATGAACAGAATATTTAGTTTTGTGTCTGAATTTCTCCTGGTCTTAATATAACGGCTAGCAACTAACATTCAATAATGGTTTGAGTAGATGGCAGCTGGGTGGGTGGGCGGATGGATAAACAAAGAACAGTTATGGGAGATACGCGTTCAGCCGTCTTATAGTCATCTGCTTGTTCATTTCTTCATCAGTCAGTTGGTATTTAGTAAATGTTAAATAAATTGATGTCAGAAACTGTACTGTGCAGTATTTGTGCCTTGAACTTGACCAGAATTACCGTCTCCACCATAGGTAAGCCCAGGGAAGTCTATCTTGCCCACCCTGTGGAGACATTAACTTTCTATGTAGTACACTCCATCTGTTGGAAGTCAGGGATGTTTTTCTTCCTTAGTCATCCTTGTTGAATCATTGATTTTGATAAGAAGGAGGACAGTTCTTTAAAAATATGGACCCCTCCAAAACCAATTTTTATGTTTCCCCAAGCACTGCAATTGAGGCCGCTCTGCCTGGCTATTAATACTCTAATGGAACAGCATGCCCTCTTACAGAGGGGAGATCAGACATTGTGCTGAGCTGATTAGAAGTGATGGCATGGAGCTTCTTCCTGAGAACGGAAGTCCTGTAACCTCAAATACCAAGGACTATAAATCTCAGCAATATATAATGGTAATTGGTTTGAAAGGCCTAATCGACACAGAGAACGGAAGCCAAGTTCAGAATGCTCAGGACTGGAAGCTCCAGGCCTCCGCCTGCTTCCAGAAGGAGACGTGTCATTTTCTCCCTTAGTGCTGGGAAGAGCAATCAAGGATTTCAGAAGTTGAGCCTCACTAAATGCCAGACCGGAAGCCCTGCCTCATGGCACTAGTGTATGAAACTGAAGCCCACCTGTGCACATTTCCCTGGGAAGCTGGAAAAAAATGTGGATTCCTAGTTGTCACTGCAGACATAATCAGAATCTCTGCGTTTGGGCCCATTTTCACAAGTTCCTAGTTGATACTCAACGCACAGTGATTTTTGAGGACCACTGCTGCAAATATCAATCCCCACCTACCTCATGAGCTCTTCCTCAGTCCCCTGCTTCTGTGTTATAATGAAAATACTTCTGACCTTGGGTTTAGCCAACCCATGTTCAAATCTCAGATTGGCCTCCTAGTCACTGAGTGGCTTCAGGCAAGCTCTGCTTTCTTTCTCCAAACTCCATTTCCCCTCATTTATAAAGCTCTTTTAAAAGTTATTATTATTTTTTTTATTTTATGGAGAGAGAGCACAAGTGAAGGTAGAAGGGGGGGGAGAGAGAGAGAGAGAGAGAGAGAGAGAGAGAGAGAGAGAATATGAATTTCAAGCAGGCTCCATGCTCAGTGCACAGCTCGACACAGGGCTCAATCCCACTACCCTGGGATAATGACCTGAGCTTAAATAAAGAGTTGGATGCCTAACTGACTGAGCCACCCAGGTGCCCCTTCCCTCATTTATAAAAGGAAGGAAACAAAATCTACCAGGGTATATTCTTATAAGGTCCCCCAAAGTTAGTACATGAACACATGAGGGCAAATACTGTCGGGGCACCTGGGTGGCTCAGTTGGTTAAGTGCCCAACTTTGGCTCAGGTCACGATCTCTTTCTTGGTTTGTGGGACCCATGTTGGGCTCTGTGCTGACAGCTCAGGGCCTGGAGCCTGATTCTGTGTCTCCCTTTCTCTCTGCCCCTCCCCTGCTTGTGCTTTGACTCTCTTTCTCTCTCAAAAATAAATAAACATACTTAATTTTTTTTAAAAAAGAACCAATATTACTGGTCACAGTCATGAAATATGCATAAAATTTGAGAGTGTGAGTCATTTAATATTATGTATGCTTCCTTTTGAGACTAAGAACGTCAAACAGAGGCAAGCAACTGAGATATGAAGAGTATTGTAGAGACTTGACCTTGAGTTTCAATCCCATTTCTTACTAGCCACAGAAGCAGAGGCAAATCCCTTGACCTCCCTTAAGCTTTAATTTGTCATCTGCAAAATGGACATGCGGTATCTGCCTCTGATAGTTACTGCGAGTAATAGAGATATTTATGTAACGTCCCTGGCATGTATGAATACTAATACATGAAACCCAAGACCATGCCACAATCTGGCTCGAGGTGGCCTGCTACAGCCTCTCATAGCCTCCATTAGTCACACCCCTAGTATTTAATATTGGACAACTGAAGTCTTCTCTATCACATATAATGTGTCATGCAAGCCGAACTTCAGGTTCCTGAGCTACCTTTTTTTCAGAGAGTTGCATAAGTCCTCCTTCCCCCAAAGGAACTGTA
This sequence comes from Leopardus geoffroyi, assembly GCF_018350155.1. NCBI lineage: Eukaryota > Metazoa > Chordata > Mammalia > Carnivora > Felidae > Leopardus > Leopardus geoffroyi. Next base: position 75,845,019 of record NC_059342.1, read on the forward strand.
GAGTCATCACTAATTGTAACCATTTATCATTTATCATCTATATAATTTTGAGGAAGTTACTTGGTGTTTGCAAGCTTCACTTTCCTCTTCTGCACACTGGCCATACTCACTGTACCTCTATCAGTGAGTATAAGTAATGCTAAACGTCATAACAGATAAACTTTGAAATCCTAGTAACATCCTTATCAAAGTAAAAGATGATTGTTTACTCACATGCTAGTCAAATACAAACTAGCCAGCGTTGGGAGATTTTTAACCATGCAGGCTTTCAGGGACCCAGACTCCTTCCACTCTGTGACTTCCAAAGTCACTGCAGAAAGAGAAGGGAGACCATGGAGACAGAACTGCAGAAACTCAAGAACCTTAATCCAGAAGTGACACGCATCACTCCAACTTGTGTTTCATTGACCAGAGCTCAATGCTCTTCCATTGAGATGTGTGCAAGGGGAGGCTGGAAAAAGACCCCAGCAAGCGGCCACGTCCCAGCATCAACTTTACATTATGGAAGGAGAGCACAAATCTCCATCTCAGCCACTGTTACCAGCTCATAAAGTTGCCATGAAGATTAAATGAGAAAATACACATCAAATGCTTAGCTCAGAGCCTGGTACATAGTATATAATCAATAAATGTTCAGTGAAGCCATCATTCTTAAAACCACAAGGTTAATTTCATGCTTGGTAAACACTAGTGGAACCCTCAGATGCTAAGGACTTATTGAAACACCAAATTGGCTATCATGATGATCTATTCTGTTTTTAGTCTGATTTTAATTAATTCATTCAACTCACACTTATTGCATATTCTACTAAGACTGGACACCAGCAGTGAACTAGACCCTTCCTGTCCCCCAGTGTTATGTGGAGTGGTAGAGGCTATAAACACCATGCCAATAATTGCAGAGATGGTAATTTAAACTAGGACTATGATAAGTTACAGGAGAGAGAAGTACAAAGTACTAAAAAGGGCATACCTCAAGGATCAACCTAGGCTATAGCATTCAAGAAGAGATTCTCTGAGACCTGAAGAATGAATAGAAATTGGCCAAATGAAAAAGTGGGGAATGGATTTCAGGCAGAGGGAACAGATGTGAGCCGCCTCCTCCAGATCTCACTGACTCAGTCCTGGGGATCGTTCAGCTTGGACAGCAGACCTTGTGGGATGTTCCAAAGCATCATCAGCGTAAAAACACAAATAAATAAAAGTATCCTGGTAAATTTGTCCCCAAGAAACACTAGCAACTTACAAAGAACACAACATCCAAACACTTTAGCAGCTCCATGGAACTTGGAAATGTTTTCCTCCAGCTACAAACATTCTTTTTCTTTGGAATCTTCAGTTGTGTCTTTCTGTACATCACTTTCCTCAGCTTGACTCAAGGCACTGAATGTGTTTGAAATAGAAGTATTCCTGTGATTCGTACTGCTGTTGGCTGGATATCCAGTCCAGTCCTCACCAAGTTTCTCCCACACCCCATAAATGCAGAATGTGATCTTAGGTTGAGTGCTCTTGTCACAAAAGAACAACAACAACAACAACAACAACAACAACAACATTAACAGAAATAAGATGCTAGGAGGCAACTTTTGAAAGTGATAGGTTTATGGCATAGATTGTGGTAGTGGTTTCATGGGTGTATCTCTATTTCCAAACTTATCAAGTTGTGTATGTTAGTTATGCACAATTTTTGTGTGTCAAAAATAATAATTTTAAAAAGTGAACTAAGAAATGCTGAGAGAGTGTGCACATGTGATCGAAGCACACACAAAACCACCAGTATGGATGTGCACACACATGTACACACAGAGAGTTGGGGGTGTATCACTGGGGTGATAAAAAGAACTATGAAGTAGACCTAAGGATTTCAGGCCCAGGTTCTGCCATTTTCTAGCTGTGTGATCCAGACTCTGTAGCGTGGCATTCAAAGCCCCACGGTTTGGAGCCTACCAAAAATCTTCCAAAATTATTCCCTGCAAGTTCCCTCTGTTATAGCCAGACCAAGCGTTTGGGGTCCGTGGCATGTACCTCATGCATACATTAGTGTATACATGATGTGAACCTCCACTCTCTGAGGTGCTTTCCAAAAGTGGCCTGTCTCCGCCCTCTGCCACAGGTGTACTTCTATCAACTCCTACTCAGTCTTAACATGGATCTTCATCTCTTTCATTGAACTTTTCTTGTGCTTGTTTTTGCTTCATCCTCGGAGATCCCATTGCTATGCTTACGCTACTGGTAAGCAATTGTTGTGATATTTCCTATTTATGTGCCTTCCTCTCTCATCTATGTAAATTCCATGGCATGGACAGACTCTTTGTGTGTGTGTGTGTGTGTGTGTGTGTGTATGTATTCCCAGCACCTAGTGCAGTATCTAATACATAATGGGCATGTCATGCATGTTTGTTAATCAGATGGTTTTCTATTTGTTTTTCCTCCCTGAGCCTCAGTGTTCTTACTTATGGAAATGAAAAATCATACTTGCCTTACTTAGTTCATCCATCTTTTTATTAAGTGAGCAAATGCATGTACAGTGCTTAGCAAAGAACCTGTCATACAGTAAATGATAGTGGTTGATTAAGTCAATGAACATTTGAGTGCCTACCATGTCCTGGATCATGAGTGTATAAATACTTTGCCAATGATTAAACACTCTACAAATAGAGGCATTCATTCAGTAACCATAATGTGATTGTTACAATATTAAGACAAATGTGTGCATACATATCTGCTTGCTTAATTATAATAATGATGATAATATGAATTACCCTATTCATGGGATAATGGGAAGAGTAAGGAATGTGGAGTTTGCAAACACTGGGGTTCTGAACAAGATGATAGTACTTGATGCATAACCAGTTATGAATTCCAGGGTCAGTGGATTTAATACATTTTATATCATTGCAAATGTTTGCTCTACTCCCAGGGAAGATTAAAAAAAAATTCCTGTGTTTGGCTCAGGAGCTTGCTTCTCTCCTGGCAGTGTGCATCAGACTAAATGTCACAAGAATATTTCAGCATATGTGGGTAAATATTTACACTCATTTTAAACAGATATTCCAAATTCCTTGTTGTTTTTCAGCAGAGGCCTAAACCTGGTGGTAAAAGTCATGAATAGAACTTTTTCACTCTCACTAAGTGAGAAGGGGCTTTTCAAGGATTCTTGCCTCCAGGGTGCTCTATTTTTCTCCTTCCATTCTTTTTGGGTTGAACTGTTGGAAGGGAGAACTGGCCCTCTGCCATGGAACTCTCTACCAAGCCACTTCGAATTATTGCTCCATGGTCCCTGAGAGCCAGTTGAGATTCAGCTGTGATCACAGGGGAAAGAAAAGTATAAGGAAAGAAATATAGAAGCTATAATAAGAAGTCTCTCTTGGAAAGATGCAAAATGCATAGTATGGTGGTCTTGGGTTACTCATGGGTGGACGAGGGCTTAGACTCAGTTTTGGATTCTATGAGGAATGAGAAATCATGGCTGGAACAAATCAAAAATAGTACTTTGGAGATGTAGAGAACAAAAGGGTACATTAGTAGGGGAACACAGCTGGGTCGATAGGTTGATATTACATAAAGCTTGGGTTACAGACGTTTTTGTTTGTGTTTGAGGTGCATAAAAATGCTGTGTGTATGTAATCTAGCAATTTCCCTGGCTTTCTAAAACACTTCAATAGTAGAGGCCCTTCTTTGGGAGAGAAACATAGAGATCTCTGCTAATAGAGATTTCTGCTAATAGGCAGAGATTCAGCCTGGTCTAATGGGATTCTTTGAAGCATCATTGGTGCCATAGCTGCCCCATTTTGAGGCAAGGGTTTCCAGTTTTATGACTCCATATCAATTGTTGGCTGCTCTATTTCCAAGGGGTTTGAAGGCGAGGGCTCCTCCTAGGCTGTCTGAGTAAGGTAACTTACCCTTGGCCAAGGGAAATTCTCTAGCTATGAGTGCTATGAACTATCAGCAGCCAAGACTCACAACTGCTAAGGAATTGAAGGGAATCTGTGTGGGCACCAACAGCAGCTACTATATTGGGGTTGAAATCTATAGAGGGACAAGTTAGAATCATAAAGTGTGGTAAGACCAGAGACAGAAGAACTGATTCTTTCATTCTACATTTATTGAACATTCATTCTGCTAGTCATACCGCCAGGCACCAGGATATAAAGACCAGAGGGAACCATTCTGTATTGTGCATCCTAGTATAGTCAGGGTAAGAATACTGCCTTAGGATCCAACAACAGGGAGACCGGAAAGGACACAGAAGGTTCTAATCACAAAACAGAGCGTACATTATGCCCCTACTAAGTGTTTAGTATTATGGAGACAAAAAAGGTATGTTAAGTGTGGCTTCTACCTTTGGAAAGATAGCAAGTGAGAAGGACTTAATAAAATACATGGGATGATATCTCCTAAGAAGATAGTGTCTCATAAAAAGCAGGAAGATTAAGTATAGTAGAACCCAGAAGAGAGAAGGCATCGGCTGGAGGAATCATGGAAATCTGAAAGCTGACTTTGGAGCTGACCCTTAAAGGATGGCAGAATAGGAGCTTATGCCAATGGGAGAGAAGTATTCCAGACAGAGGGAATGGCTTAAGTACAGGTAAGGAGGAAAAAATATTTTCACATAAATTGTACTATGTGATTTTCTAAGAAAGAAATTTTGCTACAGTCCCAGGTAAAATAGGGAAGATGTAGGAGATGAGCCTGGAGAAGTGGGCAACATGCAGAGGACCTTTAAATCTAGGAAAATAAGGATTTGGGATTTGATCTTCAAAATGGTGGGTAGCTGTGAATGGATTCTGAAGAGCAGAAATTCACAATTACAGCATTTCAGAGGTGGGAAAGTAATTGTCAATGCATAGGGCACACACTGGGACAGGAAGAGCTAGACCAGACTAACAAACTAAACTGCTTCCTACCTCTGCATGATGTGCTGGTTTCCCATCATGATGTTGTTAAAATAGAACACTTTAACGTAAAGAGGGAACCCTCATGTAAGCCATGGACTTTAATTAATAATAATTTACAAACATTAGTTCATCATTACAACAAATGTGCCACAGGAATGCAAGATGTTAATAACAGGGAGAATTATGGGAGGAAGGAGAGAAGGAGAAGGAGGAATATGAACTTTCTGCTCAATTTTTACATAAACTTAAAACTGCTTTTAAAAACTAATTTTAAGGGGCGCCTGGGTGGCTCAGTCGGTTAAGCAGCTGACTTCGGCTCAGGTCACGATCTTGCGGTCCGTGAGTTCGAGCCCCGCGTTGGGCTCTGTGCTGACAGCTCAGAGCCTGGAGCCTGTTTCAGATTCTGTGTCTCCCTCTCTCTGACCCTCCCCCGTTCATGCTTTGTCTCTCTCTGTCTCAAAAATAAACGTTAAAAGAAAATTAAAAACAAAACAAAACTAATTTTAAGAAAATCTAAAACAAAACAAAAGAAAAAAACCAACCAGACAAGAAAAACCAACCACTTCTACCTAGTCTTCATATACCTGGCCAATTCCTACTCCTTCAGACTTCCAGTTTAAGTATAGCATTTCTCTTTGTTTTTCTAATGGTCTAGAACCCTTCTCTGTGGAAGGTTTCTACTACCCTGAACTTGTCCTTGATTTCATTATTACTCTTATAAGGTTATTGATTGGACTATTCTCATTGTACTGTGATATGAATAAAAAATACGTTTTGTTGTATTAAACCACTGAGATTATGATGTTTGTTATAGCAACTAATGTTACATATCTTAACTAATAAATGTGTTCACAAAATATCATGAATTGCATGGATCAGGATTATGTTTGTCTTAATTCACCCTCAGTTTTCTAATGTCTGAAAGAGCATCTGATGGGGCACCTTGGTGGCTCAGTTGGTCGCACATGTGGCTCTTGATCTCAGCTCAGGTCATGATCTCATGGTTCATGGGATTGAGCCCTGCCTCGGTCTCTGTGCTGATAGCACAGAGCCTGTTTGGGATTCTTTCTCCCCCTTTTTGTCTACCCCTCCTTCACCCATGTATGGTCTCAGTCAGTCTTTCTCTCTCTCTCTCTCTCTCTCTCAAAATAAAAAACTTAAAAAAAATAAAAAACATCTGATGTATAAGAGGTACTCAATAAGAATTTACAGATTGCATGTTTCCTTGCAAATTACTTTTATCATACATATGGTTTATTGTTAAGAATATTGGCTTGAAAATAAGATAGTCCATGGTTTCAGTGCTAACTTGCCCTTCACTTTCACTTTGTGATATTGGTCAATTCGTTTTACATCTTTAAACTCTTCTTCTCCTTTGTAAATTGGGAATAAAAAATAATTCTTATGCTATAGATTGCTGTGAGAATCTATGAGTATGATACTGTATGGTCTTAGCACAGGTTCCCCGGCAAACAGAGCTTGATGCAGAGATGAAGTGCTAATACTTAATTGTGGAAGATGCAATCCCAGGATAGCAAGGATGTAAGAAAGGGAAAGTGACTTATAGAAGGATGGACATAAATGCAAGGTGATGCATTGCTATGCTAGCCACTTTTTTATGACCAATCATGAAGAGACATTGTTGTCCCATAAGAGGTAGAGCCACCTGTTTATATGGGCCTTCTGTTTAGAGAAGTCAGTTTAGAGAATCCATACCTCAGAATGGTCCATTCAGAATGGACAGAGGAAGGAAATGGGATTCATAGTCCTGATTCTGATTTTCAAAGCTAATACTCTATACTTCTGGACTGCTGCATCTGGCGCTTTTGATAGCTGTTCATAAATCCTAATACCCACTCCTGTGCTGCACATTAAATCCAAGTCTGAAACTGGCAAGGAAAATTTGAAATTCAGGAAATGCTGCTGACCCTGCACAGGCAACCAAAGCCTGACCCTCCTTGGGAAGGTGCTGGTCTACTCCAAGAGGGAGGAACCATGCAGACCCAAGCAGAGATGGTTGGTCATAGAGGCAAGCTTATGAGCCATCCCTTGGGGACGAGCTGTGACAGTTGAAGTGGTACCAGCATTTGAGGGCCAGAAGAAAGTAGTGAGTGCTAAGAGAATCCAGTATGATGCCGAAGATGCATTCGAGACAGCCTGCAAAGAATTGGCAGGCACATAATAAACATTTACTAAATATGTTCTCATTTTCCCTTCTGTTACATGGTTAAGAACCTTATTTAAAATTATCATCTTGGGGTGCCTGGGTGGCTCAGTCAGTTAGGTGTCCAACTCTTCATTTAAGCTCAGGTCATGGTTCATGAGATTGAGCCCCGCGTCCTGCTCTGCACTCTCTCTGCCCCTCCCCTGCACATGCATGCATGCATGCACACGCTCAAAATTAAATATACACACATTTGGTATCTGTCTTTCTCTGTATGACTTATTTAACTTAACACTCTCCAGTTCCATCCACGTTGCTACAAAGGGCCATATTTCATTCTTTCTCTTTGTCACGTAGTATTCCATTGTGTATATAAACCACAATTTCTTTATCCATTCGTCAATTGATGGACATGTAGGCTCTTTCCATAATTCGACTGAAACCAATTTGACAATAAATTTCATATTAAAAAAATTAAAAAAATAAAAAAATAAGATAAACACATATGCAGTTAAAAATAAAATAAAATAATCAGCTCTGTGCCAGAGAAGATAGATTGAATAGGGGCAATGAGACTCTAACCAAACTTCAAAATAGAAAAATATCTTTTGATTAAAAATTGTATTGTTATGGGAACTACATGACATAATCTGTTTCTATATACTGTATGTACATATACAGTACATGGTATGCAACTGAGGGCTGAATAAGCATTAGATTTTGAGATATTTGTTGAGTGAATGGATAAATGAACAATGAGAGTAAATCTTTGGTAAGTCTTGAATTCTAGGATATTAGAGCTGGAAAGGATCTTAGAGATTGCTTATTCCAAATTCCTCTTTTATACAAAACAATGTCGAAGCTCACAGAGGGAAGCTGCTTTCCTGAGGTCTAACAGTTCATGGGCAGGCGTTCAAGGATTATGTATAATTGCTTCGTGCCTTACTCCAATGACTCTCTATTATTGATCAGACTTCTGTAATGCAAAAGAATCTGAGAATTCTAATAACAAGAACTATCACTTTTCTAGTACTTAGAATGTATCAAGCACTTTTCACCTGCCTGAGGTATTTACCATCCCTATTTCATACATAGGGAAAGCATGGTTCCAAGTGATGACGTACCTTGCCCAGTCACTAAAAGGTAGAAATCAAACCCAAGTCTTGTTGTTCCTGATGTTCTTACCTTCTGTCACCACATTGCTCAACTTGTAGTGCTTGATGATGAATGTCTTCTCTTGTCATTCCTACAAGATTCATGTGAAGGGAGAAGATGGGAGTCCCAGAGCATGGAACAAGAAATGGGCACAGAGGGAAAGCAAGAGGAGTGAGCTGTGGACCAGCAGAATATTTAAAACGGACATTCCCCCTCCCTCCATCTGCTGAATTTGCCTTTTTTTTTTTTTTTGCAAGAAATTCCCTTCTGGGAAAGACTCACTCAACTCCAGATACTTTTCCAAGACATTCTTAGAGCTGAGACTAGCATATCCAATTTGGCGGTGCAAAGTGTGATTTTAATTAGGTCGTTTCCCTCTGGGGGCTGGGGGCTCTGTTGGCTGAACTTCATAAAGGAGCCTGTGGGTGGGCAGTGTGCAAGGCACTCAGAGGTGAGGAGCGTTCAGGACAAGCCTCCCAGAGGGGCTTGGCTGTCATTTGTGAAATTTCCCCTATTTCTTCTTCCTCCTAAAGTAATTGGAAATTGCTGCACCCGGGGAGAGATGTGGCCTCCCTCAGATAGGAAAGGGCTTTGGAGTTCTTGGATCCGAGCCAGCTAATATCCAGGGCATTTGTTTTTCAACCACAGGGCCCCTGTGTGGATCAGTCGCTCAATCCAGACAGGTGTCCACCTTTCTTGCTCCGTGGAATCCCTTAGGGGCCTAGTAAGACTGCTTGTGCCACTCCCCAAGTGAAAAGTTCATGTTCCTCCTATTCATGAAATAATGTGGTCCCAACCTTCCCTCCTGGGGTGTGTCCAGTGATTTAAGGCTTTTGACTTCTGCACTGGAGAACGGTGCAGAGATAAATTGTTGGCTGCTGACAACGTCTCTTCCACGCTCTGGAAAGCCAGGGCAGTGCAGCTGGGTTTCTGGGTGGGCCTAGTCACCCAGGAGGGGTTGGCCAAGAGCTGCCTAGCCGATGGAAACCAAACAGCATCCAAAAAAACAGCGACGCTAAAGAGAACCCCAGAGGCATCTCCTGCAAGTCTCACCTGATGTATTATATACTTCTTTGAAAACTGGACAGTCAGTCACCTCTGGTTTCCAAAGAATCTAAGGGAACTTTCTAAAATCTAGATCCAATCACATCTTGAGTTTCTGCTTTGAAACACCCTGATGGGTCCCTGGTCCACGCAGGTTAAAGTCCTTGCCACTGCACCGAGCTTTTTGTATTTCATGGTCTTCAGATAGCTCTCAGGCTTCGGTTCCTGTTCTTACAAGCTCACCCCTATAGCTGGCACACTGCGTTATGCCCTCCAAATTTTCATCCCTAACCTTCCCTCCCGCTGCCATAATCTTTGAGGCTTCTGCCTTTCTCTGAGTGCTCTCCTACCTTCTCCTCCATCCCAAGCCCTTCCTGGACCTGCTTGGCTAAATTCTGCTCATTTGTCAGCTCTCAGATTTAGAAGTTGCCTTCTCTGGAAAGCCTCCCCTAAATATCCCTCCCCCTCTCATCGGCAAACCTGGAGGACCCAACTATTTCCTTCCAGAGCGACCTGTTTTGACATCTATTTTAACACTGAACATTCTCTATTATAATTGCCGTTTGATTTACCCTCCCCCCCCCCCGCCCCCATCACCATAAGCTCTGTGAAACTAAAAATGAGGTTTGTGTTTTTGTTTATCATTATATTCCTGGTTGAGTGTCATGCATATTTTAGGCACTCAATAAATGTTTGTTAAATTAATAAATGAGACCCCAGAGGGCATCCTGTTAAACCTTTAATGATCTCCATCATTTCCTGGGGATTAAATACTTAAATACTTCTCTTGAAAACTAGCAGAATCAGGGGATTGGTGCAGCTTTTCACCAATAATTTACAAGCAGGTCATAAGGACTCCTGGTAGTAAACACTGAGGTTTTGTTAATTTTTTTTATAAACACTGAGTTTTGGTAATATTTTAAAAATTGATATGAAGGATGACAAGAACAGGTGTGGGCATCATGTGTTAGGTCTAGAGTCCTATCTGTATAATTGCTCAAAGGAGTACACATGAACACATGAATTAACCTGATTGGATTCTTTTGTGTTCATGATACACAACTAAGGGCCTAGGGCATAGGAATGTTGGTAGACAAGACCCTACGTGTATCGAGAGTGTCACAAGATTCTACTGAGAAGAGGGCAGGTGTCCGTCTGTGTTTTTCCGAGAAGAAGCTGAGTTGAGCATAGAACATGTTTTGGCAAGGGTAGGAACCAGGGGGGTGGTCACAGGGAGAATCTGGCTGGAGGGAAGCTTATTTGTAGTTGGAACAGGACAACTCTCTTCCACTCTGGGCAGCATCCTGTACTTTACGGAGCCTAGACAGACTCTGAAGGTACCAGGTAACCTCCAGGCTGCTTCTGGCCCGATCTTCATCTGTGTTAACTAGAGGGATGGTGGCAGAACATGCCATGTTCACATGCAGATGGTTTGAGAACTAAAGACTTCAGGGAGGAATTTATAATCATCAAACAGAGTGCTGACAATTGACTTCCCAGCTCAAATGTTCACCATGACCCGAGTTCTCTCTCACTTGCTTCTTTTCATGACGTGAGTTTCACATCAGGGAGAAGAGCAGAATTGGCAACACCTTCCTTCCTTTGAGGCCCCTCTCATGGCCCCTTACTTTAGATGTTAACAATAGTCCCTCATAAAAATAATAGGCATAACCCGTCTATTTTCTAGTGTAGTAATTCCCAAAGTGACTTCCACTGAACATCTCTTCTAAGAGATGTTAATAGATGCTGAGTAAAAGATAGTTCCAAAGCCAAAAATTGTGGGACGTGATACATAGCATGGCCCTCTCTTAGAGAATTGCATTGCACTTCAGGATATTTAAGACTTGGGTGAGTCCTTCTGAAGAGAATGATCAGATACATCCCCATTCACTAAACAATAGAACTTCTTTTTTTAAGAACAACTAAATTAATATTCTGAAAGAAACCTTTAGGGAAGCTCTAGTACCTAATCTAAAGATTGTGATTTTACACACCCTAATATATTTACCCAGTATCTTCTTTATAAAACAAATAAATAATGTGGCTATTATCACAACTTCATGTTAACTAAATAGTCATTTATTATTATAAATATTTCTCATCTGTTTTGTGTGTGTATATATATATATATATATATCTTTTGTATATATATTAGGAACTAAATATATATTATTTAGTATATATATTATGTATATTATTATGTATATTAAGTATATATATTATGTATATTATATATTATTTAGTATATATTTATGTATATATATTATTAGGAACTAAAAATGTAATTCTGAAGACATTTGTATAATGTCTTCTAATGAATTACATGCTAATGCCGGAGTTGTACATTGACAGGAGACAGTAATAACAATACTCACCTTGTAAATAGTGATGTTGTTTATTGAGGTCTTACATATGGATCAGACTCTAGACTGGATACTTTTACAACTACTTTCTCATCATAGAAGTGAAGGGGTTTAGACATACCTGGTCTCATTTCTATTGCTGCTGGGAAAATGGTGGTGCTTCTCCCATATGAGATCATTGTGGATGCTTTTCCTCTGGCTAAGCAAAGCATTAGGTGGCCTCCCACCCTTCATTTAAGCAGTAACACACAAGACTGACATGCAACAGATGGGGCCTAGGGCCTGGCTGCATGGACGAATGTTCTATGGCAGTGCTCAAAGGAACAGTTCTTTGAATGTCTGAGAAGAAGCAAGCTCTAACCAAGTGACTTTGGGTTCCTAAAATTAGAACCTGGATTCAAGGTATAGAAACGGACTGTGAGTTATGCATATTCTGTAATTAACATTCTGAGGAGACGTTTGTAATTCAGAGTCCAGGACAAATGAACAAATGAATCCATGGAGTTCGGAAACAAATGAAAGCTGTTTTCTTGGGTCCAGAAGCTCCACACTGGGTGTGAGGAAACTTCCTTCTTTTTAACTGATGCAAAAGCTTTGTAAAAACACTTCAGAGCAGGAGGGCTGCCTTCAGAGCACCAGTCCTGCCTCAGATATCTACTGTGGGTCTCCGTGTAGGATGGACAGATTCAATAAGACTCCTGTGATCTACCCTCCCTTCTCCCCCTGCACCCCAGCAACCAGACTTACCATTCAAAATACAAAGATGGTCATGTCATCCCCTTCCCAGAACCCCCAACAACTTCTCATCACATCCCATGAATGAAACCCTACTGAAGTTATGAGGGCTGGTGTCTTTGGGCCCTTAACCTCTCCAGCCAGACCTACTATGGTGTGTGTATGCCATGAAGACATTGGTCAGCATGGTAAGCTTTTGGATTCTTCTGTCAATGGGAAGTGTTTTGAAGTTTTGAACGAGAGTCTGACATGTTTAGATATTTGATTGACGTCATTTTTCTTTCTTTTGTCCTGATCCTACTCTCGGTGATACCAGTTAAATCTGTTTCATCTCCTGTATCTTCGATAAATACCTTTTTTAAAATTTTTAAAAAACTGCTTTTGGGGCGCTTGTGTGGCTCAGTCGGTTAAGCATCCAACTTCAGCTCAGGTCATAATCTCGTGGTCTGTGGGTTCAAGTCCTGCATCTGGCTCTGTGCTGATGGCTCAGAGCCTGAAGCCTGCTTCTGGTTCTGTGTCTCCCTCTCTCTCTGCGCCTCCCCCACTCATGCTCTGTCTCTGTCTCTCAAAAATAAATGTAAAAATGTTAAAATTTTTTTAATTAAAAAAAATCTTAAAAACTGCTTTTAACTTCTTTACGTCACTTTTCTCAAGCCTTCTTTCCTTGGCTTCCATAGCTGTAATGTTATTTTCACCAATAGAGATGAACCTTTTTTTTTTTTTTTAAGTTTATTTCTTGAGAGAGAGAGAGAGAGAGAGAGAGAGAGAGAGAGAATCCCAAGCAGGTTCTGCACTATCATCTCAGAACCCAACACAGGGCTTGATTTCACAAATGATGAGATCATGACCTGAGCCCAAATCAAGAGTCAGACGTTTAATCGACTGAGCCACCCAGGTGACCCCAAAAGCAGTCTTAAAAAGTAAAAAAAAAAAGGATTTACAGAAGATAAAGGAGACAAGCCACCCAAGAGCTGCAGAGATGGGGCTTTTAATGGGACTCTCAGTGATGGTCACCTCCCTCACTTTCCTTTCATTCCTGACCTTGTTGTTTGGTTCATTGATCTTATTGTTGTTGTTATTGTTCCTTGAGTCCATAAATCTTTTTTGAGCTCTTAATTCATAAACATTTGTATTTACATTTTATAAAAGCAGCAAAATATTTGATAACAAAGGCATTTCATCTGTGGGAAGATTTGGGAGGCTATTCTTCTATTGCTTTTCCTTTGTAAAATTTCTTGCCCCTTTCTTCTTGCAGATATTATTATTGTGAATTCTGTGTGGACTTTCCTTATGTTACCATCATCACTGAATAACTTTGGTTTTTCCTTTATTGGTTTTTGTGGAAAAGTCGTGGTGGAGGGAGAGAAGTGCCTCTAGGAGCCCCTTGTAACGTGCAGTTTTGCGTGTGTGTGTGTGTGTGTGTGTGTGCGCATCTGGAAGGGGTGAAAAATGAGAGAGATACAGTTTCTGTTTCTCTTTCTTGTTTTTGCTGAATTATGTTGGTTCTAGAGACAAGAATGGGATCAGAGATACACTTAATTTTCCTTTTTAAAAATCAGAATGCAGCTGTGTGTCTTCAAAGATGATTCTAGCTACACTGAACAGGTTGCAGGGAGGAAAGTGATGAGCTGAGGAGCTGTAAGGAGACTGTTCTAAAAGTGCACATGGGGCGCCTGTGTGGCTCAGTCAGTTAAGCACCAACTCTTGGTTTTGGCTTAGGTCATGATCTCACGGTTCATGGGTTTCAGCGCTGTGTCAAGCTCCACACTGATAGAGCAGAGACTGCTTGGGATTCTTTCTCTCCCTCTCTCTCTGCCCCCTCCTCAAAATAAATAAACTTGAAGAAAAATGCATATAAAGTATGAAGGCTCACAGCATTGGCGATGGCGCAAGGAAATGGGAGTTAGATTGAGAAGACCTGATGATCTAGTCTGTGCTCTCTGTTGTCTACGATCTTCTCAAAGGCTGGACATACGTTTGTCCATCTGCACAATCACAAGGACCTAAACTTGGCAGCAAGTAAATAACAATTCACCGCCTGGGTGGCTCAGTTGGTTAAGCATCTGACTTCAGCATCTGACTTCATGATCTCATGGTTCAGGAGTTTGAGCCCAGTGTCAGGCTCTGAGCTTCAGCTCTGGAGCCTGCTGTGGATTCTGTGTCTCCCTCTCTGTCTGCCCTTCCCCTGTTTGTGCTCTGTCTCTCCCTCTCTCTCAAAGATAAATAAATATTTTAAAAAGATTAAAAAAGAATAACAATGCATGTTTATTGCAACCAGACAAGAGTGCATATTTTAATTAATTAAAATATTGTCCTGAATTACATATTTTTTCCTTAGAAAACTGCTCATAAACAGGAGTTTCTCCTTAGAAACTTCTCAGGTCACAGCAGCGGGGGTTGATTTGTGTTAGATTTTTTTTTTTTCTGGGGGGTTTCTGTAAACTTTTATAGCTGTTTTTCTAAAAGCCCTTTAATTTGGAAGTAAACAATGTGATAAGCGATTTCATTCTTAATCGTTTCCACATTTTAAAAATGGGAATAATAGTAATAAAATACCACCACTACTACTGACAATAACTTGATGGGTTTTCTGAGGTGTGGGGGGTTCATGAGTAATGGTCAATGTGCCTTTTACGGTCCCGATTTGGTCTAAGCACTCCCTAAGGGCGCTCTCACTTACTGTTTCTCTCTTCTTTCTGGAAAGAGGATCTCAGACTTGGTTAGACTCTCATCTTAGTCTTCCCATTATAGGTTTTGCTTTTCTTTATCATAGCCCCTTACAAAGAGCTTTATAATCATTTGCTTATGTGCTTGTGCCCCATTAGACCAGAGATCATGACATTCTACCCACATATTTACCAGTACCTGAATATAACGTATCTTCAATACATTTTCAATGAATAAAATAATCAATTCCTAGTAGTAGGTCATTCCTTTCATGGCTGTGGTTGCCAGTAGCCCTCCCTACCCCTTTTCTTGGACACATAAGGATTAAAGCAAGGCCACCCACAGCCTTTGATCCTTGGGTTGAACGGAGAGGTTCATCCGTAACAGAAACAACCCAAATATGCCATATTTGGAAAAGCACGTTTCTCTGACATATGGCCTTCTATGAGCAAGAGTCACAAGCTCTCCTGTTTTTGTGAGTCATACATGGCTTCGGCATCAACCAGTTGCAGAAGAAAAGGAGAAAATGGCTTTAATTCATGAAAGAATACATGCCATCAGAGAAGATACATACTTCTGAAGCAGCAGACAGCATCTTCGGGTAACACAGCCAGCCTCTCTCTCTAAATGTGTGAAATAAAGCAAAATTGCATTATCATCCAGCAGCTAGAATCCCCCCCCCCCCCACACCCCGTTCCTTTAAAAGTGTAATTTGTTACTTTAGTAAGCTCTTTATTTTTATTTGGGAAATTGAATAGTTGTAACTAACCCCATGGAATTGTGCTTTGTAAAAGCTGGCCTCCCACAAATCAATTTCCCTTCCTTTCTCTCTAGTGGTGCCATAGCTCATCTTAGCAAGACAGTTGGCGGCTGTTTTCCAAACTCCTGCAGGGCTCACAGCAGCACGTTAAGTGATGGATGGCTCGAAAGTTGATGACCGAGGATGGGGAGGGGAGCGTCACCATTTTACTGAAGCTGGCAGATAGACCTATTGCCATTCCTGAAGTCTAGTGACTCTTAGATGAGAGCAGCATTTTTGTAAACTAATTTGTTTTTATTTTTTATTTTAGAGCAAGAGTGCAAGTCGGGGAGAGAGGCAGAGGGAGAGAGAGAGAGGGAGGGAGGGGGAGAGAGAGAGAGAGAGAGAGAGAGAGAGAGAGAGAGAGAGAATCTTAAGCAGGCTTCATGCTCACTGTGAGCTTTAGCCTGATGAGCGGCTCAATCTCATGACCCTGGCATCATGACCCGAGCCAAAATCGAGAGTCAGATGCTCAAACAACCTAGCCACCCAGGCACCTCACTAATTCATTTTCATAACCAAACTAAATGTATTGACCCAGCTAAAATTTCAACTTGGAACTTTACCCCTCGTTTGTTATAACAAAAGAGTTGCTTGTTTTTGTGAAGGCTTCATATGCACTAGTGACTTTGCATATCATATCATTTAACTCTGATTTTAAAAGAAAAGGTTGGAGTGTGTGGATGGGGCAAATTTAGCTTCGTCTAGGAAAAGTCAGAATTATTTCACTCAATTGATGATTTTATTGTATTCTTTAATTTTTAAAAATCATTAAAGCAGCCAACATATTATGTATTTTATAAAGACTGACATTTTAAAAGGAGATATGGGAAACAGTAGTGCCTTTTACAGCATAAATTATCATTCTTAGGAATGCTGCCAGGTTTTAACACTCATCTTTTTTTTTTTTTTTAAGTTGACTTATTTTTTGGTTGTAAGCATTTTCTTGTGACTTCTTCCTAACCAAAGATAAGAATTTATATCTTTTGGGGCGCCTGGTGTCTCAGTCAGGTAAGCATCTGTCTCTTGGTTTTGGCCCAGGTCATGATCTCATGGTTCCTGAGTTCCAGTCCCATATCAGGCTCTGTGCTGACAGTGCAGAGCCCGCTTGAGATTCTCTCTCTCTCCCTTTCTCTTGGCCGCTGCCTGCATACGCTCACGCACGTGCTCTCTCCCTCTCTCAAGTAAATAAACTTAAAAAAAAATTATATCTTTTCACACATGTCCGGTCACACACATCTTCAAATCATGACCCTCCGAGTATAATTATATCACAATAAAACCGTAAACACTCTTAACTGGTCCCTGGTATACTTCTATTGAAAATCTTACCTGTGAATGAAATTTTCTTTATTCTTTTGTCTCAAATTGCATTCATTTCCATATAGTTATGTAATTATTTTACCCAGCTGAGCGCCAGTTGGTTACACTGTGATTACCTTTCTGTTTTTGTATCATTTTTTGCTTGCTTTTATTGGGGTTAAGAAATGTTTCCCTTTATAATTTGCTCAGATTTTAAAGTGCCTATCATTAAGTTAGCTTGTATTTTCTTTTTTTTTTTTTAAGACTTTATTTTCTATGTAATCTCTACACCCAACGTGGGGCTTGAATTCACGGCCCTGAGATCAAGAGTCACCTGCTCACTCTTTGAGCCAACCAGGCACCCGTAGCCTGCGTTTTCAATGGAACTGCAAAGTTTCTTTCTGAGTGAACAAAAGCAGTACTTTGTCTATCAGTGCTAGTTTCTTAAACTTGAATATGACCCTTTCAGAGTTCTCTGTTTCTGGAGCCCATGGGGCATGTTTGTGCCCCATGCCTTTTTATCCTTCATCTTGAGATTTTTCATCTCCAGCATCCTGGTGACTCCCTTTTCTTCTTCTCTTCTGCATTGAGTTCAAGTTTTCTTGAGTTTTTATCTTCTTTTTTTAGTTTATTTCCTCAATTTTTAGAGCCTGTCCTTTAACAGATTCTTGGGTGAAAAAATGAATAAGAGGTGAAATCTTTACCACTATGTATGTCTAAAAATGTCTTCATGTCCAATATATTTATTGATAATTTTCATACAGAAAGTACAGAAGTACAGGTTATAAGGAGGAATATAATAGACTGTAGGGCCAGAAAGCTGAGGAGACGCCAGATAATTTAAGACCTTCTGGGCTTTCGTTAGATCTTTGAACTGTATTCTGAATGAAATAGAAAGCCATTGGACAGTATTGAGTAGCAAAATATCAAGTGTAATTTTGATTTTTTAAAGTATTCTTTTGCCATCATATAGAGACTAGACTCCAGGGAGATTAAAGCAGAAAGGCCTGTTAAACAGGATTGAAATAATCCAGGTGGAAGATGTTTGTGTCTTGAACTCAGTTTGTAAAGGAGAAGGAGGTGGTCTGATGGTATGGTATAAACAGTGATGCCACTTGCTGATAGAAAGAACACTGGAAGAGGAATAGATTGAGCGGGCAATAAATGGATACAAATCCAGGAGATTTCTTTCAGTAAAAGTTCACTTTTACTTTTTAGTGGAGATGCTAAGTGGCAACTTGGATATCTGGATCTGGAATTTAGAAAACATGATATTTAAAGTTATGGGGCCAGACGAGACTATACAGTATAGGGGTTAGCAAACTATAGCCTGTGGGCCCAATTTTTGTAAATAAAGTTTTATTGGGACACAGCTATGCTCATTTTTTAATGTAACATCTGTGACTACTTTCTTGCTATGTGGTAGAGTTAAGCAGTTGCAAGAGATTTCATATCACCCCAAGCCTGAAAAACTCACTATCTGATTCTGAAGTTTGGCAACTCCTGACCTAGGGAATAAGTATAGTTAAAAAAGAAAAGAACAAATCAAGGATGATCTCTGAGGTTTCCCAACATTTAAAGACTAGGAAGATGAAGGTGACTTAGCAAAAGACAGTAAGAAGAAGTAGTCAGTGAAAAGAGGAAAACCAGGTAAGTGTGATGTCCCAGAAACCAAGCAAAGACAGTGTCTTAAGAGGAAGGATATATTCACTTACAATGAAATCTACTCTCTTGACAAGCTTTTAAGGGTACAGTACAAATGTTAACTGTAGGCACAAAGCTGGTCTAAAATAGTGAAGCCACTACAGAAAACTGTTTGGAGGTTCCTCAAAAATAGAAATACTATATGATCCTGGAATCCCACTTCTGGGTATTTATCCAGAATAAGTGACATCAGGATCTCAGAGACATATCTGTACCTCATGTCTATTGCAGCATTGTTCACAATAGGCAAGACATGGAAACAGTCTAAATATCCACTGATGGATTAATTAATAAAGAATATAAATAATGTTTTGAGCTTTACTGTAGTTTCAAGCAGAGAAATGGGGTGATGACTGGAAGAAAGCAGGGATTCAAAGAAGGCGGAAAGATTGGTTTTCTACGAAGCAGCAAACCAATGGCTGGGGACTGACATGCAGAAGATTTACCAGATCATGCTTTCAGCATCAACATCTTTAGAGGGGAGGGCAAGGCTGAACAGAGGGAGAAAAGTTGGCCCAAATGAAGTCCAACCAAATCTTCAACCAACTCCAGGAGAGCTTTGAACCTGAGGTCATCCTTTAGAGCTGTCCCTTGGTGAAGGGAGACATCTGGCCTATTTCCATCTTCACTGATTAGTCATTGGGTGGAAGCAGGAAGGGGAGACACTCTTGGTCAAAGTGTTCCTGCCTCACCAAGGTATGACACTGAGAGCTGTTGGTCAGTAGCATTCCTAGTCACTGGAAGAATAAGGCTTTCATCCCCAAAGAAGGGTCTGAATGGCACATTCTAGAATTCACTTCAGAAGGGTCTTTAAAGTATGGGACTTTTTGCTTTGGGTTGCAATCTATTATTCAGTGCCTCTCCCCCACTCTCCTTCACAGTTCCAAAAATCATGAACTTTACCTTACGACAGGACACCAGCTGGACTCTCTCTTATGCCTTATGTAAAAAGGATGGGAAGTAAAATTTATTTTACTTGCCTGGCTTTGCTCTCCTTCTATTAAAGGATATTAACATGACCATTAGCTTTTACTGAAAGAATTAAGGATTATTGTTTGGATCCAGAAATGCTTCCCAAAGACTGCTTTTCCTCCTCTATAAAAATCAAACATAAAAGAGATTGAGTGTAACGTGAAATCAATGGCTGGTACCTTTGGCCTTTGGAAATAGGTTTAGGCTTAAAACTAAATTAGAAAGGAAGGAATTTTCATATTGCTTAATGTCTCTTGTTAAATAGTTTCGATCATGTTCCTCTCATCCAATAAATAGCTCTTATTTATGGCCTCTTTATCACTTTGGAATCATAGGTAGGAAGAACTCATTAAGCCTCCAATCCAACAATCTCCCTAATACAAAGACACCTGCTATAAATGATTTGGCTGGTGCTATCCATATCTGCTTACAGGCATCAAGGAGTAAGGATGTCAGCAAATGTTTTTTTGTATGGAGTAAAAATGGTTCCCTATAGTACCCATCCCCCAGTTCTGTTTTACATTCACAGGATAGGTATAATTTCCCTTCTGAAGGAGAACCTTTTGGAGATTGGTAGGTAACTCTCTTACCTATCTACCCTTGATATTCTTTGTAATCTTCCTTCATAAAAAGTCTCCTTCATAATCTTTCAATTTAGTCAGCAAATCCATACTGAGTCACTTGCCCTAGGCCAGGCAGTGGGCTAAATTCTTGGGATAAATATGTACCCTAAATACCAGGAGACAATTTCTAGTATTCTCATTATCCCAGTTGCTCTTCCATATATTTTCTAACCTAAAATGGGGTGCTTCCTCTTGATTAAGGATTTCTTTCTTGCTGCTCTTTCTTGCTCATGCCAGATCCTCTCCATAGAAAATCTTAGCTAGTAGATACCATTACTGAACACTTACCCCGTGACAGGCACTATGCCAAGCACTTTATAATCATTCTATCATTTAATAGTTACAAAAAACCTAGAGGTTTTTATAGATGAGGAAACTAACTCTTGGCAAACTTAAGCAACTTGCCCAAGGTCTTAGCTAGCAGGTGACACAGAGAAGAGTCAATCCCATATCTGTATGATGCCAGGACTTGTACCCTTAACCACAAGGCTATACTTATCTCTGTTTACCATGGCTTTAAATAGCATCCAGTGCCAGTCATCCACCAAGTGGATATCACCTCCATTGTGGTTGAATTGTGTCCCCCAAAAAGATATGTTGAAGCCTTGACCCAGGTTTCACATTCTCAGAATGTAAGATTTCCCATTTGGAAATGGGATTGTTGCAGATGTAATCAGTTAAGGTGAGGTCATGCTGGAGTAGAGCAGACTTAATCCAATATGACTGTCCTTGTAAGAAGAGGGAAATTTGGACATGGATGGATAGAACATGGCCATGAGGGGAAGGAGGCAGAGATTGGAGTTATACAGCCATCAGCTGCAGAACCCCTGTGGCTACCCAGGGCTATCCAAGGCTGGAAGCCTCTAGAAGAATCATTCCTGAGAGCCTTCTGAGGACAACCCCGCCAATACCTTGCTTTCAGAATCAAGCCTTCAGAACAGTGACACAGTAAATGTCTGTTGTTCTAATCCACCCAATTTGTAGTATTTTATTATGGCAGCACTAGGAAACTAATACAGCCCTTCAGTCAGGACTCGGTGCTATGCTTCAGACTCCCCTCACCAACTTCTCCTCAATATCTTTCTGTGAGGGTCTCCTAGGCACATACCATTTGGCATGTCAAACACTGACTTTACAACCTTGCCTGCCCTCTGGGCCATGCTTACCTTCCAGTGCCTCCTCTGCTCAGCACTCAGTGCCCATATTCACAGTTACTTGTACGTGAAACACTATTTGTGTTTTGTTTTTCTTTAGATGTTTATAGGGTGCCTACTAGTCACCAGATACTGGGAGAGGTGGCAGGGACAAAGAAGAGAACATTAAAGCAGGCTGTCACTTGCTGTAAGCATGGTTCTTTTCTGAGGGCTTTGCATGTATTGCCTCATTTATTCCTCACAGCAATCCCATGAGGTATGACTAGTAGCCGTCCCATTGAACAGGCAAGGGAATAGGCACAGAAAACGGGAGGGACCTTTGTGAAATCACACAGGTGGCCAGTAGTTGGACCAAGATTTGGACCCAAGCAGCCTGGCTGCAGAGTCTGTGCACATAATTACTGAGTTTTTGTCTGTGTGTGTTTGTCTGTGGAGGAAACAGCTCCTGCCTTCAGGGATGACACCGAATTTTAGAGGAGCTGAAACATTAAAGAATTATGTGAGTGACAGGAATATGATATAAACTGTGATTAGTGATCGGAATGAACATGAAACAGCTGAAAGGTGAAAGGCTGGAGGCTCAGGTTTCTCCAGAGAAGAAATACTGAGGCTAAGATGTGACCAGGGAGTAACATTCCACCAGGTGAAGAGGGCAGAGAAGGGGATTTCTGGGTGCGGGAGCAACAGATATGTGGCCTACGATGGAATCGGACCAGACACCCCCCCCCCCCCCACGTCCCAGGTACAGGTGGTCACTGAGTGCTGTTGAATCCATTTCCCCACCTCTCTACTTGTCCTCTGTCACTTGTAGACAACTCTCATTGTCCCCTAACTGCTCTCTCTGCACATCCACTCCAGATGCCCCTGTCAGAATGCCACACAGTTGCAGTGGTTATTATTTAAATGCAAATTTTATCAGGCTCCCTGCTGAAAGCTCTCCAGTAGGTTCCCCTTACTTTCAGATGGATTCCCAAATATTTGCCTTGGCACTATGGACACCTGAGATGTCAGTCTTTCTGGTGTCCTTTCCTCAGGTCTACTAATGGCAATCCTTACTCCCTGCCTTTGTCTTTGGGAAGCCCCTCTCTACCAAATACTTCAGGAGACTTTGAGGGCTCTGTCAATTACAGGACTTTGCTCTCTAGGTTGCAGGGGTAAGCATATGACCAAGCCCTGACCTTCATTATACCACATCTCCTTAGTCAACAGTGACCTATTTTATATAGCAGATCTCAAAACTGAGGGCCCAGAATCAGCTGGCAGGCTTGTGAAAACAGATTGTTGGGCCTCAAATTTCTGATTCCATTGGCCTAGGGATGAGGCCTGAAAATTTGTATTTATAAGAGTTCCAAGGTGATGCTGCTGCTGACATGGATGCTGAAGGTCAAGTATAGACCACAGGCAAGCCACAGAAGGTTGTATGTACTCAATAGAAGACAGAAAAGTTCTGTATCTCCTTTGTAATATTGCTGGAAGTTGTTAGGAACCACCAGTGGTCAAAAACTCTCAGCCCCTAACACCTGGGAAGAGTCTCTGTGGGATGAGATAATGTGGCTGAAATTAAGAGGAAAATAGACGTAAGAATTAAGGAGAGTCTGTGCAGCATGATTTTAGTCCCCGGATCTAATAATCACCAAAGCTAACGTTACTCCTGTTTTCTCTTTTAATATGATTAAATACATCCTTGATATCCATCCCCACTTCCTACCCCTCATCCCTGTCCCATGTACACTCTCTTACCCAAGTGAGATTTAGGATATTTTTGCATTCACTTGCAAATTGCAGCAAATTGTCTTTGATAGAAGTGTGTGGCCTTCAACATCCTGTCTTCTCTGTTCCCAGCCTATTCTATTCTGCTTTACTCAAGTTTGGTAGCCTTTCCAATTTCCTTTACGTACCTCAGGGCCTTTGCACATCTGTGTGTTTATCCCAGAAGGCTCTCCCCCAACACTGCACACTTTCCTGCCTGCCTAACTCCTGTTCATCCCACCTTCAGATCTTCAGGAAGTCTCTCACCAAATAGGCTAGATAAACTATGCCTATGCACTCACAGAACCAGCTTTAATTACTACCTAGTAAGTAAGAATATGTGTAATTAATTATTTAATTTATGTCTTCTTCCATGCAAATTCCATAAAGGCCTAGGATTTTTTTTTTTTAATTTGTTTAATTCCAAGTTAGTTAACATATAGTGTAATAATGGTTTCAGGAGTAGAATTTAGTGATTCGTCACTTGCATATAACACCCAGTGCTCATCCCAACAAGTGCCCTCCTTAGTACTTAGTAATCACTCACTTAACCCATTCCCTCACTCACTGCCATAGGATTATATCTTATTTAGAACTGTCAGAAAGAATAAATTGGACTTCACTGAAATTAAAATTTTTGTATCTAAAAGGACACTGTCATCAAATTGAAGGACCATCCACAGATTAGGGGTAAATATTTGCAAGTCTTATATCTGGTAAGGGATTAGTATCCAAAATATAAAAATAACTCCTACAACTGAACTAAAGAATAAGCAACCCAGTTTTAAAATGAGCAAAGGACTTGAATAGACATTTGTCCAAAGAAGGTATACAAATAGCAAATAAGTACATGAAAAGATGCTTAAAATCACAAATCATTAGGGAAATGCAAATCAAACCCATAATGAGACACTACTTCATACCCTTTAAGATAGATATTATTTTTTAAAAAAGCAAAAAACAGGGGCACCCAGGTGGCTCAGTTAAGTGTCCTACTCTTGACTTCAGCTCAGGTTATGATCTCACAGTTTCGTGAGTTTGGAGCCCCACATCGGGCTCTGTGCTGACAGCATGGAGGCTGTTTAGGATTATCTTTTTGCCTCTCTTTCTGCCCCTCCCCACTTCTGCTCTCTCTCTCTAAAATAAATAAACATTAAAAGCAAAAAATCCCCAGAAAATAACAAGAGTTAGTGAGGGTGTGGAGAACTCAAATGCTTGTGCACTCTTGGTAGAAATGTAAAATGGCACGGCTGCTCTGGAAAACAGTTGGACAGTTCCTCCAATAATCAGAGCTACAGTTACCTCATGACTCAGCAATTCCACTCTGGGTATATACCCTAAAGAATTGAAAACAGACTCAAATAGATACGTGTACATTCATGTACATAGCAACATTATTCACCATAGCCAAAAGGTAAAGCAACCCGAATGTCCATTAACAGGTGAATGGATAAATAAATTATGGTATATACATACTACTCATCCTTAAAAAGGAAGGAATTTCTGACACATGCTCCAGCATGAATGAACTTGAAGACATGCTAAGTGAAATCAGCCATACTCAAAAAGACGATTATTATACAATTTCACTTACTAGAATGGTCAAAGTTATGGAGACAAAAAGTAGAGTGACAGTTGCCAGGGGCCAGGGAGAGTGGAAATGGGGAGTTATTATTTAATGGGTACAGAGTTTCAGTTGGGGAAGGTGAAAAAGTTCTGGAGATGGATGGTGGTGATGATTACACAACAGTGAAAACATACTTCATGCCACTGAACTGTACTCTTAAAAAAAGGATTACAGTAGTTAATTTTTTTTTTAATTTTTTTTTCAACGTTTATTTATTTTTGGGACAGAGAGAGACAGAGCATGAACGGGGGAGGGGCAGAGAGAGAGGGAGACACAGAATCGGAAACAGGCTCCAGGCTCTGAGCCATCAGCCCAGAGCCCGACGCGGGGCTCGAACTCACGGACTGCGAGATCGTGACCTGGCTGAAGTCGGACGCTTAACCGACTGTGCCACCCAGGCGCCGCAGTAGTTAATTTTATGTTATGTATGTTTTACTACCAAAAAGAAAAAAAAAAAACACCCCTCAATCAGCAACACTACTATACTGCTTGGCACATAATAGGTGCTCATAAATATTGTTCAAAAGTGAATAAATAGTGAATGAATCAAAAAGTGATCAATGAATCTTTTAAAAGAAGAAAAAAGTAAATTTATAAATATTGATGCAGAAGGAAAAGCACAACCTCTTTGAAAGCCAAAAGTAGTTTACAAGACATTATGTATACTAATATAATCTTATTTTCTTAAGGAAAAAGTACAGTCAAACATAAACACAGAAAAAAGTCTGGAAGTTCGATCCATTAATTGTGGTTATTTCTGGAGTAGAATTATGAGTGATGGACTTTTAGTTTCTACTTTAGGAGTTCAGTACTCCTTTAAGGTTTTAAAATAAGCACAAATTACTTCTTATATTAAGAAGCAATCGATACATATACTTTCATTTTGAAAAATAAATGCAGAGTTTGAAATGAAATGCAACACTTTCGATGTGGTCTAACCAGAGCAATTGTAGATGGCTATCACTTGCTGAGTTTGGAAGGCTGGACTTCTAATTTAAGAGGGATATATCATATGCCAGCCCCTCAACAAGTTGTTTTCTGGTCTCATGTTAATTCTGGAAAGGTTAATTACTCCCACAACCTAGCAACCCACTCTCTGGAGATTTTTCTGGACAAAGCATGGTTTTCAACGCAAAGAATGAGGAGATTGGAACTTCAAGAGACTAAGCTTAGAAGTAACCTTTTGTGGCTTGGCTATTTTAACCCTCCTTCATCCATCCCACACATTGCACACAAGTTTGTCTAACCAGGAAACCCTACCCAGGAAAATCAGGCCTCAGGTGGAAAGTGAGAGGTGGCATTAGCCTGGCAGGAAGGATGTTTTTTTTTTGGTGAATCACATCCGATGGAGCCTAAGGGACAGCTGAGGCACCTCCCTGTCTTGATTTTGTCACCAGTGGTACATGAAGTTCACTCTGAAGTCATGGATGAGAATCCAGGGGCTGTTTGGGGAAAAATGACTGTGTGGAGAAAGGAGTGGATTCTTCAGTGATGCCGTGGCTTTTAGTGAATGGGAAGAGACCATGGAGAGTAAGTTCCAGTGTGGTTTCTTTTTGGAGAGAACCTGACACAGGAGAAGGCAGTGGATGGAAACAGTCCTCACCTGAAAGTCAGAAACACCTGGTACCAGTTCCAGGTCTGCCATTAATTAGCTCTGGGGTTATGGGCAAGTGGCTTAATCTCCTCGAACTTCTGTTTCTTCTGTGAGGAATTTGAGCCAGGGGCATCTCTTACTGTAGCATTAACAGCTAGATTGGGCTTCATCCCCCAGATGTAGCCCTGTGTCCTCGAGTTAGTCCTCCTGCCTAGCAAGGGGCACTGAGCATGTGGCCTCGTTCACTCCACGTGTAGGTGCCCTTCATGCCGCCATGAATGAGATTGTATCCTACCCATCACATTGCTTTTCTGATGGCCGTAATAATTATTTGTGTTTGTATATATGGACTACTCAGACTGCGGCTGGTTGTGAACATGGTATGTGGACATGATGGAGTACGCATAGCCGTTTAGAGGTCATTCTCATCAGTTAATAGAGGCACATAAAGGATAATGTGCTTGTCCAAAGTCAAAAATCTAGTAAGTAGAGGGGCTGAGATGTGAACCCAGCTTGTGCATTTCTAGATCTCTAACGCTTAACCCCCATATTACACAGCCTGTCCTGAGTGAAATGTCTTAGGAGCCCCTCATTCTTTTTTCGTGTGTATCACAAATCAAAGGTAATGTAACATCAGAAAATATTTTTCAGTTGTGTTGACATTTGTACTACTCCAGCCCTTTCTGATCAATATTCACACTCAAGCCACTTTTGAATAGTCCTTGCTTGGAGTTTGCATTTAAGAAGAATCGGCTGGAGCCATGGCACACATTTGATGTGCATTTCTGAAGGTGTGGGAGTTTTCAAAATATTCTAAATCACTTCCCTAAGGAAAGAAGACAGAGGAAATGAACAAGTCATGCTGATTAATATTTAAGAATAAACAATTATTAGAAAAACCTGCAGAGAATGTGGGCTAGGAGAATTCCTTTGTCCCCATACAGTGTTTGTCAGTCATGGGGATTTGCCTTCCTCCATATTTCCTGTGTACCCTTCGCTCAGTTTCCCTGCTGTTTCAGCCACAGGCCTAGATCGGACTTCATCACAACAACCCCTGACTGCTCTCTCCCTCTGCTAAACCAAAGTTGGTCACTCTTGACTCCTTGGCTTTGCCACTTTTTTGTTCCTGAGTTGTCCATGGTTCTTCCTTCTCTAGTGATGCTTGAGCTTGCTACTCAAGGCCTTTGTTATGTGGGCCCAGGCCATGGTCTGTAAATCATGTCCACCTATTTTTTTCCTTCACCTGTCCTTTACTCCAGCGATACGTGACTGTTGCATATTCATTGAACATGTTCTCCATTCTTTATGCTTCTGCATGTGCTTTTCCCTTTCCCTGGAATGTCCCCTCCCTTCATCCTACATTCCCGATTCTCACTTTTCCCCCAAGACCAAGACGAGTGTTAACTCTTGGATGGTCCCTTGCATTGATTCCATCTCTCCATCCTCTGAGTCCCAGTCTGCTTGACTGGTTCCTTTTAGAATGGGAAGTTTGGGCCTATAAACACCTTAACACTTCATCTAGCTGTAGCTCCCTTGCCCACCCAGCACAGAACAACTGGTACTCAACGTTGGGTGACCTGGAGAGAGGACCCAGATATTTTGACCCCTATTCCTGCATCAGGAGTATGACTCAACATTCATTTAACACATCGTTTCTGAGCACCAAAAGCTGTACTATGACCAGGAGATCTGACTCAGAGTAAAAGTTCATGACTCCTAATACCCCTTAAAGCCCCGCATGATCTGAGTGCTGATCCCTGGTCTGATCCTCCCTCACTCCTATCCAGCCACTGACCTCCTTTCTGTTCCCTGAACATGTTCCCACCTCTGAGTTTTGTACTTGCTCCTACTTCTGCCCAGAATGATCTTTTGCTAAAACCAACCTGCCTCTTCATTTACCTACTTCAGGCTTTTGCTTAAATTATCTTCCCTCTATCAGGCCTTCTCTGACTACATAATGTAAGATTGCAATCACCTCCCATGCTGACTCCTCCTAACTTTTGCTTGATCTCCTTTCCTTCCTAATTGTCTATCATCCTTTGACTCACTATTTATTTTTTATATTCATATATTGTCTGATTCAGCTACTATAATATTATCTGTTCTATCCATTGCTGAACACTTCATGCCTATAATAGGAGTCATATTACTATTTGTTGAATAAATGAATGAATGCAAAGCTAAGCAAGACATACTCAGTCTTTACCCTCTGTTTCTCCCAGGCCACTGGAAGGAAATAGTTGACTTAACACCCAATCTGAGCAGTATTCTGGTAGGGAAGTAGAGGCAGCCAACTCAGACTAGGACAGCCAAGGAAAATAAGCAGTAAAATAAACACTGTCCTTTCCCTGAAGAGTTACAGCTTTCCGGGGGAGTAAACAGATAAACTAACAAATAAATATCAAATAATGTGAAAGTGACCTTGCCAAAGGATAAAACAAACACACACTCTCTCTCTCTCCCTCCCTCTCTCATGCACGCATCTTATCCTTCTTACCTGTCTATAAACTCTTTGAGGACTTGGTCCAAAGCTAATTCATCCTTTTACCCTTATAGCCCCACCTCTACCCCCTACCCCTGTACCATTTCCCAGGTACCTGGAGGAAGGAGCTTGTAAGAAGATGCTTGATGGATGAATGAATGGATCCTGAAACAATATGTGAGCATGTGGTCCCTCTCCCCCTTAAAGCAATATAAATGCCAGTGGTTATTTGGCTGTGAGATGATTGTATTTTCCTGTTTATCCATTTGGCTGGCACAGCAAGGCAGGGATTTCACGGTCATTCACTCACTGATATATGGCGTGATAAAAGCAGGCATCTGCCTACGAGGAGCAGTTCTCCATAAAGCTATTCTGAGAAAAACAGGTCCAGTAAGCTGAGCTCACACCCATTACTGGAGATATCTCCAAATTTATTACTGGAAGTGATATCAAGAGGAGAGTTGACATAGCCTTCTCCTGTTCAATTTCATCAATGGTGATTTGGAAGGCATGAGATCATCTAAGCCATGGGAAGCTTGTTGCCTTCATCCATCCACTGGAAGGTTAATGTAGCCTGCTGGAATCGAAGGGGACACAGTCTTCCTTGAGATGACTCCATTGTCCTCAGATTAATAGACGAGAAAACTGGGGTCCTGAGGGGCAAGTGATTTGTATAAATTCACACAGCTACATCATAGCAGTCTGGACTTGAACCTGCCATATGATGTATATTGATCACCTAATCATTGCTTGTGTATGTCCAATGACAAAACTTAATACCCACTTGAAGCTTCTAGTTTTTATGCTTATGCGACTAATAGAACCAACATTTGGTGGAAAGCAGTCTCTAACATGAGGCTAGAACCAAAGTAATAAAAGCCCAGAAAAAAAACCCACAAATTAATTCAAGAGAAGATTTTGTGGCAGTATTATATATGATCAATTTGTCTTTTCATCTATTCAACATAAATTACATATCTACCAGTGGCCTGCCTTAGGATACCAGGGATGCAGAGTTGAGTAACATGGCCTCTGACCATCTGGGAAGGTGGTTTGAAAAAATGTGATTCTGAGGGTATTCATAGCCAACGTGACTAAGGAAGTTTGACTCATATGTCGATAGTGTCTATAATGACTGAGAAGTTGTGTGGAGGGAGGGGACTGTGATTCAGGCCAAGAAAGATGTCCAAGGATTGTGACTGGCTTCTCAGATGCCTAGACTGGATGCTTAATTTTAAACTTCCTGAAAGTGGGCTCGAGATTACTTGGCTGGCCAAGGTGAAGCACTAGAATACAACCTCCCCCAAATCCAGGATTATACCTGATTCATTCCTAGCTTTCCAGCGACTGGCTAGACTTGACTCTTAGATGATGCTCAGGACATGGATCCTAAATTGTTGAATTATATGAATTACAAAAGCACACAGAGCAGCAGAGAATTAAGGCCCAAAAATATGTGGTTTAGACTCCAAGTGTCAATAAAATGCAGACTCAAGAAATTAGTGAGGGATGGAATATCAAGAGTGGTGGGGTAAGTTTTGTGCCCATTTTTGTTTAATGATCATTCTTCTCATATGTTTGTTGATTCAGAAGACATTCCTATATCCACCATATCAATGTAGCATGGAACAAACTATAAAGTTGGCAAGGGTTATTTGTAACCCTCACTGTAATAAGGACAACCAACTTGTGAAAGGGTTTACCCAGAGATGTGCCTCACTGCAGTCTTACTTGTGCTTTACATCAGCATTTTGTAATTACTGGAATTCTAAGGTGTTTTAAATGTGAGCCAAAGTTAGATGATGTGGCAAGTTGTTTGCAAAGATGGTTACAACAACTCCACCTTCCTTCTATTGTCCACCTGTGTCAGTGTGTCTTTGCCACTCCTGCCATGAAGAAGTGGAGTTTATTTCTCGGTCCTTTGAATCTAACCTTGACCATGTGAGTTGCTTTGGACAACAAAACATTAGCAAATGTGACAAAGGCAGAGGCTTAAAAAGGGCTTATGTATCAGAGCTCACACTCTTTTGTCTCTGTTGGAATCCCAAGACCACAATATGTAAGAACTCAAGCTCACCTGCTGGAGATGCATTCCAATTAACAGCCTGCTGACTGCCATACCTCAGTGAAGCCATATGAGACCCTCTACCTCTCATCAAATTGCCAGCAAACTGCCAGTCATTTTAAGTCAGTCACTTTAAGTGACCCTAAGAGAGACCGGCAGAAGAAACACCCAACAAAAACCCAGCCCAAATTTCTGATGCATATAATTGTGAGCCAATGAAATAGTGCCCTAAGCTCCTAAATTTAATACTTGTTTTATAGTGAGTGATAGCTGATGCAGAGGGTATTAGAGAAACATTAAACAATTAAGGTAGAGATACATCTTAGATTCCTTATGCCATCAATGTGAGTGGAAGGAGAACAAAACTAAGTAATTCCCTTGTAGTACAAATAGGAAGGGCTTCTAATTTTCTAATGAAACTAAATAATCTGGGAATATTATTCCTCTGTGTTCATGGCCAGAGGAAGAAGGTGGATTCATCTGGAAGGGTGTCCCCATGTCTGCTATTAGGAAAGCCCCATAGCAAGTTATTTATGTAGGACCATTGTAGCCAGCATCCGCTGAGACTTTCTTCCAGAGACCATGATTGTGCAGCAAGTCTTCAAATATAAGTAACCGTTGGGATGGGGTGAGAGACAGTATCTAGAATCCATCTGGGGAACAAATTGTTTCATTATATCCATTTTTGTTAAAGCAGAGAGGATGCAAATAAGTCTGGCTTTAAGACATAATCTACATCTGGTCACAGTGGTCAGTAGAAGCTAGACTTGAACAGTGGAAGGAATGCCCCAAGGCACAGTCCCATGTCCTTGAAGAGGAAGGACAGAGAATGGAGCTGAGGGGCAAGGTTGGTGATACATAAGCTACACATGAGAAGCCTGGGGTTTGGGGACATCCTGATCTTGTGGCTTCCACAACCTTGGCCCTGAAAGATCAAGAGTCACAGGTCCAGAGCATGTACTCTCCTTTTCCACCTCTGTGCCAGGGTAATTATGGGTACAGCGCCCCACCCCATGGAGAAAGTTTACCATGACTGTGTACAAACCTGGTGGGGTTGAAAACTCCCGCTCCCAGCCTGTGGGAAGAGTTTCCCAATTGATCAGAAGCAGCTTCCATTAGAGACCAATCCACTGTGTGTCCCACCTCTTCCCAGCCCAGAGAGACCCAATAATAGCCAATCCCAAAACAACCTAGGGGCCAGTTCCACCTCCCAGAACCTTCCTGCTCTCCCACCTTAAGAGTATACTTTTGCTTTAATAAGCTGCTTTATGCTGGCTGCCTTATTTCTGGCAGTCTTTATTCCTGTGTGGAACCCCATGTAAATCTTCTTGTGGGTAATCCAAGGATCGAGCCATCCATTCACCCAATGCAGATTCTCTCACCTGTAACAGTAGAAGAGAGGACGAAGACACCTTAAAGAAACTACGTAATTCACAGTGCTAAGACACTAAAGGAGTACTAAAAGTATTAAAACAATTATATAATTATGTAACTCATATTAATATATAATATATATTTGTATGTTAATAGGTAACTTAATTTATAATTACAGATTTTTTTCAAAATATATTTTATAACCTGACAATGGGTTTTATCCTACTGGTGGATCTATAAAATGGTACTATACAAAAGCTATTTTTAGGGGCGCCTGGGTGGCGCAGTCGGTTAAGCGTCTGACTTCAGCCAGGTCACGATCTCGCGGTCCGTGAGTTCGAGCCCCGCGTCGGGCTCTGGGCTGATGGCTCAGAGCCTGGAGCCTGTTTCCGATTCTGTGTCTCCCTCTCTCTCTGCCCCTCCCCCGTTCATGCTCTGTCTCTCTCTGTCCCAAAAATAAATAAACGTTGAAAAAAAAAAATTAAAAAAAAAAAAACAACAAAAACAAAAAAAAACAAAAGCTATTTTTAAAAATTAAATTCTTTTAAGAAATAATGTAAGTTCACATCCACTTCCAGGAATTTTTTTAATTGATTATCTAAAATATCAGTAAATATTTGGAGAATAATGATGTTCTTTGTCATATCTATTTGGTATCACTGATATTTTCTGAAGGATGCTTTTTTTTTCTCTCATACCATCTTTTTGTGATATTTTCACTAAATTGCTTGCAATCTTTCTCAGTATTATGGTTAAGACATTTAAAATTGTTGGCACCTTCAACTGACTTTTATCTGTAGACAAAATAATGAGAAAATACTCTCTGCAGGTACTGAGGTACCTGGGAAGAGCAGAGAAATTTCTGCTAAGTAGAGGAAATTATCAACTCTATTTTTGCATGCTAAAATGTGTAAACACTTGAGGGATGCCTGGCTGGCTCCATCAGTGGAGTGTGTAACTCTTGATCTCGGGGTTGTGGGTTCAAGCCCCGTGTTGGGTGTAGAGGTTACTCAAAAAAAAAAATCTTAAAAATTATGTATGAATACTTGAGCCCAAATACTTTTTACAGATACTTTCTTTTCCCCTCAATTGAACTAAATGTCTTTTCTACAAATATTTTTACTAGAAAAAAACATGAAATAAGTTTATCTACTTATGATGCTAAATGTCCATGCTGTAGAATTGTGCATCTTCTCAATTTCATTCCAAAATAACGTGCATAAATAATATAAACGTATCTAGTGAACAACGGAAGTTCTTCAGGAGATTGTCGCCACAAATCTAAACCCTCCAAAATGGCATTTAACCATATCTTACGCTATTGCCACCTTCAGTCATCATGTAGCAGTTGTCTCAAGACAACCTTTAAAAATCTTTTGAAGTAGATTCAGAAACTCAGTACCTCATTTTGTTTTATTAAATATGCACTTTTGGGGCACCTGTGTGGTTGGTTGAGTGTTCCACTCTCCATGGCAGCTCAGGTCTTGATATCCGAGTTGTGTGTTCACGCCCCAAATCGGGCTCCATGTTGGGTCCACATTGGGCATGAAGCCTACTTATAAAATACATATATATATACACACACATATATATATGTATATATATAGACACACACATATATATACATATATACACACATATATATATGTATATATATATAGACACACACACTTTCATTTTTTGATTTGATTGATAATGAAAAAAAATTGTTACAAACTTTAAAATAATTACCAAGGGCACCTGGGTTGCTCAGTCTGTTAAGTGGCTGACTCTTGATTTTGGCTCAGGTCATGATCTCATGGTTTGTGAGTTTGAGCTCCGCATCAGACTCTATGCTGACATTGCAGAGCCTGCTTGGGATTCTCTCTCTCTCTCTCTCTCTCTCTCTCTCTCTCTCAAAATAAATAAACCTAAAAAAAATAGAAAGCATCATCAGACAATTAAAACAATATGTAGCTGTCAATTGGCACCATATGATAAATAACCTCAACCTCCGTAGCAAGTGCACTTTGGACTGCTCTCAATGAAAGGACCACTCAGTCTTTATTTCCCACATGTATTTCCTGCATACCTCACCTC
Organism: Leopardus geoffroyi; assembly: GCF_018350155.1. Taxonomy (NCBI): domain Eukaryota; kingdom Metazoa; phylum Chordata; class Mammalia; order Carnivora; family Felidae; genus Leopardus; species Leopardus geoffroyi. The sequence continues at coordinate 75,879,569 of NC_059342.1, forward strand.
TTTATTTCTCATGGATCTGCCTGATCATTTCCTGCATATCCTAGCTTGTGGCAGGGGCCACGGCGTTAGGGCAGGTATACCATGTGGCCAACCGGACAGTACTGCTGGACTCTTTCCAAAACGTCTGGACACAGGAAGGATGCAGCTTTTGCTAGCCAGCCCTGTCCATGTGCTGAGTCTAAAAGGAAAGTGTTCACGTTCATGTGAAATGAAAAAGGGCTACGGATGATGGTCATTAACTCTGAGTTAAAATGTACCAAGGCTGCAGTATGTCTCACACTATCTTTAATGAGACCACAGTAAAATCCAGACCACAACATGTAAAAGTGGAACAAACAGCAAAATTGAACCACAGGAAAACAGGACAATTTCTCCCAGACAGATTGAAATCTATGATCACCTTTCTTGGAGATGTTTCCTTTCTGGCAGCCATGTACAAACAAATGATATTTGACCTAAAATCCTGCTTGAAAATATTCTTACTTGATCGGCCTTGAATAGAATTAAAAGTAGTAGGAATTCAGGAACTATAAAATATTTGTAGGCAATGTCAAAATCAGACTGTCTTTTATATGCATTCTACATATGTGAAAAATATGTTGAGAAGGGAAGGGAGATTTCCCTCACATGCACAAGTGCGCTGCGGAGGAGGGCTGAAACACAGATCATTGGCTCCTTCTAGTGTTTTGTTGTTTATTGTTTCCCTGGGTGGTGGTGGAGCTATTTTAAGCTGTTTAAAGTCTTCAGTGGATGCTATGTAGTCTTGAGGACTCAGCTTGAAACTCGAGACCCATTGTGATCTGGTCCCCATCCATTACTCTGGGCTTCTCTTCTTTGGGCCTCTCCTTTATGTTCTTTCTTCCAGCCAAGCATGATAATTTCCCTTCTCGTAGCATGTTTCATGCCTCTGCAATTTCAGCTCTTCCTAACACTTCCTTTAGCTCAAGTCTTTTATTCATCTAAGAAATATTTACTGAGTGTCTATGATACTTCAGACTCTGTGCTTGGAGTGGTTTTGTTTTTTTTTTTTTTTTTAACCCCTATTATATTTTCTAATCATTTAGTTTTTTAATTTTAGTAAGTATACTCTTTAATTGCCATCCCCTATATCTCTCATGCCCCCACTCTCTTGCCCTTTGGTAACCATCAGTTTATTCTCTGTAGTTAAGAGTGTGTTTCTTGGTTTGTCTCTCTTTTTATTTTTCTTTGCTGATTTCTTTTGTTTCTTATGTTTCATATATGGGTGGGGTCATATGGTATTTGTCTTTCTCTGACATACTGCTTAACATTATACTCTCCAGCTCTATCCATGTTGTTGCAAATGGCAAAATTTAATTCTTTTTTATGGCTAAATAATATTCCACTGTGTGTGTGCACGCACACACACACACACACGTACCACATCTTCCTTATCCATTCATCTATTGATAGACACTTGGACTGCTTCCATAGTTTGGCTATTGCAGATACTGCTGCAAATAAACACTGGGGTGCATGTATCTCTTTGAATTAGTGTTTTTGTATTTTGGAGGTAAATACCCAGTAGTGCAATTCCTGGATCATAAGGTAGTTCTACTTTTAATTTTTTGAGGAACCTGCATACTGTTTTTCACAATGGCTATACCTATTTGCATTTCTACCAACAGTGCAAAAAGGTTCCCTTTATTCCATGTCCTTACCAACACTTGTGTCTTCCTGTGTTTTTAATTTTAGCTATTCTGACAGGTGTGAGGTGATAATCTCATTGTCATTTTGATTCACCTTTTCCTGATGATGAGGGATTTTGAGCATCTTTTCATGTGATTGTTAGCCATCTATATGTCTTCTTTGGAGAAATGTCTGTTCATGTCTTCTGCCCATCTTTTAAAAATTTATTTTTGAGAGAGAGAGCGTGCACAAGTGAAGGAGGAGCAGAGGGAGAGAGAGAATGCCAAGCAGGCTCCACACTGTCAGCACAGAGCCTGATGTGGGGCTTTAACTCATGAAGTGTGAGATCATGACCTGAGCCAAAATCAAGAACCAGATGCTTAACCAACTGAGCTACCCAGGTGCCCCTGCCCGGATTATTTGTTTTTTAGGTGTTGAGTTGTTGCAGTTCTTTATATATTTTGAATACTAAACTCTTCATCAGATACATCATTTGCAAATATCTTCTCCCATTCCATAAGTTGCCTTTTAGTTTTGTTGATTATTTCCTTTGCTGTGCAGAAACTTTTCATTTTTATATAGTCCCAATAGTTTATTTTTGCTTTTATTTCCCTTGCCTCAGGAGACATATCTAGAAAAATGTTGCTATGGCCAATGTCAGAGAGATTACTGCCTGTGCTCTCTTCAAGGATTTTTGTGATTTCAGGTCTCACATTTAAGTCTTTCATCCATTTTGAGTTTATTTTTGTGTATGCCATAAGAAAGTGCTTCAGTTTTGTTCTTTTGCATGTAGCTGTCCAGTTTTCCCAACACTATTTGTTGAAGAGATTTTTTGTCATTTTATATTCTTTCCTCCTTTTTAAAAGGTTAATTGACCATATAATTGTGGGTTCATTTCTGGGTTTTATATCCTGTTCTATTGTTCTATGTGTCTATTTTTGTGCCAGTACCATACTGTTTTGATTTTTACAGCTTTGTAATGTAACTTGAGGTCTGGAATAGTGATACCTCCAGTTCTTATTTTCTTTTTCAAGATTGCTTTTGCTTTTCAAGGTCTTTTGAGGTTCCATACAAATTTTAGGATTATTTGTTGTGGTTTTGTGAAAAATGCTGTGGTATTTTGACAGGGATTGCATTAAATGTATAGATTGCTTTGGGTAGTATAGACATTTTAACAGTATTTGTTCTTCTAACCCATGAACATAGAATATCTTTCTTTGTGTCATCTTGAATTTCTTTTAATAGTGTTTTATAGTTTGTAGAGCACAGGTCTTTCACTGCTTTAGTTAAGTTTATTCCTATATATTTTGTTTTTGATGCAACTGAAAATGGGTTTGTTTTCTTAATTTCACTGTCTGCTGCTTCATTGTTAGTGTATAGGAATGCAATGGATTTTTATATATTGATTTTGTACCCTGAGACTTTATAGAATTAATTTGTCAGTACTAGTCATTTTTTTGGTGGTCTTTAGGGTTTTCTATATATAGTATCATTTCATCTGCAAATAGAATTTTACTTCTTCCTTACTAATATGGATGCCTTTTATTCCTTTCTCTTGTCTGATTGCTGTGGCTAGGACTTCCAGGACTATGTTGAATAAAAGTGGATAGGTGTGTACATACTTGTCTAGTTCCTGACCTTAGGGGAAAAGCTCTCAGTTTTTCCCCAGTGAGTATGATGTTGACTGCGAGTTTTTCATACAAGGCCTTTATTATTTTAAAGTATGTTCCTTCTCAACCTACTTCTCAGAAAGTTTTTATCATGACTGGATGTTGTACTTTGTCAGATGCTTTTCTGCATCTGTCAATGGTTCTTATCCTTTCTTTTATTGATGTGATGTATCATGTCAATTGTTTTGCGAATGTTGAAAGTATCAGTTTGTTTTTGATGAGTAGATAATGAATGAACGAACGAATGAATGAATGATATACCTTTGTCAATTTGAAGAATGGGTGGAAACTAGAATGAGGTGAGACATAACCTTTCAGGTAAAAGGAGTCACATGAGCAAATAGCATTAGAGACACATCCAGAGGTTCTTCCTCCTTTCCCCTTAATCTCTGGTTTATCACAGGAGAAAAGGGTAAAAACAAGAGTTGGAAAGTGGCCCTGAACTCACACCATATAATTATTCTTACATTTCAGCCAATTATACTAGATGCCTTGATAGAAAGTTAAAAAGCAGACAGTGACGCGGTTACAAATGTCAGAATCATGCGCAGGAATACAACACTTCTTCAAGTACAAGCTTAAATGCTACCTTCTCCAGGAAGCTTTCCTTCACATGCAAACTCCAAAAGGTGTGATCTCTCTTTTTTTGTCCTCCACAACACTTTATAGCATTTTTTCAGCATTTTTTTCTTGTATTTATAATGATTTTTTGGTCCTTTTTTGTGTCCTTACAACCTTTAGCATATTGTGAGCCATCTGAGGACAAGTTATGAGGACTCTTTCATTTATGAAGCACCTGCCAACACGCTCTTCTTGTTCTATAATTTGATTAAAAAATTTAATCTATTATTTGGATGCATTTTAGCTTAACCATTTTCACTCAATTGCTTGCAAAGTGTACAACTATTATTTGTTATATGTGGGTAACACTTTCCAGTCCCTTCTTCATTGGCCTCCAGCCATATCAGTCTCCATTTGGCTCCTTGAGCGCACCAAACTCTTTTCCACTTCATGTCCTTCACAAAGATTGGTTCTTCTGCCTGAAATACCAGTTTCTCCTCCGTGCCTATGCACATGCACCACACACACACACACACACACACACACACACACACACACACGCACGCACCTTCTGTGTGGCTGGGTCTTCATCAACCTTCAAGCCTTAATCTAAATGTCAGCTTCTCAGAGTGGCCTTCCTGGACCATCCCATATTGACTTCCTTTCCCTCAGCACACTATTCCAGGACACCCCACTCTCCCCTTCAGTCCATTTCTCAGTTAGTAATGATACACTTATTTGTATGAGTGTTTATTATTTACTCCCCCAAACTATATTATAAGCCCCACAATAACACATAGGCCTATTTTATTCACTACTTTTTTTTTTTTTTAATTTGGTGCTGAGCATAGTATTTGACATACAGTTAATGCTCGACATAGACTTGTGGAATGTATGAGGTTCAGAGCGGTTTTACAAAACTTGCTTCTTCTTCTGAGTCTTCCTACAATCCCGGAAGTAGGAAATGGGAGATAGAAACATTCCTGTTTTACACAGAAGGAAGCTGAGCCACAAAGAAATTATTAACACCCTGCAGTGAAGGGTGTCCTGTGAAGAAGCTGTTCTAATCTTCTGATTTGTAGCTTATTATCCACAACGCAGCCCTCCTGCTCTTTCCAAACTGGAAACAAAGTTAACAAGTGCCTTTAGCATGACTTTGACCAAGGACTTCTCAGGAGACACTCTGAGGGATCTCAAATGCCCACTCGGGCAAGCAGCCTTCAATCAGAAGCAGGCACGTGTTGCAGGCTCTGAAAGGGGAAACCTTCTCTGTGTCACAGCTGAAAGCACCACTGTGGATATTTAAAGCAAGGCCTCTTTTAAAAAATTAATGGCCTGAAAGGGGAGAGAAGAAGCTGCCTATGTAATGTGGAAAGATGACCACAGCCCTGGTCCCTCTCCAGATGATGTCATCATCCTTCTAGATAATAAATTTGCAGCAACGTGGCTGAAAGAGATGGGACACAATTTCAGTATAAGTCAAAGGAGCTGGTGGCAGCAGAATCTAAAGGAAGAAATTTTTAAAAGTCTGGCTGGCATACGGTTTTTGATTCTGTGGGTAATTAGATTATTCAGAGAGCAGAGCAGAAACCACAGTGAGTTCTGGCTCCGGGAGGCTGGATGTCCCCAGCACATCAGAACAGGCTGAGTGGCTAGTGAGCCTTTTCTGTTATGTGTCTGCTAAGCATACCCTTTGAGCTTGAAACAGGGGAAAAAAGGAGGACACTTGACTTGGTTTTTTTCTAGGAGTCAGCCACCTACTCGACCTGTCCCATAAGACATGGTCCCAGAGAAGGTTTTTTTTTTTAACGACATAGTACCTCTCTTTCTTGTTCCTCCCAGGATCTGATAATAGTGACCTCTTTCTCGATTTGGTCTAGAGTTTGCCATCCCTTACCATGTTCATGTTGACCTTGGCTATTTCACATGTGCTCCGAATTACTCGAGGGTGCCTTGTTTTAAAATGTTTTCCATTTCATGTATAGTGTTTGAATGGGATAGAGCTCAGGTAAAGTGACAATACTAGTTCCAAAGTCTTATATATAGTCTAAGGATCCTTACAGATCCTCATAGCTATAAATGTTTGATAAGGAAATGAATGAATGGATGAGTGAATGAATGGATGAGTGAATGAATGAATGGGGTTACAATAATGAGTAGGATGATTTAATTCATTTTGAAGCACATATCACCACCTTTTCATGATAACTCTGATGCTTTCCCAGTCCAAAAGATAGATTGGCAGACAGTGGGTGCACATGTTGACGATTAAATCATCTCAGCTGAGTACTTACAAAGGTCTACTGGCAAGGTCCACTTCTCTCTGTTGTCATCGTCGTCCAAACTGCAGCCACTTCTCTCCTGGCCTACTACAGTAACCTTGTGATGGTTTCCCTATAGCCATACTTCCTCCCCTCCAGTATATTTTCCATAACCTGTTTGGTGTTTAAAAATATTGGTTTTTGTTACTTTCTTACCTAAACACTATGTGATTGATTGCCCGTTGCTTCTTGGATAAGGACCAAGATTTTTCCACAAATGGCCTGCAAAGCCCTGTGTGGTCTGAGGTTCACCCACCCCCCTCATCTCTCCTTAAAGATCCATGACTTTCTTGTTCACTTTCTTCAGCCACACTGCCTTTTTAATTTTCTTGAACACGCGAGATCCCTTCCATCTCTGAGCCTTCATATTTCCCGTTCCTTCCATCTGGAATGTCTGTCTCCTCACCATATCTGGTTAATTCTAATTCATGTGTTAGGTTTCAACGTAAGTTACCGCATCACTAAAGCCTTCTCTTTACCCATGCCCTCAGTCAAAATCGGTGCTTGCACACAGACACAAATATGCATAATAGCTTTTCTCATAATAACTTGGCATCCCCCTCCCTTTTAACAGAACATTCCCCATTTATAACTGTGTATTCATTTATATGACCAGTTGTTTAATTGATTGTAAGGTGTGGAGGGGCAGTGTTCACTTCATGTACATTGCTTACTCCCAAGATTAGGAACCAACACATTATCAGTAACATGTTTACTGAGTAATAGGTTTTGTGACCCTGGAAAGTCAAAGACATGAGTTGAATTCTGAGGAACTTTGGGACATCGCAGATGACACCCCAGTAACAAAGATGATGATCTACCATTTATTGAGCCTCTTGTAGGCATCAGGCACAGAGCTAAGAGTTTTCTATACATATCTCATTTAACTTCCCCTAAAGTACTGAGACAGCTGAGGCTCAGAGAAGTTAAGTGTCTTGCTTCAGGTCATATAGCTGGAACATTCTAGAGCTTGGGTTTGAAGATTGCCCTGCCCAACTCCATAATCTGTTTCTTTTCCGGTTCACTACCCTGCCCACCCCGACCTCCACTTCTGACTATTTAGAAGTCATTTCCCTGTGGCCTGGGAATAAATCAGCCATGTAGAAGACATGCTATATGGATGTAGGGCAAGCATGTGATCCTGTGCACAAAGTAGAGAAAGTCATGAAGGAGGAGCATTTCGTGGAAGAAAGGGGACACTGCTTGGAAGTTCAGGGAAGCTTTTCCCTCCCTGGCTGAGGTGTAAAAATGGAGCTCACTGATGTTTTCTTGACAGTAAAAACTGAGTTATGATGGCATATTAACACTTAGAAATATTAGAACATAAGGTGTGAGTTGTAAGGGAAAGCGAGATATCTGTCTTTTGAGGATCTTGCCAAATGGTTGGTGGAGAATAGTTTAACTGCCATCAAACATCTGCTGACTCTCTCTCCACATCTGCATCCTTCCCCTGCGCCCCCCCCCCCCCCCGCTTTAGGGAAGTTCTTCCTATGAAAATGGTTATGACTGGTGAGAAATTGAGTATTTAAAAAAACCAAATGACAGTCTTCCTTTTTAGTCTGTTTTTATTCTTCTGAAGCATCCTAAAAAGAATTTCATTCATTTCTTAATTTTTTTTAATGTTTGAAAAATTGTACATTAATTGTGTAAATCGTAAATATGCACGACTGAATGAAGTTTACTACTGTACTCTTTAGAGAAAGGATTTGATTGGCAAATAAACATCTTTGATATCATTGGAAGGAATGTTTAAACACCCTCAGAGAACAAGCTATTCTTAAGCACTTTACATACCAACTGCTGATAAACTTATTACAAATCACTTTCTTTGTTTACTAAGACATGTCACTTGAGATACCTGTTGGCAACTTTAGGTTAAGTTCATATATCTACATCTATTTTAAAACTTTGACTAATTCAAAGCATTATAGATTCATAGCAATAGGTATGTGTTACAATTAGGAAAGTTTCAGAATGTTTCATAATGCTTTGATTTGGAAGTCTATTTAAGGGCCACAGAATCTCAAGGTTCTTTTCTTTTTCCCTGTGTCTTTTCATACGCTCCAGTTTCTAATGCATGACTGCTTACTGTGACTGAATGATTGGATTCAGAAAAGAAGGTGTTCTGAGCAAAAAACAACATCAACCAAAAAAATGAAGTTGCATATTGGATCTTAGAGTTCATTATTTTGTGTTCTAAAAAACTGACCAGCACTTTAAAAAAGTTTTTTAGCACAGCATAGTGGTAAAATGTCTGTTATGCATGTACCACTGTGTAGTACTGGAGAGATATAAAGTGTGTCTTTAAATCTTTAAAAACTTACTCTTGTTAGGTAGGTGAGAGCTTTATATGTATATTGACAGAGATCAGTGATGACTTTGCCACCCCACCTTTGGAACATTTGGCAATATCAGGAGATGTGTTTTCTTTCTTTTTTTTTTTTTTTTTTTTTGTCACAACTTGGGGAGGTTTATACTGCTGTCTAGCACTTAGAGGCAGGGATGGCACTCAACATCCTGTAATTGCCAGGGTGTATGTCCCCTACAGCAAAGAGTTATTCAACTAAAAGTGTGAATAGGGCCCAGATTTGGAAACCATTATACACGTGTTGATACCAATTCACTAAACTATGTGATCCTTAAGGGGAGGGTTCTTAAGGTCTTCATCTGTGAATCTTCAGCACCCGGCCAAGAGTGTTGCACATTTGACCACTTATGATATGTTTGGTCATTGTACAAATGAATGAGTCAATGGCTAAGACTGAGGCATGAGACAGAAGGACCACTAAGCAGTATTTTATTTGTTATCAAAAAACTAGAGTTGCAAGTTAAGAGGTTTTTTTTTCATGTAGGGTTAATTTTCAGACTATTATTCCACCCCCACCCCCACCACTACTACTTGGGCCATAATAATTGCCTTTTGTTGGGAGACCACTGTTTGCCAGGCACCTTCTGTCATATGAGTCCAGAAATAAAGTCCAGATAGACAGCAATTGTCCATCTTTCCGATGAGAGTATTAAAACAAATTTGACCAGCTTGAAAATATTAATTTTACTGATGTACACTAAATAGTTAAATACCTGTTTAGTTTGTTCATTTTGTTAAATACACTTAAAATTATATATTATATGAATAATATATTAATTGAGAAATATGTCTTTTCCACACTCCTTTATTTTATGAAACAATTTTATTCAGACTTTTTACATGCATTTTTCAATATCGTTTGGTCATTAGATCCTGTTTGGAAATTTCTTCCATCTAAATTTCAGATATAATAGTTTTTAAATGATTTTTCATTTTATTTTGAGTTTTATTTATTTAAGTAATCTCTATACCCAATGTGGGGCTCGAACTCATGACCTTGAGATCAAGAGTCACATGATTTTTCTGACTGAGTCAGCCAGGCACCCCACTTAACTAATATTCGTTTTTTTTTTTAAGTTTATTTATTTATTTTGAGAGGGAGAGAGAGAGAGAGAGAGAGAGAGAGAGAGAGAGAGAGAGCGCACACGTATGCGGGAGCAGAAATGGGGCAGAGAGAGAATCTCAAGTAGGCTCCATGCTCAGTGCAGCGCCTGATTTGGGGCTCAATCTCACGACCCTGAGATCATGACCTGAACCAAAATCAAGAGTCAGACACTCAACTGACTGAACCACCTGGGGAACCCCCAATTAATTATTTTTTTAAATTGAAGTGTATTTGACTCACAATGTTACATTAGTTTCAGGTGTACAACATAGTGATTCAACAAGCCTCTACATTATGTTTTGCTTATCACAAGTGTAGCTACCATCTGTCGTTATAACCACAGTTTTACAATACCATTGACTACATTTCCTATGCTGTACCTTTTTTATCCCCGTGACTTACTCATTCCATAACTGGAACCTGTATCTCCCACTCCCTTTTACCCATTTAGGTATAATTTTTTTTAAACCGTATATAATTCTGTTCACTTTTTTCCCCTTTAAGCCAAAAGCCCTTATTCACATATGATTATGAGAGGTTATTTATTTCTTCCTATAGTTGATTACTCAAGATTTTCACAATGGAACTACTTAGTGGATTACTTTTTAGGGAGCTGTTTACAGGGCTTATTTATTTGCACATCTTGCCATTGTAAGGACACCTTTCCTCCCACCTCATTGTCCCCACTCTCCTAGCCCCACCACCCCCACTTAACTCCAAGGTGGGGCACTTACTAAATAATTGTTATGCTGCATTGCCTTCTTTTGGTAACTGATTCTGTTAGATGATTTCTGTAGCATTTAATTCTAGAACTGATCAAGAGAGTTACAGGATAATATGTGTTTCCCAAATAAAATTTGTCATTCAAAATATAGTAATTGAGAGAAGATCATAAGCTCTCAAAATGAAAAGTGATTCTACTCGATGAGGCACAATTTAGAGAGGAAAAACCTTCCCTTGTATTGAGAAACATAGGGTGCATTTTGTCATTGAATCCTAATGGCAACTCTGTTGGCTTGGTTATTTGCATTCTAACCCTAATGAAGTTCAGTGCTGTGACCTGCAAGACCTGGGCCATATAGCTAGTAGGAGCTTGAGCACAGTCCACATACAGGTCTCCATGCTGCAAAAACCAGCCTGCCTACCATTGACAGCCACAAGTTCTCATCAGTAGAGACCAACTAGGATGGTGTTGCAGGGGGAAGGTAAGAAGAGGAAAAGTAAAAATTCCCATGACCCTTCCTTTCCCGAGTTCAGTTTCCTTCCCCAGTGATGTCTATGTCACTTGCTGAAATGAATAATACTTTTCTGATTTTGTACATTGGAGTTGATTCGTTTAATATTCTTAGAAGTTAGGAAAGATTCTTAAAAAAGGTTAAGATCTAAGTGCTGAATGCCATTGGTTCCTAAAATCAAAGTTAGACAAACTATTTAAGGTTTTTAACCAAACACACGCGCACACACACACACACACACACACACACAAATAAAATTTTAAAACAAATCTGAGGGACTAAAATATTACTTTAATCAGGAGCTTTGGAGTAATTATTTTCCCAAATGATAAACCTATTTGATACAGTGTTCCTAAATGTGGTTTAAGTTCTAGGTTTCCTCCTCAATAAAATTCCTTAAACCACACTGCTGGTGTGAGGCTGGAGGAGATAAAATATTTGAGGCATAGAACACTAGGTCTGGTTGACAGAAAGTGTTCAATTAAAGTTTGTTCCTCTGCCTTTGTTCTGTTCTTTTCTGTTTATTTTAATGTCCATACCAATAGTGATACATGACATCACATAGCAGAAGATGAGGCTGAAGATCTTGTAATGGCTCCAAAGAATTAACATAAATATCTTTGTGACCTGCAGCATTTACACGGATGTTAGTTATCATTTAAAGAGGATCCAAAAGTCACACTTTGCAGGATTAGAAATTAGAAGTATTTCCTAAGGTCATCAGTTTTTAAGTGGCCAAGCTAAGGAAAGCTTACTTCAAGGAGATTAGTGGTGCTATGATTTTTTTTTTAATTATCAAAAAATTCAAGGTCTAAAGTGTCCAAAGACTTGATCCAATCTAGGATCTGGAATTCAATTACAGAACTTCACTATCTTGGGGCGCCTGGGTGGCGCAGTCGGTTAAGCGTCCGATTTCAGCCAGGTCACGATCTCGCGGTCCGTGAGTTCGAGCCCCGCGTCGGGCTCTGGGCTGATGGCTCAGAGCCTGGAGCCTGTTTCAGATTCTGTGTCTCCCTCTCTCTCTGCCCCTCCCCCGTTCATGCTCTGTCTCTCTCTGTCCCAAAAAAATTATAAATAAACGTTGGAAAAAAAATTAAAAAAAAAAAAAAGAATAGAAAAAAAAAAAAAAACAAAAACAGAACTTCACTATCTTTAAAACTCCAGTACACCCATTGAATTCTGGTTCCCAATTCCACGCTGCTTACACCTGAACATAGTCGACCAGCAGAAGGCAACACAGCTTCTTTTCTAAATCCCATGGCAGATTGGCAAAAGTATTGAACTTTGATGAATTTCAGACCTGTTTGAGGCAGTGGTAATAGAAGACAAAACAAGACCATTGAGTTGCTAGCAAAATGTCCTCAGAAGGATACATCAGTTCCTTAAATGCAGTAAAATAAATGTTGCCATTGGTCTCCACTAATTAAGAGATCAGGATTGCTGGAAGGGATCTTAGAGATTACCTTTCCAACATTGTCATTATGCACATGGAAGAACAGAGGTCCAGCAAAGAGGAGTGATTTTCCCAAGGTTGCACAATGAATCATGTTACATCAAGAACTAGAATTCATATCTCTTTGGTGTCTAGTAACTAACTATATGTAGATACGTAGATATGTATATAGCCATTCCTTAAGAAAGCACTCTTAGGGCACTCATGATTTCATTTGGACGTCTTTGTACAAAGCCCATTATAGAGTTATGATCTGAATAAGAAGAAAGTGACATCACTCCTAGGACAGCTGCCCCTAGTAGGTAGCATCTAAGACCCTTGCCAAGGACACCTCCAATCTCCTTGGACATGCTGGTTCAGCTACTTGCTTGGCTGACATCAGCCTGACTCACAGCTTCAGAAATGGCAAGATGTGCACAGTAAGGCATGGGACAAACTCATTCCAAACCTAGGTCAAGTTTGCCAAAATCATCCCCCAACTCCTTTTGCTAATTGGAAATTGCTGTGTAGGGCCTACCTCCATTCTGCAGCTGAGCAACAAAAGTACCTCCACTGGAGACTTTACCTCCAAGAGGTGAGCTGAGATCACTTCTGGCAGTGTAGTACTCCCTGTTTATTTTTGGATTAATAAAATGAAGCTCATTGGTTGACTGCTGGGCATACCCAAATCACTTGGAAACTACATCTCTGAGAAGATGTCTTCCAAATAAATGTTAATTTGTTTCTGTCTACATTAGCTAAAAAAGAAAAAAAAAAAGAGGTTGATTACAGAGTTCCCCAAGCTCTGTTTTATTATTTAGTTCATCATGTAAATATGGGTGTGCGTGAATCTATGTGTCTGTTTTTATGTGAAGACACTTAGTGATTATCGTTTCTTTTTCATGTACATGTTTATTCAAGAATTTAATAAATTACTATTAAGAGTATTTCACTAAGTAATGTTGTCATGAACTGTTGGCTAAAATAAGCCATAGAATCATTTCTATCATTACAAGTATTTACTGAATATCTTCTGTATGGTAGACGCATTTAGCACATATAGGGCATAGCACTAAATGAGATTAGAGTCCCAGCAGTGGAAGAAGATATAATCTGGTGAGAGAGGCAGTTGTGTTAAGAAACAGCATCACACAATGTGGTAAATGATAGAATAAGGGCAGAATAAAGTGGTATGTGAGCAGGGACAAGTGAGCTATTAACTCTGCTCAGGGAAAGTAGAGAAGTATTCCTAGACCAGATGGCAGCTGACCTGAGGTTTCTCACATGGTTAGGAAGAATAAAAGGGTAACAACAGGATTTTTTAGGCATAGGAAACAGACCTAACTTCCTTTCTCTGGAGGATTGAAGCTTCCTGAAAAGAAAGTCTGAGAAAGCTTGTGAGGATGCCCTCCCTGACCCATGGATAAGAGAGAACCTCTATGTCTCCAGCCCTCTTGATTTAGGCACCTCGTGCATTCAGACATTACTGTTGTAGGGAAAAAAAATAGGAAGAAACCGATGTGGGTTTGAAAGGTCCTTTCCCTCTTAATCACTACTCCACAACACCCAAGCACAACCTTGGGCAGAGGCAGAGTGGGTTTCTCCAGCTCCAGCCAAAATAGAACCTTGTTCAAACCCAAGCTCTAGAAGAGAAAAATGAAAACTTTGTGTGTCTGGAATAATCAGCTTCCCCTTTCTGCTATTGGTAGATGCACCCCAAAGGACTTGAAACAATAACATAGTTTGGGGTACCCAGGAGCAGGATTTCCAGAATTAAGAAAGCTGTGGATTGAGACCTGGATTGAGATCTTAGAGGCCTTTGTTTTATTAGCAGCTCTATACTTACTGTCTGGTCTTGGGAAAATGACATTCCTTTCTCTTGGACCCACTTTTCCCTATTCAAAATGATAATCAGATGACACTTCCTTGTGTCATTCTTAAACTTAGGATCTAAGAGTCTGTTTAGACATGTTTGCAGTCTAATGGATCTCTGTAGATTTGGACCATTCCAAATATCTGTAGATTTGGAAACCCAACTATTTTCGCCAGTACGTGGTGGGACCTGTCTGTGGAAGAGATCAGTGAGCCCATTTAACAGATACTAATACCCCTCAATGACTGAGGTAGATTGCAAGAGTGCATTATTTGTCTACAGTCCTTCCTTCCCTCTCTGCCTTTGCAATGCTTTTTTGGCACAGTGTTCTTCCTGGATCCAATGACATGGGGCAAGTTTTATGACTTACTTAGGAAATGGAATGTAGGCAGAAGTAATGGTGTGTCAACCTCAACCTGAGACCTTAAGAGGAATCGCAAATTGGGGCACTTGGATGGCTCAGTCAGTTAAGCATCTGACTCTTGATTTTGGCTCAGGTCATGATCTCATAGTTCATGAGTTTGAGCCCCACGTGGGTCTCCATGCTGACAGTGTGGAGCCTGCTTGGAATTCTCTCTCTCTACCCCTCCCCTGCTTGCTTTCTCTCTCTCCCTCTCAAAATAAATAAACTTAAAAAAATAGGCATGGAAAATTTATGCCAGTTTTTAAAATCTTCTTCCCTTTGCCAGGAGATCAGCATGCCCCAGAAAGCCAATGCTTCTTCAGCCTATGTTTCAAAATAAAAATCTTAGAGCTGACCTGAGCCTATCCTTAAGCCCAGAGACCAGGTAAGTCTAGCATAGCCTGGTCAAATGTAATTAAGCCCAGCCAAATGATGATGTAGAGATTAATGTATACATTGCAACTGAATTGCGTCAACCTATCTACCTACAAGCCTGGAATATATTTTCGTTGTTTTAAGCCACAGAGACCTGGGAGTTGTTTGTCATGGAGCACCATTATTTCGGCCAAAAGCTGATTTAATGGGGTGCCTGGGGGCTCAGTTGGTGAAGCGCCTGACTTTGGCTCAGGTCATGATCTCACAGTTCATGGGTTCGAGCCCTGCATCGGGCTCTGTGCTGACAGCTCAGAGCCTGGAGCCTGCTTCAGATTCCGTGTCTCCCTCTCTCTTTGCTCCTCCCCCACTTGTGCTTGCTCGCTCGCTCTCTCTTTCTCAAAAATAAACATGAAAAAAGAATTTTTTAAAAAGATGATTTAGTGTGCTGATCCTCTTTGGATTAGATTCCATAAATCACCCTGAAGTGCTGTAGAATAGGGTACTGTATTAGTTTCCTATTGTTGCTATTACAAATTACCACAAATTTAAGAGCTTAAAAAACACACAGTTATTATCTCCTAATTCTGGAGGTCAGAAGTTTGAAATAAGTCTCATTAAGCTAAAATCAATGTGTTGTAGGACTGCATTCCTTCAGGAGGCTCTAAGGAAAAATCCATTTCCTTGTCTTTTCCAGCTTCTGGAAGCTGCCCACATGCTTGGCTCATGGCCCCCTTCTTCTGTCTTCAAGGACAGCAATGTCCTTGTCATACTGCCATCTCTAGGATTTTCTCTCTTTTCCTGCCTCCATCTTCAAGTTATAGGAACCCTTATGATTAATATAATCACAATAGGCTCATCCAGATAATTCAGGATAGTCTTCTTCTCTCAAGGCCAGCTGATTAGCAACCTTAATTCCATCTACAGCATCGATTGCTATTTGTCGTAGAACCTAATTTATACACAAGTTCCAGGAATTAGGAGGTGAACATTTTTGCAGGGCATCATTCTGTTTAACACAAGAGCCAAGGCTAGTGATGACCTCCTGGGAAGAGTTAGAGTGAAAGAAGCATTTGTCATGGGGTTCCTGCTGATTCTTTCAGACCCCGTCCTATAAGTCAAAACAAACCAAAGACTGGGTATAACAAGTATTGTTGGTGGTCTACATTATATACCTTCAGCCTTTGTCTTACCTGAGTGTAGCTGTGATGGGCAGTTGTATGCATTTTTCTCTTAACCCGCCTCCACGATGTACCACTGGTTTCTCCACATTTCTTCCTTATGGTCTTTTCTCAAACTATAGAAGTCTGCTCAGCTCCTGCAGAGGCACAGCCTTCACCAGTTGGGTGGATGCTGATGAATAAGTGCCCAGCCCTCTGAGAAGATATGGATGGAGGCTCATATTGCATGCTTCCTTGAAGGGTCTCCAGAAGACCACAGTAATCATCAGATCAAGAACCCACCATTGGTTAGCTTTTCCTTAGTCCCTGTCTTTCTTTCTCCACTGTCTTTCCTACTTCGTGGATCATCTCCTAAATAAACTGCCTAATACCCAGATCTAATGCCCAGTCTTCGGAGGAAACCAAGCTAAGTTTCAACATTGGATGTTGACTCAATAACCATGTCTCAAAGTTGAAAGAACTCTAAACAAACATCCATTCCAGCTTGGGTAGAGATGTCTAGTCCAGATCTTGTGATTTAGGAACGTGCTCTCAACCACAATAGCTCTTACTAGGGGGTGTCCAGTCTGTGATCATGCACTGCCAGGGGTGGGGAAACCACTGTCTCCTGAGGCAAACCATCCTAATATAGGATTGCTATCAATGAAAATTTGATTCCTTGAGAAATGCTCTCATTACTTCTGGTTTAACTTTTGAATCTTTCCATAATAGCATATATTCTTTCTTACAAAAACTCAGAGACTTAGAGACCAAAAAACGATTCAAAGTAAAACTTTCCTTCTTTATATTAAGCCCCAGGACCTTCAATCATATTGCACAAACTCAAAAGCCCTTACTATTTATGGAATCCTCTTTGCCAATATACTTAAATGTTCATAGCTAAGCTGAACTTAATGTTTCATGAGCAAACACGGTGAATGGTAGAAAAAGCTGGCTTCAAAATTCGACTATGTCATTTGTTAGCTCTGTGTGCGTGGGGAAGTCAGCTTCACACACCCAGCTTCAGTTTCTTCATCTGTAAAATGGGAATGGGGATAGCGATACTCCCCTCAGAGGGTTGTCATGAAGAAAAGCTCTATTAACACACAAACTACTTAGAAGAAACCCTGAAATATTGTCATTGTTCAAACAAACGATTTACTTGTTCGATTTCATTTCAACCACTAACGAAGGAATGGATCATTTTCACAGTGAACGTGGAAATACCACCAGATTTAGAATAAGTTATGTCTTCACTTTGAAATGACTAAGATATTCTATACCATAATGATAAAGGGCATGGTGAATTATAGTGCTAAATTTCTAATGTGCCTTTAAGTTTTATTTGCTTACTGATAATTTGAAACAGTCATATGGGACCAAATGTTGTTCCATGTCCTGACACTCGGTGGTCTACAAATTCTTCTCTTCACCCATGTCCATGTAGCACTTCCCATATATAATAATAATACAGCAAATTTTCTTCAAAAGCATCTCACAGAGGGGAAAATGGAAAGTTCAGAGAGGGAAAGGCACTTACTGGCTCAGTGAACTAGTGTCCAAAAGCCAGCTGAGGATCTGAGGCAGGGCAGTACTGGCCAATGCTACAGCCAACGCAAAGGCCCTGAGGCTACTTCTTGGCCTACTCAGAGTAGCACAAAACTGGTGTGTATGTAAGGAAGCAAGTAAGGGGGAGAGTGGTAAGAGATGAGACCAGAGAGGTAAGTAGGGATCAGATTATATGGGGCTTTTTACGATATGGGGAAAAGTTCATAGTTTATTTTTAGTAAAACGAGAAATCAGAAGTTTTTGAAGGGAGGGGTAACACAACCTGATTTCTGTTTTTCAAATCATGCAGTGTTGACAGTTGACTGTGGAGAGTGGGAGTGTCCCAGGGAGACTGGTTAGAAGGTGTTCGCTGTAGTCTATGTGAAAGATGACAGTGGCTTGGACTAGCGCGGCAGTGACAACAATAGTGAGATTCAGGGCGTGTTTTTCAGAGTAACATAGTTAAGACGTGGGGTTGACCTGGACCTAGACTGTTAGGGAATGAGAGGAACCAAGAATGACTCCTACACTTTGAGCCTGAGCAATGGAGAAACCGTGCTACCGTTCACCGAACGTGCTCGACTCTATGGAAGCCATGGGGAGGAGGGGCAGAGGCAGGCAGCGGGACTCAGAAGTCTGGCTTTGGATGTATTGCGTGGATAGTGTCTACTAGGTATTCAAGTGGAGATGTCATTTATGTAATTGAAAGTATGAATCTGCAGATAACTGGTGAGGTCACGGTCAGAGAAAAGAAAATGCATGGTATCGAAGGCCCGTAAAGTCCATGCAACCATCCAATGGGTAGCAGGGGTACCTGCCACTGAAGTCCAGGCTCCCCAGGTGTGCAGCAGGAAGAGCAGGGAGTGTGTGAAGGATGCCAAGAAAGAGTCCCATGAAAGAAGAGAAAACTGAGGGTGGGTGGAGACCTGGACACCACCTGGAGAAAGTATTTCAGAGAGACAGAGAGAGAGACAGAGAGAGAGAGTGGGTAACTGTGTCAAATAATGTTCATGGAACAGCTAACCTCAGGCCTGAGAGTCTGTATAGTAAATATTTAGCATATCGACGTGCCCTGTGGGAGAAAAGACCTCCTTGACTTTACTGCACCCATTTCCCACATTCCTTGGTCTTTAATATCCCTTACCATGCCCAGAATAGTCCCATTTGTGAACGATGGTCTAGGTAAAAAGAAAGGAGACTTGCCCAGCCCCCTGCCACCTCTCACTCCCCTTCCTCTTGCGAGAGTTCTGTGAAAATTGTAAAGAGCAAGATGGCACGCATCCCTGGGAATGTGTGTGGCCTTTCTGTCTGATTTCGATTAAGCAAGGCCTGGTTTCTTAGGTCTGAGAAGGCCTCACATATGAAACTAAGCCACGAGCGAAATCGAAACCGCAGCTTCCAGAGGTTTGCTTGTCACGAGCCAGGTCTGAACTCTAGCAGTGGCACCAGCTCCAGAGAACCTTACGCAGCGTGGGCAAGACCTTGCCCGGCCTCAGAGCTACCCCTCCCTTCCCAGAGTCCCAAAGTCCCACTGTTACTTAAAAAGAAGTGTCAGGAAAGATTTTTCTTTTCCAGATCGTTGGCAAATGTTTGCTCAGATCTATTTTGGGGGCATTAGCTCAACACTGCTGTCTTTTCTTCCCAAAGAATTAGAAGAACATTTCAAAAACACATTTATTTCCCTCTCTCTTTATCCCTCTGTTGCCCCCTGTACCCTTCCCTTGCTTTTCTCTTTCTGTCCTTCTTTCCTCCTTGACCTACTTGGATGCAACATGGATTTTATCTGTCATGGCCCTAGAAAAGGGCTGTAGTGACCAGGGCAGAGTGGTCTTGCTTTGCTGCAAGGCTGCCCCTCAGCTTTCTTGGTGGCCATTTACTTTGCAAACCAGAGCAGCTGCAACTGATGTAGAAACGTCTGTCCACCAAGGCAGCATCATGGACCTTTGCCCAATGCAAAGCTTGTGTTCACTGATCCACCTACTGTATGGGAGGATGGGATCTCTGTTGAAGAACAAAGGGAAGAGGGGTTGGTAAATAATGAAAATATGAGCTGCAGATTTTCCTTGCCCGTGCAGTCAGAACATTCTCACTGAACCTTTACTACCGTTCTGTAAGGTTACCCCCATTTTACAGTTCAGGATACTGAGGCACAATGAGGTGAGAGCACTTGCCCAAGACCAATCAGAACAGATCTGTGAGCGCTTTCTTTCTCTATGGCCCAGGGTTTGTACTTAGGCTTACTCAATGAGTGCAAAGAGAGAAATGGGAAAATAATCACTGTCTTTCGGGAGGAAGGGAAATTTATTTAAGAAAGGAAGTTTATTGGGGCGTCCGGGTGGCTCAGTTGGTTAAGCATCTGACTTTAGCTCAGGTCATGATCTCATGGTTCGTGGGTTCAAGCCCCACGTCAGGCTCTGTGCTGACAGCTCAGAGCCTGGAGCCTGTTTCAGGTTCTGTATGTATCTCCCTCTTTCTCTGCTCCTCCCCTGCTCATGCTCTGTCTTCCTCTCTCCCTCGAAAATAAACATTAAAACAATTTTTAAAAGAAAGGCAGTTTATTTAAGAATATGAGTTAATGTTAAGTTACAATACCTATGTCATTTTGGTCAAGATAGACTTCTCAGCTGCCCTCTTATTTTCCATTTATTTTTTTACATGGTTCCTATGTGCAGGTACTATACGGGGCACTTTGTAGGATCCCTGAAAGTCAAAACCACCTTGCTATGTAATCCTTGTATATAAATAGAAAATGTATACTTTCTCCCTTTCTTCTTTCTTCCTTTTGTTAAAATTCTCTTCCAATGTCTTTCTCAGTGAGAGAATATTTTAATAGCCATGCCGGCCATGGACCCACATATCCTAAAGGAGCAATCAGCATTTACTCCCAAGTTCCTTTTCCCAGATTGCAAAAGCTTATGGCCATTCCAATTTGACACCTTAAAAAATCATCTATCCTGAGAGTGGCATGAAAAGAACCTCTCTCTTCATCTTAAAACAGCTCCAATTTTTTTCCCCGATTTTTGGGCCAGAAGTTGTCCCTAATTTGGCATCACAGGATGAACAGGAATGGAGAAGGAAGCTTTTATTTCTCCTAGCAAAATATGATCTACTCCTGTTTTGAATCACCTTCAAAAAATAGACATCGGGTCCTACAAAGTCATGTTTCATCTGCAAAATATGGGGATGTTGACGTCTTGGTGTACTGCAGTAAATATTAGCTTCTTTCGGTTGGCTTGCTTCTTAACTCCCACCAGCAGCCTCAGTACCGGGCCAGCCCATATTTTCATCCAAGGCAGCTCGCCACTGTTCCTTCTGGGGTACATGCTGAGCCTACCCAGGGAAGGGTGGATGTGGTCTCCTTGTAATCACCCCATCTCCATCTCATAAAGGATAATGCCCTGGGTGAGTATGTGGCACCCTGGTCTCCCGTGCACTTCCTTCTTGGCTTCAGGAGTGAGATAAAGGATCAGATGTGACTGTAGAATGAATCTGAAGTGGCCAAAAAAATAAACTCAACGGTCCCAAGTTTCTGATAAGTTGTTCATAGCGTATAACCATTTATCAAGACATCCATTTTGCATTCAGCTAGAGAAGAATGAAAGTCATGGGCTTGCTCCTTCCGGAGGCCAACTAATCCTTCTTTAATGGCTGGTACAAGGATTTGTTCCTGTCCCATAAGCTTTGGGTTCTGAAGGGCACTCATGTGTTCCACTGAATTATACCGGATATATCAAATTAATTCTATTAACCAGCTTATCCTCTAAATCTTTAACCAAGGCCTGATGCATATGCATTCACTGGTGTAAATGACTTCAAGCAATTTCAGAGACTGCTCCTTGGAGCTGTAGCTACATTGAAAGGTGAGCCAGTCTCTGACCTTACTGCATTCCACAATGTTAAATAATCCGCTAAATGGTTACAGCCCTTTTGCAGAAAGGGGTTCTGCATTCTCCTCCTACTCCCTCCCACTCCATTGCTAGCTTGGAATTTGCCTTTAAACCAATTGCAGGACCCATGAACTATAATGGGCAAAAGCAAGAGATAGGAGAGGCATGGTCTCCACTGAAGACTGACTGTAAAGTAAATCCAAGAATGCTGTTTCTAAATCCTGCCCCTGCCCTTGCTGCACCCCACCCCCTGCCCCTCTACCTGGAATATGCTAATTTACACCGTGTTTTCCTGCCCACCCACCTTGGCGTTAGTTAAGTGCCTCTTTGTTTTCCTAGAGCATCTTGTGTTTACCTCGATCGAAACTAATTGCAACAGTAATGGTAGTAGCTAACGTTGAATTTTTACTATGTGCCAGACAATTTTCTAAGTGTTTTATAAATATCAATTTACTTAATCCTTGTTATCCCCCAATGAGGCCGGTATTACCAGGATCTCAATTTACATATGGGTAAAGGGAGGCACAGAGTGGTTCAGTAACTTGCTCAGGGTCACAAAACCAGTAGGTGGTAGAGTGAGGAATAGCCCCAGGCATTGCTAGTTATGCGCAAATACTAAACTGTTTATCTGCTGGATCCCATTTCACCCTCCTAGTACTCAGACGCAGTAGGGATGACCCATGACGTAGATGCAGCATTCTACAGATACAAAAGTAAAGTGATCAGTCTGGATCCATACACTGAGTAAGCTTAGAACCAGGATTCAAATTCAGGTCTCTCTTTTTCCAAAGCCTACCTCTCTATCACTGTGCCTTAATATACAATTTTATAGTTGCTTATTTTTTCATGATTTTTCTTTGTGTGTGGCCTCAATATGATTCATTTTTCTGTGCTGACCCCCCCCCCCCCGCCCCATGCCATACCTACAATGGGCCACTTTTTATAAATGCTTGCTCTGCTCACTTGAGCTGAATATATTTTGAATCCTAGCACTGTAAATTTGCCTCATCGGGGGGAAAGGGAACTTCAGGGAACAGGAGACCATTTATCTTAGCTTTGCCCATGTGTTTGTTCTGTTCCGCCTTTCTGGAAGTGGATGGACACGTAGAAACTTCCATCCGCCCCCCATTGCCATGAAAGTGCATGGGATGTGTGTGGTAGAACGCCACGGAGCAGTACACGACTGTGCTGCGGCCATGTGACCGATTTCTCCCCACATCTGGGGGTGGTTCATTATGTGCCCTGCCAAAATTGCACCAAATCGTCTCAGGGGACTCAAAGAGGATCATAGACTTCAGAAGAGCAAAGTTGTAGAGTCAGAATGTCCCACATTTGAGTCTGTTTTTTAGATGTCTTATTCTGGGTAAATTACTTCACCCTCCTGTGCTTTGATTGCTTGTATGAAAAATGGGGATCGTACTTTATAATATTCCATGGCGATTAAATGGGAAAATACTCAATAAGTATTCGACCCGATGCCAGACACCTAATAAGCTCTCATTAAGAGGTTGCAATTCCAATAATTATGCTGAGCAATCTTTGCTTCTCTCCTACTCCCCTCCTGGATACTTTCTTCACTGCTAGATGCTGAATGTGGTGCTGTATTTGCAGAATATTTTATTAGTGAGAAGGAAGAAGTTATTTTCATAATAACCTTATATTTTTGGAGCCATTACTATGGGCCAGGAACTGTGCTGGGTACTTTAGATAGATTAGCACATTTAATGCCCCTGACACCTTAGGAGGTAGCCAAAGGCATTTCCCCCATTTTACAGATGGGGATATAAAGGCTTAAAGGAGCTAAGCAGTTAGTAAGTAGCAGGAATGGAATTTCTACCAAGGCATTATAACTCTGCTCCCGACCCCTTAACCAACCTGGCACACTAACATTTCCTCCATGTAATCCTGGGTGGGGTCTCTGGTTTTTAAAATGGGTGACAACAAACAGCAAACACTTGGAAGGTCAAATTTACCCAGCTGTATGCAACATTTGGGACTTGGCTTGCCAACGTGGAAATCTGACTGTTTGCGAACCTTTACGAGTAGCGTTGTTGAGTGCCTTCACTGGCTGTCTTCTGTGTATTCTTTACAGATGATCTTCACTGAACTTTTGGGTTCCGGGAAGCAGCTGGGTGGTTTGCATAACTGCCTTTGCACTCTTCTGGCACAGATGTCAAACGTTCTTAAATTTGACACAGATAAAACTTAGTGGCTATCAATTGCACTGTTGACACAGCCCTCAGGTTTTCCTTCTATCATGTTTTACTACATCCCACAGTGATGTTGGTGACCTTCTAAGCTTTCTTTGTGATCTTACTGATCACACGATTAAATGGTCTCTCAACATGTGTCAGAAGCCCAGTTTGGATGAGGCCCTTGCTACCTAGTTCTTAGAGTTTCAATCCCCAATTCCAAACAGATGCCCTTCTCAGACCGTCAGCCATCATGTCTAAAATGGATGCAGGGTCTGAAAGGCTAACGAGAGGATGGGTCAGATACCGCATTACAGGAAACTGCCGGCATGCATCTTCTCATATGTTTCTCCCGCTTCCAGGAAAGCAGTATTCTGATTTTTAATAGTTCCACGTTCAGAAGTCAGTCCAACTGGAACGAGGAACACACATTCCAAAGCAGGCTTGCAACTTCTAAAAGGCGTTTGTATTTTTGCTCTACATGGCAAAATGGCTCAGCGAGGGACCGAAAGAGTTCACGAGGAAGCCACAGTTTGAAAGCAGGTGAAGGTACATTGTTGTCCCATTGATGAAATGGATGGGTTATATGCTGCTGAGATCTGGGCCACATTTAAGAGATGGTTTGGTCCGTCCATCCATAGATGACCCACGACTTGCAGCATTGTCAAAGACTTTCATTAATGAGGTATGCCCGTGTAGAGAAAAAACAACTGTAGCTTTAGATTTAGGAGATACAAATTGTAGTCTCCCCTAACTCCTGGTGTAACCCCAGCAAAGCCCGCCTCCTATCTGGGACTCAACTTTATCATATGTAAACTGAGAATGCAGGTCCTGAGATCCCCTTCTGTGGGGACAAGGCTTTTCTGTGTAGGCCTGCACAAAGACAGCAGGAGACCCTCACTCTCAGAGTACTTCTCGGGATGCATCTGCATAACTAGGAGGGAGGAAGAGAAGCGTGACTTTGAGCTCTGTTTTCAAGGAGAAAAACCTCACCACTCATTGGCCCAAGGGGGCAGCCGATGTTTCCAGAAGTCTGGTGTTAACTGATCTCAAATCTGAACCCTTGTGAATTATAAGGCCAATTTTCCAATCAATTCTGGCTGAAATTCAGAATGCTTGTTGGATTTAGGGGCTGGTGAGAGTCCTGAGCTGCAGAATTGCCAGAGAGAATTCCTATTGCCATGTTCTGGATCCAGAACAAGTCCTAGTAATAATAATCATATAAAAAAAAATACTGGCAGTAATGCAGAGTAAAAGTGAGAGTAATCCAATCTGGATGTGAGGAATGCTTTCAAACCCATTTTCAAATCAGCAACAGGCAGGCAGGATTCCGTTCTTGATGTATTTTTAACATCTTATAAAAAGCTTCATTTTCTACTTTATTCTTTAAAGGGTTGGTGGGGGGGGGGAGGGGATGCACACTCAACAGGCATGGCAACATTTTCCTCTAACCTGGAACTAAGTCACACTGGGCTGTTTAATGCTAGTCCCCCCAACTAGAAGTTAGTGGTTTTGCATTTAATGCCATTGTTTAAGGTTAGCATTTAGGTATTAGGACTCGCCCATCTCATGTCAGTGTAGGGCTATTCAGGGGCTTCAAGAGACAGTCGAAAATTCAATAACTGTCCTTATCATCCATCCAGTAATTAAGTACCTACTGTGTACCGGGAGCAATGATGACCTCTTCATATTTTGGCAAATATGTGAAAACTGTGGCTAACAGTTCTTTCCTGAATTGCATAATGGTTAGGTGCTCAGATTCTGGAGCCAGACAGGCTTATATTCAATCCCAGTGTAAGCAATTATTATTAGCTGAATGGATTTTCATAGATATGATTCAACTTTTTATTTTAACTTTAAAAAAAAACAGCATGAATTACATCACTTAAAAAAAAAAAAAGGTAAAACTAATAGCCAACCTTTCTGTAATACGTACTCTGGATCAAGTACTGCTCTAAAGCCTCATACTTAAACTCATTTTAATCCTCACAAAAACCCTGTGTGGTCGGTACAAATGTTGTCCCCATTTTACTGACGAGGAAGTGAAGACAAAGAGAGATAAAATAATTGCCAAAATCACATAGTAGGAAACTGGTAGAGCCGGGACTCAAACTCAGGGGGTCTGAATCCACAGCCTGTGTTCTGAACCGCTAATACTCCTTCTGGTATTATTTAATATTATTATTGCTTCCTTCATAATTTCTATTTCATTAAACTAGAAACATACCGACCATACTGGTTTGTTATCTGCTTTCTTCCTTTGACAGTATGCCTTGAACTTGTTTCCAAGTTATTAAATACTTTTAGGGAACACAATTTTTTGATGTGTGCGTGGTATTCCATTGAATGTCTGAAACATAATTAACTTAGCCAAATCTCCATTGTGAAGCATTTCAGATGTTTCTAATTTTTCACTGTAATAAACAATGCTGAGATGAACATCATTGTACATGCATTCTCTGGTTATTTCCTTTGGATAAATGCCTAGAAACAAATGCACAGTCAAAAGGGTATGACGCGTTTTATGTGGATATTGGTGGGATTTTTTTGTTTGATTTTTGAGAAATTGTGGATCTCTCTAACCTCACCACATCAGGCATACTGCTGTGACAAGGGAACCATTAAAAGTCACAAAACTAGAGTTAGGACACACACATTACACATAAGCCAATATTTATTATGTATAAAACCAGTGGTCATCTGACCAGACCAGAATTCTTGCTAATCCATGGTTGGAAGATGTAGTAGCTTCTTAACCTACACATGGAGACCGCCCTACTCCAAACCCGGAGACGATCTGGTTCATAGTGTGGTAAAGGCAATATTGCTTTATTGAGCAACTACTGCATGTCAGCAATGGGTTAGGTCCTGTAATGACCCTGTGTTGGGCGATGGGAAATAGACTTCACAGAGAGGAAACTGAAAGGTCATATGAGTCATCCAATGTCCGAGAAATGGCGAGAGGCTGTCAGCAAGGGCATCAGACCTGCCTGTCTTCACTTTGCACCTTCCATATATCACATAGTACCCCAAAAAGGTCAACAATTTTATATCAGGACTCATCAGAGGAAATGTCACTGTGATCTTGGGTCCCCTGTTCCTATATCTAGACTTCGGTTTTGGTCCTGTTTCTATGTTGTGGTTTTGTCTTGTCTGCTAACCTTCACCCCTGACTCAACCTAACCTAAAAATCTCTCTGCCTAGAGCTCTCCATATTGTCACCATCAAGTCTTTTTTTTTTTTTTTTTTTTGAATGGCACTGACTATTTAAAAACAAAACAAAACTTTATAAGGACAATGACTGTTCTGTTAACAAAAGGAGGCACATGGCATAAAAATAAAATTCACAGATATGTTCTCTTAAGAATCAGTTAATTCATTCTTGGGGCATCTGCGTAGCTCAGTTGGTTAAGCATCTGACTCTTGGTTTTAGCTCAGGTCATGATCTCAGCATTCTTGAGTTTGAGCTCCAGGGTGGGCTCTGTGTCGACAGTGCGGAGCCTGGGATTCTCTCTCTCCCTCTCTCTCTGTCCCTGCCCCATGCAGTCTCTCTCTCTCTCTCTCTCTCTCTCTCTCTCTCTCTCTCTCTCTCTCCCTCTCTCTTTCTCTCTCTCTTTCTGTCTCTGTCTCTCCCTCTCTCTCAAAAATAAATAACTAAACATTAAAAAAAGTAGACTTGAAACTCACAAATGGGTTCATTCAAAAAAAAAGAAAAAAGAATTCCTTCTTTCACATTTACTTTCTTTCCCCTCATTCATACCTGGTCATGGAACAGCCTTCTCATGATCACCCTTATACTCCAGCTGGGATTGAGGTAGAGGCTAAATTCACTTCCATTCTGCCCTTCGTTAACTGTTTCCAAGAGGAAAATGACAAGAGAGCACCATTCCATTATGGGATAAATGCTGCATTAGAGATGTGGAGCAGACCCTCAAGAAGCACTGGGAGCCATGCTATTTCGAAGGTGAGGAGGGTCTTCCCAGAGACATGCAGATTGGTGCAGAGCACAGTGGGTTCTATAGGATTTGCGTAGTGGAAAGGATGGAGTGGCTACCAGGAAGACAGGATGGTGCAGATTGAGGGCAGCAACAATAAAGGTGCAGTATGGTGCATTTGTGAAACTCTAAGGACTCAAGAATGGCTGGGACAGGGGATAAGGGTTGCATGGTGATGCCAGGATCCTAGTCAGAGACAGAGAGGGGAATGTTTGCTCAGCAGATTGCTGTCCGTTACAGAAAAGGCCCAGACTGGGAAGAGGAACAGACACAGAAGGTCCTAGTAAGACTTAATGAAGAGAACAGTCAAGAAGCTGGGGCCTGGGGTTTGGGGACTTTACTTAAAAGGCAACAGTCAGCCATTTGTTCACTTATTCTCCAAGCTGTTCATGAAATAGATCATTATCAAACATCTGCTCTATGCCAGCAATTGTTCTAGATACTGGAAATACCACAGTGGATCAGGAGGCAAAGTTCCTGCTCTCGTGGAACTAGCATGCCAACAGGAGTCTGACAAACAATGAGCAAATATAAAAGCAAAGGAGTTCGTTTCAGGTAGGAACAAAGAGTGCAAAAATAGAGTAACGTAACGGCGAGTGGCTGGATGGCAAGGATGAACTGGGTTGTCTAAGTAGGCCTCTTTGAAGAAATGTCATTTGAGATGGAGCCAGAAAAATGAGAAGAGTTAGCAGTGCTAAGATACTAGAAGATTATTTCCGGCCTGGAGAACAGCAGAAGCGAGATGAACAAACTCAGCATGTTGGGGAGAGAGAGAGAAGCAAAAACCAATGAAACTGGAGGCCAGGAAATGAAAGGAGAGAGAAGACGGGGGTGAAGTTGGTGACGTCAACAAGGACCAGGTAGAATAAGGCCTTGTAGGATAGAAAGTTATTGAAAGTTCATTAATAAAGGAGTGATGTCACCCAAGCTGGGGCTTTCTCCACACACACATAGAGTCATGTACCTCCCCACAGACCATCATTCAGTTTTCGGCATTCTAACTTGCCAACTTTACCATGGGAAAGTCATTCAACATCCTTACGCTATGCCAGGCATATAGTGGTGAAGAAAACAGACATGGTTCTTATCTCCATGGAGCCTTATCTCTCTGAACCTTGGGTTCCTGACCCCAAATGCTGGTGATAGTAATTCTCATGTTGTAGATGTTATAATGATTAAACATCTAGCTCAGTGTCTCACACCTATGTATTGAGACACTTCTCCCTTTAATAATGAAAGCATCATCCATGCGGCCAGCTCCAGGCTTTCTTCTGTTTCTAGCTAGTGCTGTCTTAGTTCAGCTCAGTTAAACAGATGCCCCATTTGAAGAAATGATACATCCACACTTTGGAATTTCCAGTACCCCTTAAGATTCCAAGGGCTACTAATTGACTCCAAATCCCAGTCACGATCACCCCGATTCCTTCCTTTAAAGAAGCCACTGCACAGTTAGAAGGATGGTGAGGATGACCAAAGGTCAGTGTGTCAGTAGATAGCCCTGTGTTGATGGCCTAAAGCAGTGGAATGCAGGTATGTTCAGGGTTCAAGCGGAAGCTGTGTTAGATGCCAGATGGAGAATCTCTTTGGCTATTAATTTTGTTTATGTACCTCTACTTACTTCAGTCACTGGAACCAGCATTATGCAGGGTCATGCATTTATGCTAGCTATTGGGAAAGGTTACTTATTACCAGCTCAGTGGGTGAACAGGGGCATGTCATTTCCGACGGAAACCATCAGAAGGCTTTTCCTCCACTTACTTTCCCATGTTCAAGAATGTTTAGAAAAGTGAATGATTGCTGATAGATTTCAGGATTTCTTCTATTTGAGCAAACTCCAAAGGCTTTTGGAAGTTTCTCTAGCCATGCTGGCTCCAAGATTTGGAAATCTGGGATCATCAAGAAATCGCTTCTCAATCCCTACTATGTGCCAACTGTTACATGCCAGGAAGTGCTTCACAAAAATAATATGAACTAGAATTCTGCCCTCAGGTCATTTGTATTCCAGTAAGCATGGCTTCCCACTGCCTGCAGGCTGAAGCTTAAACACTGGTAAGGCCCAGGAGGCCCTTGGCGGGCTGCCTTTCTCCACCTTCACACTTCGTCTGGCCAAACGAAGGCATTCTTTCCCTGGATACTTCTTGTCCTTTACAGCCACTGCAATCGTGCCTCTCTTTGAATTTGTCCCAAATGATTTCCCAGAAACAATCTGACATAGTGAAAAGAACACGAATATCAAATCCAGGCTCTCCAACTCCCTTGCTGTGTGTTCTTCAGCAGGCCACTTTCCCCCTCTGAGCCTCCATCTCTTTAGCTGCCAACTGAGTGGGTGGGGCTATATGATTTCTACTTTTTCTTCCATCACTGATACTCTAGGAGTCCAAAGTGAAGTGTAGAATGAACAGGACATCTCAAGAAACACGGCAGGATGTCTTCTCAGACCGAAAAAGAAGAAACATCTCTCTTTTGCTCACTCAGTTCTATTTTCCCAGAGTGGTAAAGATGTCAGGAGAGCTAGTCTAGCAGGAGAGCCAGTCTAGATGTCAGGAGAGCTAGTCTAATTATCTGCCTCTATTTCCTGGTGGACCTCTAATAGCACTGACTGGGGGCTCACTAAATGTTGATCCTCAGTTCTCATGTCCTTACACCAATCCTGAGAGTGCAGATTTCTACTTCCAGATTCCACATCCATGTACGGGGGCTTACACATGACACGTGCCAGGCATATGAGGCCATGGAGTCAGCATGCAAACCAAAGTTCAGGCTCCTCCTGGGACATCCTGAAGCCTCGCTCTCCAGCCCGTGTCCTGTCCCACGAGGCCTCCATGCAGAAGTAGCTGCATAAAGAGAAGAGTCTTTGCGGCTGAGTGCTGTGCCAGCACACGTTTCCACTGACTGGCTCCCCTCTCCACGGGCGGCGGGGGGGGGGGGGGGGGGGGAGAAGCTAGCTCTGTATGTGATATAGGGAAACCACAACAAGGCAATCCCTGGAACTATAAAATCAAATTAAATCAGGGGTTCTGGCTTGGGATTTAAACATCTTAGCCGCTCTGATTTCTCTAGAGAAGCCGGGAAGCCCAGCCAACTGCCGTCATGCACTCTCCCCCCAACTCATTGCGTGTTTTTGCCCCAGGTTTTCAATCTGGTTTAAGTTGGTCATTTGGAGAGGAGAGAACTTCCTCGGGCTGGAAGAAAAGAGAGCTTTGTGGCCTTGGGGAGGACTTTTGTCTGCTCTGCTAACCGTGCTGAGAAAGTTGACATGCTGGTGGGCTGTAAGGATGAATGAGGGAAGGTGGCTCCTGTCTACGGAGCAAGGGCAGCGCCCCACACCCTTTGCATTTCTTAACTCCCATAACAGTGCTGCCAGAGTGTCTCAGCAAACTAGGTGCTGTCTGCATTCCCAATTTAAAGATGAGAGAACTGAGGTTCAGAGAAAAGAACTAGTCCAAGGTCATGCAGTTAGCAAAGACGGAGCCATGTTTCAGATTCTGGATTGGAAGACATGAACACTTTTCCTTTTAAACCATGTGACTGTGTCACCTCCACACACTCCCCATCCTAGAATGTGGTCTGGGTCCCTGAAGAGAAATGAAGAAAGAATAGTCTAACCTGACTCAAAACAGATATTAGTTTATAGCTGCCCAACATGTTTTTTTTTTTTTTTTTTTTTTTTTTTTTTTAGGAGGTGTGACATACATGGGTACTTAAGACAGGTTTTCAGAATGACATGGACATTCACGTAAATAACAACTCCCACCCCAAATCATTCAGCAGGAGGAAGTGCACAACCAAAGCAGAATGGAAGGGGGAAGGAGGAAAGGAGAAACACAGACGTGTTATGTGTATTTTATAGTTGATAATAGGTGATCTAGCACAATAATGAAGTTTGGGGATTTGGCAGCAATCTATGAAGTTTAGAATCTCAGTCCTACCACTTCTTGTATAATCTTGGGCAGATTACCTCACCTGTCAACCTTTCTTTTTATCTTTTAAGAGAAAATAATAATATGGCTACCTAACTGGGATGTAACGAAGATTAAATAAATTACTGTCTTTTTAGATAAGATAGAGCTTAGAAGAGCACGTGACATTTAGTTAATGACATACATTCTGCTCATATTATTTTTAACAGGCTTGTTGATATGTAATTCATATACCTTACAATCCACCTGTTGAAGATGAAAATTCACTGGCTTTTAGCATGTTCACAGAGCTGTGGAATCCATCATCACAATCTGTTTTAGAACATTCTCATCATCCTAAAAAGAAACCCTGTGCCCATTAGCAGTTAGCGTCTCTTACCCCACGATCATTAATTTCTGTCTCTGCAGATTGGCCTATTCTGGAGATTTCATTAAAAGAGAACCATACAATGCATGGTCTTTTGTGACCAGTTTCTTCCATTTACCTTAGCGGTTTAATGGTTCATGTTGTAGCCTGGATCAGTGCTTCATTCCATTTTTTATGGCTGAATAATGTTCCATTGTTTAGATATATTGTATTTATCCATTTGTCAGTTGATGGATATTTGAGTTGCTTCTACCTTCTGGCTACTATGAAAAATGCTGCTATGAACATTTGTGTACGAGGTTTTTTATGGTCCAATGTGTTCATTTCTCTTGCACATATAGCTAGGAGGGAAATTTCTGTGCCCTATGGTACCTCTGCGTTATATTTCTTGAGATGTTGTTACACTGTTTTGTGAAGAAGTTGTACCTTTTTTACTTCTTTTTTTAAGTTTATTTATTTATTTTTGAGACAGAGAGAGAGAGAGAGAGAGAGAGAAAGCATGAGTGGGGGAAGGGCAGAGAGAGAGGGAGAGAGAGAATCCCAAGCAGGCTCCAGAGTGTCAGTTCAGAGTCTGATGTGGGGCTTGACCCCATGAACCACAAGATCCTGACCTGAGCCGAGATCAAGAGTTGGAATCTTAACCAATTGAACCACCCAGGTGCCCCAACCATTTTGTACTTACACCAGCAATGTATGCAGGCTTCAAGTTATCTGCTTCCTTGTCAACACTTGTTACTGTCTATCTCTTTTATTTAGCAATTCTAGTAGCCATGAAGTGGTAACTAATTGTAATTTGCATTTTCCTAATTGCTAACGATTTTGAGGGCTTTTTCATGTGCTTAGTTGCTGTGTGTACATCTCCTTTGTAGAAATATCTGTTCAGATTCCTTGCACATTTTTAATTTTTTTATCTTAATTTATTTTGGAGACAGAGCAGGGGAGAGGCAGAGAGAGAGAGAGAGAGAGAGAGAAAGAGAGAGAGGATCCTAAGCAGGTCCATGCTGACAGCATAGAGCCCGACGTGGGGCTCGAACTCACAAACTGCAAGATCCTGACCTGAGCCAAAATCACGAGTTGCACACTTAACCGATTGAGCCACGCAGGTGCCCCCCTTGCCCATATTTTAAATCAGTTGCCTCTTTACTCTTGAGTTTTAAGAGAGCTCTTTATAGTCTAGATAGAAGTCTCTTATCAGATATATTATTTGCAAATATCCATATTATCTAAGATCATGAATTGCTGAAAGAAAAGGGGTTGTTCTTCCTTTGAATCATGAGTTTTGGAGTCAGGTCTGAGTTTGAATGCCTAAAATCAATTGCCAGCTGTCTGGCCTTGAGCTGGTTACATAAATTTGCCTCTCTATGGTGGGACCACTAATTGTGAAGCTTCAAATTATGAGGATTAAGAGTTAATCTAGGCATTGCATATGTCACCATGCCAAGCATATTTTAGGCATAGAACAATTAGTATCTTTTCATTGTACGGTGTATCAGAATTCAAAGCATTTTTGTGACAATTTACTTCTCTTATTTTCAAGACACTTGGGCTATCTGATAATATATTATTATTTTATAAAATAGATCACTTGCTTCAGGAGGTTAAATAATAAGCCCAAGAGAGATAGCAGTTATGTGATAGATTTGGATCTCAAACTGCTTTTTTCTGACTTGAAGTTTAACACTGTGCACAAAGGAGTTGGTAGAATGTATGTTGTTTTTGTGCATAACTGCAGAATAGACATTTCTCTGGGAATTGAAGCAATAATCCATATAGGCAGGTTGCAAGCAATTTAATTAACGTATAATCAATCAGATCACCTCTGATCATAACAATATCTCCCACCCCAAATTCTATCTTGTAATATAACCTTGCCATTTCCTCACTAAGAGTTAGTATTCATTTCATTGCATTTGTATCTGAACTGGCCCTTTGATTTGACCAATAAAGTGTGGCAAAATTGGTGCTGTGTAATCGCTGTGAAGAAGCCTAATTGGCCACATATAGCAACCCACGTGGAGGAGAACCACGGCCCTTGGCGGATAGCCAGCAGCCAACATCAACTGCCAGCCATGTGAGTGGGGCCATTTTGGACCAACCCCAGCCAATCCCAAGTGAAGCAAAAGAATCACTCAGCCAAACCAAACTCAGAATCATGATCAAATATTTGTTGTTTTAAACCACTAAGTTTTAGGATGAATCATTACATGGAAATGGATAGTCGAAACAACCTGAAAATTCTCAGATAAGGAAATCATGTCAGAATATTATTTATTCACAATTTGATGTAAAGAAATACATACATTTTCTACTTTACCTAACTGTAAAGTAAGGCTTTGTTTTTCTGTATCCACTTATCAGTAGAGCCCCTTCCTGAGATGAAGGATCAAAGAGGTCTGCTTCTTTATTAATGATGAAATGAAAGAAAGTTATAGATTCTTCTAACTGACCATATCTCCCAGAGAAAGCAACCACTTAAGTTAAAATTAAATTAAAAGAGTGAGGATCCATGAGGATGTTCGTACACTTTGAAAAACCCTCAACTTAGGGCACCTGGGTGGCTTAGTCAGTTTAATGTTGAATTCTTAATTTTGGCTCAGGTCATGATTCCCTGGTCCTGGGATCAAGCCCCATGTCAGGCTCCATGCTGAGCGTGGAGCCTGTTTAAGACTCATTCATTCATTCCTTCATTCTCTCTCTCCCCCCTCTCTCCCCCTCCCCCTCTGTCTCCCCCTGCCCCTCTGTCTCCCCCTCCCTCTCTCTCTCCCCTCCCTCTCTCTCCCCCTCCCTCCCTTTCTCCTCCTCCCCCCCCCCCTTCTCCTGCCTTCTCCCCCATCCCTTGCTTGCTCACAGGGGCTCTCTCTCTAAAATAAAAGGAAGGAAAAAAATCCTCAAACTTTATTAGATCAAGAGGCCTAAAGAAGTTACTTTGCATGTGAATTCCTCAATTCATTTGCAAATTTACCTCCTGGAAATTCTTCCCAGCCTATAGTAGATGCCTCTTCCATCTTCCCCTCCAATCCTGGGATCACCTATACCCAACACAGCACCTACTCAATGCAGTGTGGTTCCCTGCTATTTGTTTGCTTCCTGATTAGACTGTGAGCTCTCAGAGAATAGGGACCAAGTCTTAAAAACTTCTGTATCTTTAACCTCTATCTCATTTCTTGGAACATCGTAGTGTTCAAAAAATATTTGCTGAATAAATGCACAAGATTTTCAATATTAAGCAATTGAAATCCTAACAATATACCTCTGTCTCACTAACTGCTTTTCCTGGACCCAAGTTCCACTACCCATGACTATGATATACCAGTGACAGAATCCTCACTAAAACTAGGACTATTCTTGTCATTTCAAAATCCCAAGGGGAAAAAATGGCTGATTATAGGTCGGGAGCAGGAAATCTACAAGATGAGCTGAAACATTGTTAGTGCCAGAAAGTAAGGAAGTGTTCGACAAGTAAGCAAACCAACAAATGCCAGAATGATGACACGATTAAAGGGTCACAGAAGCCAAATGAAAGAGCTCCCAATGGTAAAACTGGAACGATTTGAGCAACAAAAAATGAGTGGTATTGGATTATAGCCCTAGGTATAAAATAAATATCCATGGTCCATACTGATGCAAGTAAATTATTGCTAAATCAATAAATTAGGGAGAAGAGACAAATCATCCATGAAGAGGAATTTCAAATAATTTATGTGGATTACTTGGCTCTCAAGGAGGTGGAACCTAATTCCCAGTTCTTAAATGTACGCTGTACTGAGTGACTTTTTCCCAGCGAGTACAGTATGGAAAGACAGTAAACAAAGTAACTTTAAAGTGGAGAAACCTGACAAACGGTATCTCGGCTTGATGATCAAGGTCAATATCAATAGTGATATCATGTTGATAGCATGTACCCTTAATATGATGGGATGGAAGTGCCACTTTTTGATTTTTCTGCCCCAAATACACAATCCAGTCTTATCATAAGAAAAAAATCTGACAAATGCCAATTGAGGGACATTCTCCAAATTCCTGACAAGGACTCCTTGAAACTGTCAAGGTCATCCAAAATAAAGAGAGTATAAGAAACTGTCAAAACGGAGAAGAGTCTAAGGAGACACAATGACTAAAGATAATGCAGTATCCTGGATGAGATCCTGGAACAGAAAAAGTACATTATGTAAAATCTAAGGAAATTTAAGTAAAAGATGGACTTAAAATAACAAGTGTTGGCAAGGATATGGACAAAAAGGAACCCTCGTACACTGGTGGTGGGGATGCAAGTTGGTGGAGCCACTGCAGAAAATAGTATGGAGTTTCCTCAGAAAATGAAAAATTCAACTACTCGATGACCCAGCAATCCCACATCTGAGTGTTTTCCCAAAGAAAATTAAAATACTTGTCCAAAAAGATACAAGTACTCCTATATTTTGACTGCATTATCTATAACAGTCAAGATATGGAAGCAATGCAAGTGTCTATCCATACATAGACGAATGCATAAAGAAGATGATGTATATATTATACAATGGAATATTACTCAGCCATGAAAAAGAATGAAAGCTTGCCATTTGCGACATGGGTGGATCTAGAGGGTATTAATGCTAAGCGAAATAAGTCAGAGAAACACAAATGCCATATGATCTCACTCATATGAAATTTAGGAAACAAAACAAAGAAAAAGGAGACAAAACACAGTCAAATATAAAGGACTGGTGGCTACCAAAGGGGAGGTGGGGGGGGGGGGATGGGTGAAAAAGGTGATGGGGTTTAAGAGTGTATTTATTGTAATGAGCACTGAGAATTGTACAGAGTTGCTGAATCATTATAGTGCACACTTGAAACTAACACTATATGTTCATTATACTTCAGTAACAAAAAAGAAAATAAATTACAAAAATGAATATTGGTTCATTTATCATAACAAATGTGCCACACCAATGTAGGACATTAATAAAAGGGGAAACTGGATGTGGGGTATATAGCCACTCTGTAGTATCTTCACATTCTGCAAACCCCAAACTGTTCTCAAATGAAAAACTAATAAAAAAAATTGCAAAGAAACATGTATATTTTAAAACCATGAGTTCCCCAATTGCAAAAAGAACCAGTATAAACTGCCATCACAGCAATGTCAATAAGTGAAGGACTCTCCGACATGCTGAAGCACTATCAGACTACATCCTGCTTCTCCTGAAGGAGACTGCAGCCGGGACTGAGCTGCAGCAGGCGAGTGTCGGAAGCAGGCATGAAATTGTCTGAAAACTTTTGCCTGCAGGCCTAGTGCAAAAGATCGTCTGAAGTCTGGAGCAAAAACAGTTTCAATCTATGTAAATATTAGGAAATTAAATTCCATATGTTGCATGCCAGCTGCTTTCAGCTGCCACAGCTGTGCGCAAACGGTGAGCAGACAGTTTGGATTGTCAAGCAGGGGAAGTGTCATTCTTTGCAAAAGGGAAGGCTGTGACTGCCAGTTGGAGGTCAAGGGGTAATGTGTACGAGTGACTTGATTCCAGCAATCTGACAAGTTAAATCACTGGACAGTTGGGAATCCCATGTGAGGCTTAAAAGTTGGAAGAACTTGTTAAGGGTGTCATAGTCTTTGGAACCAGGGATTGAAACACGTTGTTTATTCTAGAAACTCTATTAAAAATGCACGTGTATGCTGAGGACAAGGATGGGAGGAAGATTTCCATTGTAATTAAATATGAATGGTCCTTGTCGGGAAAAAAAAAACATCATCCAATATAAAAAGAAAAAATAATAAAGCATGCTTATTATGGATAAAATTGATTCATATGGGATAGCTTTTAAGCTTTCAACAGGTGTCCCAATCCTCTCTAATGCTTGTCCATTTGGTTTAAAATGCTTTTTAAATCTGAAGATAGCACAAAACCTGGAAGTGAATTATATCTCAGAAATGAGAGGGAGAGCATGAGCATTTAGGGATTAGACACGCGAAGTGATGTATAGGAGTTTTGGGTCTAGCCGGCTGTGAGAAGGGGATCTAGGAAAGGCAGGAATTCTCTGCCTTTCCTGCCAGTTCTCTGGCAGGAACTCTCAGAGTCCAGAGGCATGATTTCTTTTCTGAACTCTTGTGCTAGATTTCTAGACACGTCTCTTGGCTGTGGAGCCTAAAACAGAGTTTAGGCATTGACGTCTATATTCTTGAGGTTGAATCCCAGTTCTGTACCCTGTTAACTGTGTGACACTCAACAAATAACTTCAGCTCTCAGGACCTTGAATTCTTCTTCTATCAAATGGGCACCAGGTCCCTCTCAGGTGATCCGTGAATGTGTCTGAAGACCTCAACAGACTGGGATGTTAATCTGAACCAACCAGGAAGGATTTTTAAAAAGTGTGGGACTCTGAATTCGATCTAAAACATATCAGTGGCCCAAGGTGGGCATGGATCGTGGATTAGGTGTGAATTTGTGGAATGGGGACGTCAAAGTTACATTTCCAAAGTTAATGCCGCCCAGTTAGTCTAATAGGGTGTCCTATCATTTATGGAATCCAAACACATTTAGAGGTTGACTTTAATTCTGAACATCTCATTTCAGGAGGGATGTTGATAACCTAGAGCACCAAAGAAGACTGAAGATCATAAAAGTTCTGAAAACTGGGTTACATAGGGTATTTGCTAGAGAAGTTGCTCACCACAGTGAACAGATGATTAATGGGACATGAAGATACTGACGCTCTTCAAATATTTGGAAAATACCTGGATAGGTAACTATGAGAACCAGTGAGTGGTGCTTTGAGTGACAAGTTTAAAGTCAACACAAGGAACCCTTGTTTATCTTCTCTCTTCTGAAATATCCAAAACCTCTTCCTCCACCCTCACTCTCAGCAGGTGGCCTTGCTTGATATTTCACCAAGAACATGGAGCCAACCCAGGGAAAATTTTCTCGAGCTCCCACCCTCACATCCACCAACCTCCCTATATCTCTACCAATAATCTACATTCTGACCTACTTTTAGACTCCGTATTCTCAGATTTCTTAGCTAAGACTAAAATTTCTACCTCCTCAGAGGACCTTGTCGTCTCTCATCCAATCAAAGACATTCTTAGGCAATTCTCCCCTGCTTCCTTCTGCGTCATTAATTTCCCATCTCTCTAGGACTTTTTGTTTGAGCATACAAAATCATTATTCTCCCAATACTTTCATCAAAAAAAAAGTTTGATTCTATTTTTCCTTCCATCAACTACCACACTTATCTCTTTCCTTTTATGGAAAAATTTGAAATAGTTTGCAAATTCTCACTTCCTATTCTCTCTTGAACCATTTCAGTCAAACTTTTACCCACACGATTCCCCTGAAAACACTCTTATCAAAGTGACCTATGATTGTTGTGTTGCTAACTCCAGTGATCAATTGTCCATCTCATCTTGTGTGACTTATCAGCAGCATTTGATCTCTTTGAATACCCTGATGCTGATCTTTGAAACCTTTTATTGTCCACTAGGACCACTCCATGCACCTGGTTTCCTTCCTTCCACTCTGGCTACTCTTTAGTCTCCTTTGAAGATTCTTCCTAATCTCTTCCATTTCTAATCATCGAATGCCTAGGAATCCAATCTGGAATGCTTTTTCTTTAGGAATACTCAGGAGTTAGGCTTGTCCCGTGTCCAATTTCAGGGAACAGGCCTTTAAAATGCATCTTTATGATGCCTTCAGGACTTTACCTGCAGCCTGGTGACATAACTCCTAAACACCAGATTTCTGTAACCAGTGGTCAACCCAACATCTCCACAGCGATGTGTCATTTGACATATAAAGTGAACTGTCCAGAACTACACCAAACCTGCTTTACTCATAATTTTCTGTACTCTAAATCATGGAAATGACATCTTTTTCTTTTCTAAGGCCCAAAATACTTTTCACCTTGTGATCTCTCTCTCTCCCTGTCTCCTTCTCTCTCA
The DNA here is from genome assembly GCF_018350155.1 of Leopardus geoffroyi. Classification (NCBI taxonomy): domain Eukaryota; kingdom Metazoa; phylum Chordata; class Mammalia; order Carnivora; family Felidae; genus Leopardus; species Leopardus geoffroyi. The sequence goes on from NC_059342.1 coordinate 75,919,540, forward strand.
AATTTATCAATCCTTCTTGTCTACCTTTAAAACATAACTGCAATTAGATCACTTCTTACCACATCTACTGTTATCTCCTTGGTCCAAGCTTCCATATCCATTTACCTGAATTATTTCAATATCCATGATCTGTTTAACCTGCCTCCACTTTTACCCCCTTCAAAATGTTCTCCATATAGCAACTAAAGTAATCTTTTTACACTTGACCTATCAAGACCCTTTCTACAAAGAATAATATAATTTTTTAATGTTTATTTATTTTTGAGAGAGAGAGCACGAGCTGTGGAGGGGCAGAAAGAGAGGGAGACAGAGAATCCAAAGCAAGCTTTGAGCTGTCAGTGCAAAGCCAAATGGGGGCTTGATCCCCCAAGCCATGAGATCATGGCTCACCAAAGTTGGACACTCAACTGACTAGGCCACCCAGGCGCACCTCTACTCAGAATCATTTAAATGCAGCCACTCTGGAAAACAGTGTGGAGGTTCCTCAAAAAATTAAAAATAGATCTACCCTATGACCCAGCAATAGCACTGCTAGGAATTTACCCAAGGGATACAGGAGTGTTGATGCATAGGGGCACTTGTACCCCAATGTTTATAGCAGCACTTTCAACAATAGCCGAATTATGGAAAGAGCCTAAATGTCTATCAACTGACAAATGGATAAAGAAGATGTGGTTTATATATATAATGGAATACTACTTGGCAATGAGAAAGAATGAAATCTGGCCATGTGTAGCAATGTGGATGGAACTGGAGGGTATTATCCTAAGTGAAACAAGTCAGGCATAGAAAGATACCATATGATTTCAGTCATGTGAAACTTAACAGAAGTTTATCCTGATAAACTTAACAGAAGACCATGGGGGAGGGGATGGGGGAAAAAAAGTTACAGAGAGGGAGAGAGGCAAACCATAATAGACTCTTACATACTGAGAACAAACTGAGGGTTGATGGGGGGTGGGGGAGAGGGGAAAGTGGGTGATGGGCATTGAGGAGGTCACCTGTTAGGATGAGTACTGGGTGTTGTATTGAAACCAATTTGACAATAAATTATATTTTATATATAATTTGTATATATATGTTATATATATATATATATACATATATATGTTATATATATATATATATACATATATATATATATATATATATATATATATATATATATATATATATATATAATAAACATGACCATTCTCACTCAGTGAGTAAAAGCCAATGTCCAAACCATGGCCAATAGGACCCTACATGGTCTACCCATTGCCCCTTGGGGCCCATCTATTTTTATTTAATAGATGGCCCATTGCCCCTTGGGCCATCTATTTTTTCTCCCTTCTTCTTTTTCTCTCTCTGTTTTAGCCATATTATCCTCCTCAGCACATCAAGCACCCTCTCACCTTTGAATCTGTGTGTTTGTTGTCCCATCTACTTCGAATGCTTTTCCTCCACATAGTTTCATGGCTCACTTCCCTCAGGTATTAACACAATGGCATCTTCTCAGTTTGACCCTCCCACACCTCACAATTCCTGTCCTCCTTTCCTGTTTTATTTTGTTTTCTTTAATCTTTTCTGACGTTAGCATGTCAAAATGTGTTTTACTTAGCGTGTGTTTTACTTGAGCCTTCCCCTAGAATATAAATGCCAGGTGGGTAACAATCTTTGTTGTTCACTGCTATATCCCCAACACCAAGAATAGCCCCTGGCATATAATATGTATTCAATAAATATTTAATATGTAAGTGACTGGCTGGAAGAAAAGATAGATAAACCAGACTTCTTAGGAAGCTGGTAAGCTCCCTGTCATGTGGCATACATCATGGAAGCTAAAGACACATCTATAGCATTGGATAGGTTATTTCCCACTCTGTGATTTTATGAATGAGTTACAACTTAAGTGATGCCGAGTTCTGGGTGCTACTCTGTGATGCTGACATAGAGGATAAAACAGTATGACCTACTGTTTACATTTTAAAATAATCAAGAAATCATGAGATGGGTATAACCCCATTTTACGGATGAGCCACTTGTGTGCCAAATGTTGCCAGTAATGTGCGACGTATCACATGGCTAGCAAGTGACATTAAAAAGAAGTAATGGAAATAGTTTTCTGTAATAAACCATACTTCCCTCTGGCTTAAAGTCTGGATCTATGTAAAGTCTTGTGGGCAATAGTTATTTATTTATTTTTTTTTTTACCTCTTCTCTCATGGTTGAAATTTAAGTAAAAGAAGACTCACTCTGTATTATTTCTGAAGGAAGTTTTCTTACATGTGCTTTATTACCTACACAAATTATTTTTAAAGTATTATTTTATTACAATGTCTCCTAAGAAAGACAACACATGAATCTAAAAGCACCATGCTTTAAGCTACTTTATGTATGCAAGTGGGTAGACAGAGCTTTTGAAAAACATTCTGCCTTATTGCCCACAGTTAAAAGGTAAGAACAAGGTCCCATGCAGTTCCTTTTACTAAGGATTATAGATTTGATCTCAGGAAGGTGAGGTAATGAGGTCCAAGGTGGTGATGATTCAGCAGCTAAAACACAAACACAACCTTAAAAACTCCTGAATTGGAGACCAGAGTGCACACTTTCTTCTGCGGTGACAAGGGAGTGACCTGGGGTTTGGCTCGTATAACTCTTGTCCCTTGGGACCTTGTGAAGCACACACACAGCTGCAGTTTCTGAGTAAGCTGAACCCTGGAAGGGGCAGAAAGAACAGCTAAATCCTCATGCAGGGGTTTCCTCCCCCCCCCCCCCCCGCTGCCTTAGGTACAAAATATATTTTACTGATGCTTTGAAATAGAAAGATAACCATTTTTCAGCTCCCTGGGGGGGAAATCCAGCCTGTTTACCATCAGGAATAGTCACATCCTGGGTGTAGCCCCCTAAGTCTTTGGGGGGATTCAGCCCAGATATCTGGCCTCTGTTCCAGCCCTCACTTCCAGCTGGCAACATTGCTGGTCAGGCTGGACTTGTACCCCAATGGTCATTTAAGATTAAGAGTAAGATTAATAGTCATTAAGATGTGTACCCAAAAAGGTCACATTTCAGGGTGCCTGGCTGGCTCAGTCGGAAGAGCATTCAACTCTTGATCCTGGGGTCATGAGTTCAAGCCCCACATGTGGTGTAGGGATTGCATAAATAAATAAAACTTTAAAAAATAAAAAAATCATATCTCAACCTACAACATCCATGCAGAGACACTGACTACATCTTGCCCTGCTCCTTTTCCTTTTCCTTTATTTTCAACCCATTTGGAAAATTCTCTCTCAAAAAGGGAAACATCATGGGCTTCTGACATCATTAGGGATCAGCGTGGGGGTCATAGTGTAGGGACTGTGATGCATTTGCTTACAGAAGTTTGGGAGGGACATGTATGTGAATCACTCAGCACAAGGTGAAAATATTGGTGGAAAAATGTAGCCACCCCACTCTGAAATTTATTTAAATATAGTATCCATGACCCATGTTTCCAGGGAATTTAAAACAGTGGTTTCCATTGACCACACAATCCAAATTCCAAAGAATCACATACTTAAGTGTTCTTTTATGGACTTGACACCGGAGGAGGAGGAGGAGAGAGGAGGGACCAAAATAGTTCAGAGTGATATGTAAATAGTTCAGGCATGATGTGTGTGTGTGTGTGTGTGCGCGTGCGCGTGTGGTGTGTGTTTGCATGTTTGCAGAAGCTTGTTGGCCTCGAGGGGAATACAAAATACTTGGGGCCTGCCAAGGTATATGGTTTCTTTTACATTACTTTATCATATTGGGAAATCTCTCTGCCTTCCCCTAGCATCCAAGATACAAAGAGCTTAAGACACAACTTTGCCAACAAAAACTACCGTTTCCAATCTCACTCCTGTGGGGCCTAGTTCAACAACACTTGTCAAAAGTTGCTTCCTGTACCCCTTGCTCACCAAATGTCCTTTATCTTTGTTGTATGCTTGGCTCACCGTTTTAGAAGTCAAGATTTTCTAACTAGTGGCTTTCTGCTAATGCTGGAGAGGAAAGGGGCCATACAACAAGGAAGGTTTCCTAATTGACTCAGAACTTACAGTCTGCACTGGTCATAAGGGCTTGGATTCTTTTGTGCTCCTTTGGAGTTCTACAAAAACCTTTCTTGGTCGCTTCCAGTTTTATCTCTATCTTTTTGGATGGGGGCGATTATTACATAAGTTCCCAATTTCCTCTTTCCCCCCTTCTTTGATGAACATTCTAGTAAGATTTACCTTTTGTATTTACCCCTTATGTGCCATATTGGATTTATGAGATTTTTGGTTTTCTGGGTTCAACTCTATAGAACCTATTTCTTTTTTCAAACAGATTGCATGATTTTATGTCTAGATGTTTAAGAGCAATTGAAGTGGTGATAGTATAGTTGATCTCTTTGAAAAAAGAAGTCATGCTGTCCTGATCTACAAATTCCATCCTTTACCTTTTCTCTCTTATGTTCAAGTTCATCTAGAAAAATTTATCCTTGTTTTTACTATAACTTAACTATATGTAAAGTTTTATTTATTCATTCATTTATTTATTGGGCTCTTGTTAGAAGTTTAGTTATTATTTTCTCCTCCTGATGGTCCTTCTGCCTTGAACAATTTTATCTCTCAAGACCACTATACTTAATAAATATAAATGATATCCCCCTGGTGATAACCCATATCTCTACAATAAATCAATAGGATTCTAGTCTAGAGTACTCAAATGTGACATTTTAGTTAGTCTTGGTGACATGGAGAAGAATGACTGCCTTATTCCATAGGCTTAGAATCATGAAAGTAGTTGGTAAGTCCAAAATAATCCTTAATGGCATCCAGCTTTCCCGTACGTCCACAGACAACCTCTTGCAACATTTGTGTATTCAGTTATATCATAAGAGAGTTTTAAATATCTCAATCCAAATTAAGTTCAATGAACACTTCTTTTTCAAGTCTAAGTTTCTCACTCTGCTGTTTTGTATGAGTTCCAAAACTGCATAGTCTTCTGTTTACTGGACAGCTCTAAGTTGGATTCCCACAGGAATTTCTAACTCAGGATGTCTGAGACTGAGCTCATCCTCCTCCTCCCTCTGTTCCCTATCCCATGGATTTCCTATCTCAAGGACGATCCACAAACCACTTAACCAGAAACCAGGAAGTGATTCTTAACATACCATTATCCCTTACCCCTAGTGCCCTACCATTCCCAGAATGCTAGTAAGGCTACCTCTTCAAGCTTTCTTATATCTGGTACCTCCACTGTGTCTTGTGGAAGCTGTGCTTTTCCTACCATGCACTTTTATTACAATGACCTCCTAACTTGTCCCTGTACTCACAGTTCCATCCCTTCCACTGCACATAGTAGTCAGAGTGATACTTCTCAAGCACCAGTTTGACTCTGCCACTCTCGAGCTTAAAACCCTCCACTGAGAAGTCGCTCGTTGTCCTCAAGAGAATTTCAAGTGATTCTTTTTATTATCTCTTTGATCTCAGTGCTTTCCATAATCACTCGCTACTACAAATATACTAAACCTTTTTTAGTTGTTTGTACCAGGCATGCTTTTTCACTCAAAGGTATCGATGCCTTTCTATCCACTGCTTCTTTTGCCTTGGGACACTCTCCAGGGGCAACAACCCTGTCATCCCCTCAATACCTATGTGTCAGATTCATTCATTAAAGGATCAGTGAGTCCCTCCTCCATGCCAGGTACTATGCTAGGCGCTTGAGATAACAGATCAGACACCATCTTTTTGCTTCAAGGGTCACAGTGTAGAAGAGAAATCAAAGGGGAGCATAAATAATTTTAAAGGACAGTAAGATGGAAAGAAGAAGAAGGCATAAAGGAAATAGTTATGGTGGATAAGGAAATTTGGCTTTCTAATGAACAAAGCCAAGAGGCACAGGGACCAGAGACTGGGTGTCAAAAGTTTTACAGGTTCGAACACAGGTTGCCCTTCCACTCAAGACAAATGCATCCTTGCTGTAGTAACAGTTGGGAACATTGATCCATGACCACAGTGTACACATTCATAGCGAGGGCTGTTGTTAAGGGGTTTTTTTGACAGTTACAAAAACAGGGAATCTTGCGATTAGACCAGAAATTTGAAGTTCATCTATCTCATCCCCCAACAAGTCTTTTAATCTCCTCAATAAAATTCTCTCCATGTGGTCTCTCAATCTCTGCTTGAATATCTCCTATTGCGAGAATCCGGCTCTAACTTTGAAGAAACAAAATTCTGGGTTTAGAACTAAATGTATGTGTTCATACCCTGCTTCAATCATGCACTGACCAACAGAATGCAGCCACTTCAACTTACCTCTCTGTTTGTTCTTCACCTATATATTAGAAATGAACCCTAGGTTATAGGGCCACTTTCTGAAAAGTGGGGAGATCTAGCACATGAGACTTCCCAGCACTGCAACTGACACATAGTAGGTGTTCAGTAAACAGTAGTTTCTTGCACTGTGTGATGCCCTCTCCTTCATAAAATACCTGTTAGGACTTCATCCTCGTGTGGCATTTCTGCTTTCATATGTGGCTAGTAGCTATAAAATTTGCCATCCTGCTTATTAAATCTAACTAACACCTCCCTAGAGATGCATAATCGAGTGATTTTGGCATGTGAAATAAAATACAGCAAATGTTATTGCTATGATTATTCAGCTGCCAGGATGTTTTACACCGGTACTCAGATGATGGGTTACATAGGAAGCTCTGGGGTAAATAAAATGAGGTTTTGCAAACTTTTAAATGGTTCATTTAACCTTACTCTTTAGGGAGAGAGAAGAAAGCCTTCACCTTTCTCCCTCTTGAAAGAATGAATGTTAAAATACCCTGCCAAATTTTGCATTCAGCAACTCAGGAAGTATTTTTTGTTTTTATATTTGACTTTTTAAAAAATTTTTCATAAAACCTATTTCTTCTTAGCCTCTGGACTCATTCACAGAGATAAGAGAAAATAAGAATAGTGAAGTATTTTTATTGTCTTTTGCAAATCTTACCCTTGCTAGAAGGTTAGCTTTGTAAAGATGAGAATCATATGTATCTTCCTCAGTGTTCTGTTGCCAACAACCTACCTGAACATTGCTTTGTCTAGAGTTGTTGCTTGAGAATTCTTTAAAAAATAATTCTTGTGAAAGTGGCTGTTATTCTCATACTAAGTGACTACTTAATAAAGGGGCCTTCACTGTAAGAATGCTTTAGGGGCACCTGGGTGACTCAGTCAGTGAGCATCTGACTATTGGTTTCGGCTCAGATTATGTTCTCACGGCTTCGTGAGTTTGAGCCCAGCGTCAGGCTCCGTGCTGAGAGAGTGGAGCCTGCTTGGGATTCTCTTTCTCCCTCTCCCTTTGCCCCTCCCCTGCTCGTGCTGTCTGTCTCTCTCAAAGTAAATAAATAAACTTAAAAAAAAACTTTATAAAAAAGAATGTTTCAGATGGGATAGAAGAAAGGACAAATGTCCAGACACATATGTGTATGAGACTTTTGTCACAGCATCTTGTCGAAAACAAAAATATTTAAAAAGTTAAATAAAGATTGGAATGCCCAAAACAGAAGTTTGTAGTGAATCTATACAATAGTTTTCAGTCTTTGAATATGATGATACGGGTAGATTCACTGATATAAGATAATGCTAAAAATACAATTTTAATCGAGGGATGGTGTTTGTAGAATGATACAGCCCAGTTTTTATTTTGAGATGGTGGGATGTACATAGTTTTATTTATTTTCCTTTGATTATTCTGTGTATAAAATTTATATTTAAAAAATCTTTTTACATGTATTCATTTAAGAAGGTCTTTTCATCAGGAGAACGCTCTGTTTTTTTAAATTTGTTACAAATGTAGTTTTGCACTTGGCACTGTGTCACAGCAATTTCCCCCATAACATTTTATTGACATGTACCTTGTTAGACTACCTTACTTGGGCAATATCACCCCAAAAACTTCTTAATATTTTGCTATTAATATTCAGTTGTATTGGGTATATTTAGCATAGTTCTCCTTGGAAAACTCTGAACACGTGAGAAATGTCTTGGAAAATAACCTTATATCCTTAGATTGCCCTGTCAGAAAGAAAGGAAGGAAGGAAGGCAGGCAGGAAGGAAGAGCAAAAAGAAAATAAATCTGAAATTCTTTTTCTCTCCCCACCTCAAACCACCCCCATTCTTTAGGATAGTGTTGGCATAAAATCCACGTTGTTTCTTAAAAAAAAAAAAAAAAAAAAAAAAAGACAAGAAAAAGAAAGAGAATTAGACATTCTTGGGCAGAAAGAAATTATATATTATAAAAAGTTTCTTAAATCTGTGTTTTCATCATCAGAAGATACAGAAAAAAATTAAGTACAAATTTTGTTTTGGGTGGCAGAAATCAAATATGACCTTTATTGTCAAGGATACAAAAAAGTCAATTCCACATTGAATGCTGGGGATTGTGGGGCATACAGGGACAAATGTATCCTCATCCTTGCTTCCAGTATACTCTTCTACTTCCTCTACCCACATTCTACTCTTGGTGTGTTTTGAGTTTGACTATTTCAGATAGTTCATGTAAGTGGAGTCATTGTAGCGTTTGTCCTCTGTGACTAACTTCTTTCACCCAGCATAATGACCTCCAGATTAATGTATGATGTTGCATACAGCAGGATTTCTTTCTTTTTTAGCACTGAACAATATTTTGTTTTACATTTTTTTATTCGTCCATCTGTTGATAAACACATAAGTTGTTCAATGTCTTGTCTATTGTGAATAGTGCTGCAACAAATATGAGAGAGCAGATCTCTCTTCAAGGTCCTGATTTCAGTTCTTTTTGATAAATACCCAGAAATGGGATTGCTGGATCACATGGTCATTCTTTTTTTTTTTAATTTTGAAGAATTGTTGTACTGTTTTCCATAGGAACTGCCCCAGTTTGCATTCCCACCAACAGCGCACAAGACTTCCAGTTTCTCCATATCCTCACCAACACTTTTGTTATCTTTTGTTTTGGTTTCGATAATAGCTGTGCTAACATGTGTGAGGTGGTATTTCATTTTGGTTTTGATTTGCAGTTCCCCAATGATGAATGATGTTGAGTGTCTTTTCATATACCTGTTGGCCATCTGTATGTCTTCTCTGCAGAAAGATCTATTCAAGCCCTTTGCTCATTTTTAAAGTTGGGTTATTTGTTTCTTTTGCTACTGAGTTGTTAGAATATGTTACATATTTTGGATATTAAACCCTTATCAGATATGTGATTTCCAAATATTTTATTATGTTGATTGTTTCCTTGTATGCAGAAGCTTTTTAGTTTGATATAAGCCCACTTGTCTGTTATTACTTTTTTTGCGTGTGCTTTTGGTACCATCTGCAAGAAATCACTGCCTGAATCAGAAGCTTTTCCCCCATGTTTTCTTCTAGGATATTCATGCTTTTAGTTGATAAATGTTAACTGAGTGATTTGATATCAGTTCTGTCCTTGAAAGGTCACTTACGGTAGGTGTGCAATTGGGTGTTGCTAATTGACCCACACTTCTCAAGGTCATATCGGATTTAATGAGCTGCTGTCTGTTATACTGTTCTCTAAACTGTGAGAGGTTACCACAACACCATCCTGAAACTAAACTGTTGGCTTTGTTGAAAATCAAGATAGCTTGGCTCAAGGATTCTGGTAATTGCTATTACTTGTTAACATTACATTCATGACAATTTTTTTGATAACAAATCAGTTACCAGGCTCAAGAGGCCCCCTACCACTCCCCAGTCATGTCCTATCACTCCACTCCTTTGTTTCTATTCTCCCACTTTTCACTATTTGATGTTTTTTTATGTACTCTTCTGCTGCGTCTGTTTCCCTGTATTATAATGTGGCCACTGCATGAGCGGTGGCCCTGTGGACCATATTCAATGATACATCCTCAGTTCCTGAAACAGTCATGGTCACAGAGTAGGCACCTCATTTGTGATTGTGGAATCTATTATCAGGTGCAGGAATAAATGGACTTGAGTTTTCAGGGCTCCAAGAAAATCTGAAGAAAGAAACTCTCATTTCTGTTTTCCAGAGAAGACTCAAAGAAGTTGAGCAACTTGCTGAGTTATAAAACTACCCTAACTCCAAATTCTATCTCTTCCCTTTCTACATGTCACAAGTAGGTCTCCTCTCTGGTGGTATATTAATCTCCTAGGGCTGCCATAACAATGAACCACAGACTAAGCCTCTTTGAAAGCAAAAAAATTATTTTCTCAACATTCTGGAGGCCACAAGTCCAAGATCAGTGTGTCAACAGGTTGACTTTTTCTGTAGACCTCTCTCTGGTTTGTACATGGTCATCTTCTCCCTGTGTCTTCACAAGGTCTTCTCTCTGTAACTCTCTGTGTCCAAATTTCTTCGTGTTATATAAGGACACCAGTCATAATGGATTAGAGCCCACCCTAATGACTTCACTTTACCTTTCTTACCTCTTTAAAGACCATATCTCCAAATGCATTCATATTCTGACACACTAGGAGTTAAAGCTTTAATATATGAAATTGGGAGGTGGGGCACATTTCAGTCCATAGCAGGTAGTGATTTGAAATACTTCAGTCTAGTCCTGGTCTGTCACTAATACACCTTACATGCTAATGCCTAATCAATTTGAAGGATTTTCTGAAAGAACTATCACCCACGGTTCTTGTACTTATCATCTGAAGTATCCTAGGAAGATCACCTTTTGAAAATGAAGCCAACTCTTTCCTTCTTTTGGAAATGCTTACTGATCACCTACTTTATGCCAAGCATTGTCCTGATTAAGGGTACAAGAGAATGAATAGGACAGGCAGAGTACTACTTTCAGGGAGTATCCAGTCTAGTAGGGGAAGCAGGCAAGTCCACAGAGAAGGATGATGCAGGGTCATCTTTGCCATAACAAAAAGAAACTTGATCCTCTATTGGAGCATAGAAGGGCAGCTAACATGGACTTATGGTGAGATAAGCATTTCAAAAGGGAGTAATTCCTAAAGAGATTTGAAACGTAAGTAGCAGGTAAGCAGGCAAGGAATAGGGGTAAGTACAGTGGACTGAATAGTGAACCCCCCCAAAGGACATGTTCATTGGAACCTCAAAATTTGGCCTTACTTAGAACAAGAGTCTTTACAGATATAAGCATCTCAAGATGAGATTATCCTGGATTAGGGTGAGCCTTAAAACCAATGACCAGTGTCCTTGTAAGAGACAGAAAAGGAGAATATAGAGACAACAGAAGGAAAGGTCAGGTGAAGTCAGTGCAGGGAGATTGGAGTGATATGTCTAAAAGTTAAGAAACACCAAGAATTGCTGTCACTCACCAGAAGCTATAAGAGAGTCAGGAAAGAGTTCTCCCTAAGAGTCTCCAGAATGAACCAATCCTACCAGTAGCTTGAGTATAGACTCTTGCCTTCCCAAACAATGAGAAAAATAAATTTCTATTGTTCTCAGTAACACAATTTTATGATAACTTGTTACAGCAGCCCTGAGAAATGAATACAGTAAGTATTCTAGATGGGGAATAGCACTGAACAGTCTTAGAGGCAAGAATCTTGGTAGAAAACTATAAGTAGTCTAGAGTGACAGAGCACACTGTGGCTCAGTGGTGACAAGTGGGCCCTCACAAAATAAGTAGGGCCCATATCTTGATGGGAGAGTCACTTGGAATCTGTCACTTCCACGTTTGAGGGACTCAATTTCCTCTTCAATAAAATGAGATGTGTGGACTCTATAGTCTTTAAGGACGCTTTAAATTCAAATAATAGCACAAAATAAAATAAAATAAAATTGGATTTTTTTTTTTGCCCCAAGAAAGAGCATACCTAAAAGGCCAAAATAAGTTAAAATCTAAATTCTTACTAAGAAAATAAAATAATACCTGAGGCCTCTTGCTTTTCTCTCTCTTTCCTTCCATCCACTCTTTCAACTCTGCCCAGAACTTCATTAAACCAAGCACCAGAATGTAACAAGACGAAAGGCAGAAGGCTGCATGTGAGCAAGCTCTGGTGAAATCTAATTTTCAGTTTTACAATGGCCCTTGGGAGCTATCTCAGTTCCCTCTCACTGATAGTCCTCTGCTGGATTGCCAAGCCATGGGGCGGAATAGAGTGCCATCACTGGCTTGAAGGAGCTCAGAGTCTAGTGGGGAAGACAAGCAGGGAAGAAAAGATTGCAACCAAAAGGCATACACATGGCACCGGGAAGCAATATAGAAGAGACAGGAGAAATCCAAGAAAGCTTCCCAGTAGAGGGGATCCCTGAAGCTAGAAGCTGCATGGTGACTTATAGTAGCATTCGAACAGGTGCCTTTTACACGAAGACACAGTCACAAGTAGGAAGTCAGGAGACAGAGGAAGGGGATGGACTTCTTAGGATTTCATTGGCCATTGGAGACTTTCTGACAACTTCCACTATCTGACCCAGTTCTTGGATTTCTATGAGGCATCTTCTGAATATATTGTCCTTGTTAGTTCCCCCCATTCTCCTGTTTTTGTTCATGTAGAACTCACTGTACAACCACATAGTCTCCTTACTCAATCCCCAATTCGTCCTCCTACACCGTTAATGAGGACGCTCTTTGTTCCCAGGGACAGAAAACCAACTTGAATTAACTTATGCAAAAGGAGAGAGGTGCTTGTTTGTTTTTGTGTGATGTAACTGAGAAGGACAGTAGTTGAACTGGAAAAACTAGAAGAATGGTTTCTCCATGAAGCCACTAGCAGCTCTCAGGATCAAATCTTCTCAAGACAAGAAAGGGAGGTTTTTTTCCCTCCTGGTTTCAGGTGGGGGAAAAAAAATACAGCCAAGAATGCTGATTGGCTCGGCATAAGCCATGTCATCATGTTGAGTGGTGTTTCCTCTAGAGCGTGTACTATTGTGGGGAGGGAAGGTGGTGCTGGGAGAAAGGAGGAATGTTGGGTGGCCACACAAAGGAGGCCAATATAGACACAAACTCTGGGATGATTGTAGCGAGCTGGGAAAACATCCTTATTTGTGTCGACACACTGTGCTGACTCCCGCCCACATCCAGCTTCTCTCTCCTCCCTTCTGACAATGTGGAGCTGCAAACCCTGGATACAATCTTGAACACAGACCTTGAGAGCAGTCTTGACCCTACTTACTAATCTGGAATGCTAGGAGAACAATAGCTTTGGGGTACACACATCAATGTCAGAAGTCCGTGCATGTTTTAGTACCTTGGGTCTTCACACAGCCTATTGCCAAGTCCCAGAAACCTTACTCAAACAGAGTCCCAACAAGCATGGAAAGCCGACTTTGTGGCCCATGGTTAGTTAAGAGAAGACAACAGAACTGTGGATGAAGAATTGGGGGTGGGAGCGGGCATTGTTTGGTGGCAGGCAGGGACAAGGGAAGAGAGGAGGAAACCACTGCAAAAGTAGAACTACCAGATCCCCTTACTCAAAAAGTAAAGGACTCTGCATCCCTCAATAAGGTCCTGAAGGCATTCCTGGCCAGGAGACCTCTACTGTACCTTCAAGATGGAACATTCAGTGATGCTGACCAGATTCGCAATTATAGAAGGAACACCTGGGAAATTTTTTTCTGACTAGAGAGCAGGATCATTCCTGGCTCTGATGGTACCCCCACCTGTACAGCAAATAATGAAAGTCAGGGAGGCCTTCTCTGGAGGGCAACACAAAGTCACACTGGCCCACATTTGAGTTCAGACCAGGTTTTTGGAGTCTGGTGGGCATGCGTAGATATTTTTAAGCTACAAGACTCACTGTCACCAAAAGAGCCAAACACCTGAACTTTTCTTCCAGTTTTCAGAAGGCACACGTCAGTGTATGGGTCTAAGTGAGGAGTATGTTCCCTTGGCCCTCAGCCCAGGCCCCTCTATGGCTGTGCCAGAGGTGGGATTGAGTGGGAGGACACAGCTCATTGTGGCAAACCTCAGCTGCCCGGCATGTCTGGCTCTGGCAACCACCAAAGGTTAAAATAATTTTAATAAAGTCCTAATGAACAGCTCAAAGCCTCAGAGTTATTCCTAGGTCAATGGAGTTTAAGGCAAAATTCTGGGATCTGTCCATTTTGGTACAGCCATTTACTGTCATGGTTCATGGCAACCACTCACCCATGAAACATTTCCAGAGCACTAAAATTAATAGTATCATAGCGTTCACCATATGCCAAGAACTTTGCTAAGCACTTTGGAGACTTGACTTATTTAGTCCTCAAAGCAATGCTATTGAGGGTACTCCTGTTATTATCCCTGTTTTATAGATGAGCAAACTGAGACTTAGCAAAGTTAAATAACTTTCCCCCAATGACTTACAGGGTAAACGACAGTGAGTGGACTCAAGTCCAAGTCGATCCAATTCCAAGATTCCAAGCCTGTGTGTTTTAATTGCTATGTAATATGTAGTTCTTACATCTGAGTCTGGCCCAGCGTTAATTATGAGGACACAGAGATAAATCATATTTCCATCCTCAAATTGCTCACAGACTAATAGGATAGATTAATAAGTAAATCATAATGGTATAGTAGCATATGAATAATGTCCTAAGGCCAGGCTGGAGAGACTGTGAAAATATTAGGGCAGGGCAATTAACCCAGTCTAGGGAATCAGAGAAGTTTTCTGGGGGTGGGGGGTAGTGATTCTGAGTGGGGTTTTGAAGGGTGAAGGAGAGAAGTTCACAGAAAATATAAATGGAGTGATCAAGGAATAAGGAATCAAGAATTCGGGAACTTCTAAGTAGTTCAGTAAAACATGAATTTACATTAAGCAATGGGAAGCCATTGGAGGAGCTTACTTGGGGAGAGCTCAAAGCTGCACATTTGGAAGCTTACTCTGGGAACACCTTGGGCCATGGGGTGATAGTGGTGAGCAACGGGCTGGGACTTCCGTTAGGAGCTGGGCAGCAGCATGGACACCATTTCTATGGGCATCCCTGGGCATACAGCCTGTATGAGAATTGATGCATGTGGCCAGTGTTTGGGTCACAACCCACCTGTTTTCCATCTGCTCATTTGCACCTTAGAGAGTCCGACTAGTCTCCTATAGGTCCCTGCAAAGTTATTCAGGCATGGAAACTGAAAAAAGTATCCTCCAGTTTGGTTTCTTTGTGGTTGCAGCTGATTAAAACCATATTTGACAGAGTGTAAGGAGGAAAATACCCCTTTATTTGAAGGCAGCGTGTCAGAAGGGAGGTGAAAGATTAGGTGCCTTGGTCTGTTCTGCGATATCCTGTGCTGATCCAGAAACTGGCCTGCTGGAATTCTTCCTAGTGCTAGGGATATAAGGAAATATCCTTGGGAGTCGTGGGAAGTCTCTCCCCAAAGTCCTTTCCCACCCCTAATGGGAGAGTTAAGCTCCCTCCATCCGCCTATGAGCCAAGCCCATGTCTGTCTTCTCCTACACTCCTATGACTATGGCAGTTTCACATCCTGCTTTGTCTCTAATAGGGAAGAAATAAAGCAAATCACTGTGATTGATTTACAAGAAAAATAAAGGTTAAAGGAACTTAGTGCCTAGATGGACAAAGTCTTAAGGAGAACAGCATGAAAGTGTGCCACTCTTGGGAGATTTTGGGCAAGGAAGTACAGATGATTGGAGACAGAATTCAAAGAAAAAAGCGAGAAACAAACAGGTCTTCTCTGTCTGCAGAGGAAGGACTCTATGTACATTGATTCTCTTAGCCCTTGTAGTATTCTTATGAGTTGAGTATTACTACCTTTTATGGGGGCAAAATAGACATTCAGAGGCATTAACTTATTAGTGCCCCAAATAATGCAGCTATTAAATGGTACAGGTGAGTTTAGCACTCAGGTCCATTAGACTCCCAACATCTTATTCTTGAACATACTACAGAAGCAGGGAATCTGTATTTTTGAGGTTGGCTAGTCAGCTGTAGATAATTTGATGAGTTGGATGTCCATCCTTTTAATACGATTTTACTTGTGAAACCAGGACTTTAGTCCTTACTAGATAGTTCAACCAAGTAAAATTGAAATGTCATTGAGGAATCACATCAAGAGGGGAAAAAAATCATTCTTCCCAAAGACTCTTTATTCCCAAACAATGAAAAGCATCCTAGAAATCATTAATTTCATCTTTTGGAAGAGGAGGTGTGATTTGGGGTGAGGGTGGGGGAGTGTCATACTTGCCTGAGTTTAAATTATATCACTTCCCATTTTCAAGCTGGATGATCCTGATTGTGTTATATCTATTTTTTTCTCTCTCAGCTCAATGATTTCATCTATAAATGCAGGTAGTGTTTCCTGACACTAGAATTAAATGAGATAATTTTGTTAAAAAAAAAAAAAAAAAAAGCCTGGTACAGGGCCTTACATCAGCTACTCAGTAAATGCCTGATGATTTTAAATTGTCATTGACAGGAGTAAGTGATGATTATACTGTCACAACTACTGTTATCACTATTTCCACGGCTACTATTGTTGTTGCTGCTTCTGAAGCCTTTTGCCTGTAATAAAGAAATTCCCTGATTACTTCTAATGGAAATTGAATGGCTCACTCTTTCTTTGATTTTCCCCTCCCCCACACCCGTTTGGCTTTTTGCCATGGAAACAGAAGGAGACAGTCAGAGAAGAAATACACACACACACACACACACACACACACACACACAAATACACAAATGCTTGACAGCCAAAGTGGTAGAATACATCTGCCAAAAATCTACAACTTTACTCCAGGGGCAAACATGTGACTTTGCTCTCCCCACCAGGATGGACTTGTGCTGTCACAGCAAAAATTGATCATCTGTTTGTGGGAAATTATACACAGTTCTCTCTTGTCTGTGCTGGGGAAAGTTCAAGTCCAAATCTTGTTCACAGATTCTGGCAAAGGTTTCCTGCTTCGTATCTGCTGATTTTGTTTCCCAGCAAGTATTTACTGAGCACCTATTATGTACCAGGCATGGGGCTAGCCATGGGGAATGTCACTGAGCAAAAGCATACATGACCCCTGCCTTCTTGAACTTTATAGTCTGGGTGTGGGGAAGAGGGTAAGATTAACATGAATCTAGTGCTTGTATGAAGATGTGACCAGAGCTGGGGATGAGAAAGACAAGTAGGTCTTACGTAGTAACAGAGAGGAAAATGTCTCAGTCACAGGAAAATCATCTACACTTGGCCCTCATTGTAAGAAATGCTATACAGCAGAGAGCATAAAAGGTTGGCAAACTAAGGAGAAGGAATGTGAGTTAGAAGGAGCTTCAGGCTTTGATGCTGGACTGGGGCCCAAGCCCAACATTGTCACTTACAGTTTAACTCAGTCTCTCTGAGCCTTAGGTTTCTGATCTGTTAAATGGGAATAATCCTCACAAAGATGAAAGTAAATGGTACAGGCAAGCCTACTCTCTGTGTCTGCACAGCTCTCTACATCTCTGCTTCTTAGTTAATTCCTTTACACCTATAAGGTTTAATTTTAAATGCTTATCCTTGGGAAAGTTTGCTTTGACCTTCCCAGACTGGGCTGGACACCTCTGACCCCAAAAGCACCATGAACTTGCTTTTTCACCCATTTACTTCACTAATAATAAAATACAGTAGAGAAATGTTTAATGTATGTGGTAGTCAACCTTATGTTGGGCACCATGGGGACCAGGGACCATGTCTGCCTTGGTTATTGCTTTGCTCCCAGGTTCAGGTACATGGCTGGGCCTCAGTAAATAAGTTTGGAATGAAATAGAATAAAGCCTCTAACACACACCTGGCACAGAACAGGCCTTTGATAAATGGAACTTATACATTGTTTGATGTCATTGGTACAGAATATTTTTGCATAATGAAAATCACTGTCAATAGTAACTAAGCTTAACCCCAATTTAAGTTTATGATGATGGCTCCTGTGTTCCCTGGCACTTCCCAGCTTTTCTTCCTTCATCACCTTCTCAGAGGCAAATACTACCTGAACTTCCACCATTTTTACTGTGTTGCCCCATCTATCACTGTCCAACCTTACTCTACCAAGTAGACCCTGAGATCCCTAAATGCAGAAATGACCCTCTTTGTTCCAATTCTCCCAAGTGACTGGCTCAAGAACGTTGTGAGATGGAGTCTGAGTTACCCAAACCCACCATCAATTAGAAACTATTATAACGCTGCCCTGGGCTAGCACTTACACTTTTCAAAATACTCCTATTCACCCTTTCACCCAATCCTCATAGCCATTATGATTGAACTGAGATTCATCAATGGAAATGGAGTGCCCATATCAAATCCCACTGCAAATGATTTAAATCAGGGATCTCAAATGAAATACCCTTGGAGGCCAGGCAGGTAACTTAATGCAGTACAGTGTGTGGGAGGGGACTGGGGGACCCACACTAGAGGAAGAGCGGTTCCCATTAATTGCTAGAAGGGCAATGCTGCCAGATGCTCCATTAAAAAAAAACAAACAAACAAAAAAAAAAACAAAAGGAATCCAGAATTCTCTACAAATCTCACCACTTTTCAGTGTTGGCATTTGGCTCAAATTCTTTTAAAACACATCGTAGTCCAAATAAAACACAGACATGGGTCAAATTCAGCCCATGGACCACCAATTTACAAGCTATGATTTAAACTTTAGAATCTTTAAACATGTTTGCATTGCCCTTCCCAGAGGGTAGAATCTCAGAGCCTTGGATCATGAGAGTGGCTCCTAGGTGTAGTCCACTGACTAGCGAAAGGAGAATGGCTGTTGTGGGCATTTTAATGTCTTGACTTGGCAAAATTGAGAACATGTTGCACTCCACTCTTGATTTTCTTAAATTGTGCTAGTCCAGGAAATCCTGAAGTCTGGAAACTTCAGTTTAGCACAACCCTCGTGTTTTATGAGGAAAAAAAAAAAAAAAAAAGCAAAGATCCCATGGACGTTAACTATATGAGCCCCAACATCAAGGTCAGGGGTGCTCACCTCCTGTTTGAGATGTTTTTGAACATCAAGACTATCTACTTCCTGTCCCTGCCAGCAAAACTGTTACCTCCGTAAAGGCAGGAGTCCTCTCCTCCTTGCTTAGTGTTATCACACAGTAGGTGCTCTGTCAGTACTTGTAACACACGTTCTTTCCTTTCTGTGAAGTCCTGCTTCAGTGTTCAAGATTTTACTGAAAATCCACATCATCTACAAGGATTCTTAAATTCTGTCTGTTACAATTATGTTTCTCTTCCCTGAGCTCCTTAGAAGTATTTCTGTCTCTTTATTATAACCTCAGCTTTGTGCTAGAGGTACCATTGATTTATCTGTTCCCACAGAAAGATTGTGAGCCCATGGTGAGCAGAACCCATGTTTTATTCCACTCTACATCCCTCCCACTTAGAGAAGCTCACAACCTTGTCCAGGGAAGGTACTTAACAAATACCTATTGAAGTGTCTTCCTTGAAGAGCCTGGCATAGTGCTGGTTATTGTGGGTGCTTAATAAGGTTTTTTGATTGCTATGCTCTTTTAGAAGCTAACACAGGGCTCAGAACATGAGAGACATTCAATGTAATTTTGTAAATGAATGAATGGGAAAAGACCCGTCAGGCTAAACACAGATCCCTTTCTCGAGAAGCCCCTGGGAGTTTCCAAGGACTTCAGCATCAGTGCAAATGCCCTCATTGTCGGGTCTGAAGGGGAATTTGCTGCTAGGCAGTCTCTTGATAGTTGTTAGAGACTAGAAAATGAAGGGGCCTGCGGTAGAAACTTAAGAAACCACCCTTTCATGGGGACATGCAAGCTCCCATGGTGCCCTTGTGGTGATGGAGCACGTCTTCACTTGCCTTGAACTCCTGACTCCCAGCCTGAGTCTCAGGTCTGCTGTTGGCCCCACCGTCAGTCAGCAAGGACTACCATAACCAAATACCACAGACTGTGTAGATCGAGCAATAGAAAATGTATTTTCTCACAGTTCTGGAGACTGGAAGTCCAAGATCATGATTTCTGCAGGTTTAGTTTCTCCTGCAGCCTCTCTTGCCTGCTTGCTGTGTCTTCACGTGGTGGCACGTCCGTCTGTGTGTTATCTGTGTCCTAACTTTTTCTTACAAGAACACCAGTCGTATTGGATTTGGGCCTTACCTGTATCATCCTATCGCCAAATACTGTCACATTCTGAGATACTGGGGGTGAGGACTTCAGCCTGTGAATTGGGCAGGGAGCACATTTCAGCCCATAACAGCTCTCCAAGCACCACAGCTAACAACTGGTTTGATTTCTCTGAGATGTTTCTACCTTGGGAAATTGGCAATTATGATAAAACCACTCACAGTGTCCATGAAAAAAAGAAATAGCTATGTGAACTTTCATGCAACTTAACGGTACTTACTCCTGCAAGAGAGCAAAATCCTCTCCTGCTGCCATCCATCCCTGTACTGCAATAGCACCCTCTCTTGTATCCATTCCTTACCCACAGGAGCAGGCAAAGACAATTTACTATGTACTAGACATCTTTGGTTATGATAAATGGTGTGTGTCTGTGTGTGATGTGAACAGACAGGGAAAGAAGAGAAAGGCCCACAACCATTTATGTTGCCCATAAAGTATGGTTACAGACAGTACCTAGGTTTAAGTGCTCATAAATTCTTGTAAAAATGATTTAAATTATAACAACTCCAGAAATAACTTTAACTGTGGGATGACCAAATGTTAAATTTGCTGGTTGTCTGTGGATCCTGGCAGGTTGAAATAGACAGAACTATTTACTTGGATCATCTTTAATTTGGACAATGCTAATAATGCTAAAAAATGTAATATTTTTTTTAAGTATAAGGACAGAACAGGGAACACTTTGAAATTAAAGATTTATAGCTCTATGCAGTTCAGAATATTCCAGAAATGTGCTGGTGTGTTTCTTAGAACATGTATTATTCCTTGAGCTGTTGTAATATTTCTTCGAGTCTCCAATGGGCCGGCTGCATTTTGGCAGGAAGGATGGATTGGCAGAGCCGTAAAGGCAGTATGAGATAATAATAATGGCAAAGAGTGGGGGGATATTAGGTGAGTAAAGAACACTGCAGTATGATGAAGCTGGTGGGGCCAAGCAAACAACTCTCCTGCAGAGTTAAGCCTGTCATGAGAGCATCATGGAGACATGCCCTCCATATGACCAAACCATACAGACTCCCTGCCTCATGACTTTGCTTGCATATATTCTCAGTCTTTGAATTGTTGTGCTACATTCTGAGTGATTTTCTAAAATGCATTTTCTGTTTTGCCATTTCTTTCTTTAATTGTATCTAAACTTATATTTAAAGCTCTCTACTGACTTTATACATTTAGATTGTGTTTATTTCTCAGACTCTTAAGTTCTCTTTTGAAAAATTATTTTGCCTTTTATAATTGTCAAATATAAAATTCTATGATCAAGTGATATGGTGCATAATTATGTATATATGTCTGTACATATATACCTATGTGCGTATATGAACATATATTCCCATGTAGTCTATGGGATACATGATTATGCCTTTATATACTTGTATTCAGACTGTTTTATTATCTCATGTACTTGGGGTTGTACCTCCTCTCTTTGCTGTCCTTTATAGTGAGTGTTTTCAGCACATGATTTTTTTTTTTTTTTAATTTTTTTTTTTCAACGTTTATTTATTTTTGGGACAGAGAGAGACAGAGCATGAATGGGGGAGGGGCAGAGAGAGAGGGAGACACAGAATCGGAAACAGGCTCCAGGCTCTGAGCCATCAGCCCAGAGCCTGACGCGGGGCTCGAACTCACGGACCGCGAGATCGTGACCTGGCTGAAGTCGGACGCTTAACCGACTGCGCCACCCAGGCGCCCCTCAGCACATGATTTTTAATACCTCATCCTCTATGAATATTTTTTTGTGTGTCTAAGGGGAGAATTCTAATGTTGTCCTCAAGGCACTTGGGTCAAACCCAGTTTTGCTCTCAATTTCCAACAATAGCTTAAAGGAGGGCAATTCATAATGCTTATTAGGTTTCCAAGGTGGAGACTAGATAGGAAGCTTAGTTAATAGATTGGAATAGAGTTGGGTCCCAGAAGATCCACTGGATCAAGTTCAACAAGATATGAGTCAACAAGAATACTTCACTCTATCTTTGAAAATCTGTCTGCAGTTTAGAAACTCATCAATTGTTTTTCTCCCTGTGGAATTTAGAACACATTTCCCCGGTCAGCCCTTCACCTTCCACTGGTTAGCTCCTGCTGACCTTTCAGGTCTGAGTTTCAATGCCATTTGCATTGGGCCATCTTCCCTTATCACTCTCTCCAAGACTGGAATGAATGAATGTCTTTCGTTACACCCTAGTACAGTGGGATCCCATGCTTTCCTCCATTGTCATGTTCATTACACTCTAACATTGCTATTATTTAGTAATTTCACTATTAAGTAAATTTCTTAAGGCTTATATTTTTAAATGATTATTTAAGCAGAGCCACAGTATTGAGTGCTCACTATATACCAGAAATCTAAAGTAAGATTTTCGCATATATTTTATTTTTTTATTATTCACAACAAACATATGAAGTTAGGCATTATCATCTCCACATCAAAGATGACTAGCTAAGAAAGGTCAAGTAATCTTCTTAATATGAGTCAGCTGGTAAGTGGAAGAGATAGGATCCAGATGAAGATCTGTCTTTCAGACTTGTATTCTTAATAATATCCTATATTCTTTATTCCATATCTATACCCCCAGTACTTCTAGAGTAGGTATAAAATGCACAGTTAGTGAGTAAATCCATGTGAATTCTTGGGTGCTGAAATAACAAAACTTTCCAAAGAGGAAAGAACACAGGGGAAATACAATGTTTTGGTTATATATTGCTGCATGTGAAACTACCCCCAAGCCTTAAAAAACAACTCTTCTATTATTTCTCATGATTTTGTTGAGCAGAAATTTTGCAGGGCTCAGCTGGGAAGTCCTTCTACATGTGGCATCACCTGGGGTCACTTAATGGTATTCAGGTGAAGGCTGGTCTGCAGGACAAATTGGTGGAAATTCTGGAAGATTGGACTCTGCTAGGTTCCTCTCCCTCTCTTTGTGAAGTCTCAAGTTTTTCCCATCTGATTTCTCCTGCAGGGTAGTTAAACTTCTTTCATGGAAGCTCAGAGATCCAAGAGAACATGGTAGAATCTGACAGTCATCTTCAAGCCTAGGCTTGGAACTGGTAGAGCTTTACTTCCATCTTATTCCATTGGTCAGGGCAGTCACAGACCAGTCCAGGTTCCGGGGGAGGGGAGACACACTGTGTCTCAGTGGAAGGAATGTCAAAGAATGTGTGGCCATCTTTATTTCCCTAAATGGCAAGAGTGGTATTGGGAAGTCTAAAAAAAAAACAAAACAGTTTTGAATTAGTGGTGCTTATCTCTGAGTTAAATCAGTTAACTTATCCTCTCTCACAAAATCCATATCTTTTCTGATCCTGCCCTCATCACAGACTACAATACGCTTTACTTGAGATTGCTTGCCTAAAGCCTGGTCCCTGTTCTACACTGTTAGCTTCATGAGTGTAGGGAACATTTCCATTCTGTTTACCACTGTACACACAGCATTCAGCACAGAGATATACACCGAATGGGCACTCAAGAAATGTTTGTTGGATGGATAGCTGGCTGGATGGGAAGAATGTGTAGATGGTTCTTCTTCACACTGGACTAGGTGACTAGACCTCAATTCCCTCTTTATCACAAATTATCTTTGGTGTTCCTTTTAGCCCCAACGTCCTATAATTCACCAGCTTAGGGATTTAAGATGACTGTAAGTAAAGCATGGGCCAATGGCATAAAAAGGTTTCCAAGAAAACTAATGGGATCTCAGGCTCTTATGAATGAGAATGCCAAGTCCAAGAGAGAGTCCATTGTACAATGTTCTGGCCTCTAACAGGAAACCACCTCTGCTTCTGACTACAGCACTTTTAGAAAGATATTAACAAATTGGAAACTACCTGGAGGTCACTATACGGTGGGTTAAGGGCCTAGATGTCATAGAGAAGTTGAAGAAACTGGGTTTGCCAAAGGGGGGAAAAAAAAACACTTAAGGGCTCATCATAAATGTACTTAAAATGTTCAGGTTGCAACTTCGAGGTACAAGAAGTGGACTTGTTCTCTGTGAACCCCAGAGGATAAAGTATGTTTGGTGGATCAAAGTTATATGAAAGGAAATTTCTGCCCAATAGAAATTTCTATCCAGGGAGCTGCCTGATAAATGCCATCAGGCTTGGGAAAAGTTGTGAGTTCTCTAACACCAGAAGTATTCAAGGAAAGACTCTCCATGTCTAAATATGGATGTAGAAAAAAGAATCAAAGCACAACTAATAATGGACCAGATGACCTATATCGCCAAAGTACAATGCTGGGTGGTATTTGTGGATTTGGAACCAGAGAGCTGGAGTTCTAATTGCATCTCTAACATTTTGATGTGATGTCAGGCACATGACTTTACCTCTTCAAGAAGAGGCTTGTGAGAATTAATAGAATAATCCATATAGTACCTAGCATATCAAGTGGGACATAGTAGACTTCTATGGAATAAATGGAAATACTCTTTTCATTATTTTTATAGTATTATCATATGAAGGGAAGGAGACAATATTTCCTGAAAATCTGCCTTAACCCAAACTGTGTAGATAGCTGATATATATTTCTGTATATGTGTGCATATATATATAAACTTCTTATCCTATCATGACCCTATGATGTGATTAGTTCTTAAAATTCCCCTTTTATAAATGAGGCAACTGGGACTCAGAGAGTAGAAACAACTCACCCAAAGTCACACACCAAATAAGTAGGTAAACATAGGTTTAAATCTGGATATTCTCACCTCAAAGTCCAATCTCTTTGAAAATTAGCTGAAACTGCCTTGTAAGTATGTTCCTTTATTCTAATGATGCCATTTTAGTTAAATGTTAAATAGGCATTTGTCTTATTTTCTCCACTTAGCCAGAACTTTGAGGGCCACGAACTATATTTGTGTGCTGTTCATACTCTATCCCTAAGTCGGTTCTGGTTCCATAAAAGTTCTCAGTATTTCTCACACACTGTTGTTTTGCTGGGAATTTATTTCTGGAGAAAATGACTTCTTAAAGTATTTATTTGGGGTTGTTGGAAGCTAGACATTGAAAGCATAGAGTTTATATCCATAAATATTTTATTTCTTTGGGTGATCCTCAGCCCTTCAATCCAATCTGAGTATTGAAATGGACCCCACTCCAAGTTCATCTGTGTGTGCTTCTAATTCAAAGTGTGGGTAATTTAGGTTAATTTAAGGGACACAAGCTTGTCTAGTGCTAATTGGGTGATTTGGGGCAAGTGACTTGAAAGCACTCAGACTCAGTTATCTCATTTGTAAAGTATGCATAATAGGCCCTCTCATAACTATTTTGTGAAATTCAAAAAAGAGGTAATATAGCACAGGAAAAATGATGTTTACCAAGATGCTTCATTTTTCTTCTGCAAACATAGTGTTCCAGCCCCCTTATAATGTAAAGGCATGGATGCTTAAATCCAGCAGACAGAATACGACATTTGTGATAAAGGCCATTTCCAGCTCAGGACCTCAGAAACTTCTACTAGTTCTTCCCTAGTTACCATCTGGATGTAAAATAACCTAGTGGTAGGCTCTGAGGTCCTATAGGAGGCTTGAAATGAAAAGTGCCACTCTGTGAGTAGTATGCTACTCCAGCCACATTGGACTGTAGTAAGAACAGTATATACAGTGATTATTTGGGGGCTTCTTATTACAGCAACTAGTATCACTCACCCTGACTTATACAACTAATAAATGCACCTGTCACATAATAAGCACCCCATAATGGCTTATGTCCTTATCTTCCTTCTCATGTATTGAACACCACAAGTTGCCAAAACAAGGACATTTTCAAATAGCAATACCATCACTATTTATAAAGCTTCTCCTCTGTGTGCAAAAATATGTATTTATTTGTGATTTACAACTCTGAAGAACTGGCAGGGAATTACTACCTTCTTTTTTCAGTTAAAGAAATTCAGAAAAATTAGGAGTAAAGGAAAACTAGTCTTTTATGAGCATTGTCTGTGGGCTTGATAGCCAAGTAAGTGCTTCATTCAAAGTGCTTCATACCTGGTAATGCAAGGTAGTCCATACTATTAAAACATTTCAGATGAGGACACTGGTTTGCACAGCTGGTAAGTGATAAAGGGAAATTTAACTTGAGCCAGCATGTCTGCATAATCTGTGCCCTTCTGAACACACGGACAGTCTAGCTTCTCAAAGGTCACACAACCAGACTTCCACTGAACGCATAGAAGACCAGAAAAGTGTTGTCACCCAGCCCACATTGCCTTCCTCTGAAGATACATGATCTGGTCTGTTGTAAGTGGTTTCCCATCTAGTCAAAAGATAGGCATCTTTTCCAAGTGCATCTCTTCTCAGTGAAAACACTTCAGCGGTGGTTGAGTGAATCAACTGGATTTCAAATATTTAGAGTAACTGTGACTGTCCCTTTATGAAATCAAATGAACTGAAAAAAACATGCTTTTTACATCCCCCAAAATAAATGTATTTTTCACAAGGGAAAACATGGGTGCCATTTGCCATTGAGTAACATGGCAACAGATGGAACTCAGTGTGAGGCACAGAAATCCATGGGTGTTTCCTGGTGGAGATGCTGTTTGCCAGAAGAACAGTGAATTGTGAGGCTGTCTTATAGCAATAAAATTTTTTTTTAGTTATTCAAACATAATTAATCTTCCCCAAAATATTCTTCCTTCCTTGGTGTTTTTATTCTCACCAGTGTTTGAGGAATCTCTTCCTAGGTTTGAGTCATCAAACACCTATTTTGATTTTTTTTTTAATGTTTTATGTTTAGATACAGACATGTCATTACCCACTGAGAGCTTAGTCATCCTTTTTTGGGGTCACATTAGTACCTCCACCCATCCCCAAGTCTAGCTTTTTAGCCTCAATTATCCTATACCCACCTTCAAATCCAGCTCATCTGGCTGCCAACTATTCTCTGTAGATGGCTTATACTAACTCATCTTTGTATCTTTGTGTTCCCCCCATCTGCTTCCCTCCCCTTCATACCCCACTAAGAAAATCCTTCCATGTTCCCACATCCAATCTCCTTTCTTAAAGAGCTTTTATTTTGTGTGTTTGTTTTTCTAATAGCCTTTTACCTGTGATATTGTTGTAGAAGCTCACTTACCTTATTTCTTCCAATTGCATTAGAACTAGTTTTTCATAGTTGACGTGAGAAAAAAATAAAAGCATTACTCAGATTTGCTGAAAGTCATAA
Source organism: Leopardus geoffroyi (assembly GCF_018350155.1). NCBI lineage: Eukaryota > Metazoa > Chordata > Mammalia > Carnivora > Felidae > Leopardus > Leopardus geoffroyi. Next base: position 75,946,708 of record NC_059342.1, read on the forward strand.
GGCAAGAAAGCAGGAAACTAACACCTTTGGAGCACTTACTCTGTGCCTGGCACTATGCCATGCATTTTAGATCTTACCGTATTGACTGCTCATGATGACCCTATGAAATAGACTGGCATGTTCTTATTTAACAATTAAAAAACATAAAACTCAAAGAGTTTAAGGAATTTCCCCAAAATTACCCAGCCATGAAATAAATAATAGAGTGTGGGAATTGAATGAGTTCTCTTTGCCTTGAAATCCCTTATACCTCCCAGGACACCATTATATTCAACTTCCTTCACTGAGTAAACCAGGAACATAAATACTGATAAGACTGTTAAGAAAAGGAGAAAGATACATATTTAACTCTCTAAATTTTAGTATGAACCACATTGTCTAACCTTGGTTTCATAGAGATTTGATTCTAAATAGCGCCTGCATGGCATATCAATGTCTACTTGACAACTCAAGCATCCCATCAGCTTCTTCATCATCTCACCCAATTTGCACCAAAAAACCCAGGAAAAGTTGGTTAATTCCATGTCCCATAGGAGAACTGGCCCACTTCTTCTGTTATTTTGAATCTGTGTTAGATTAAACCTTAAGTAAATTCCCAACCTTCCAAACTCAAGAAGAAGAAAAAGGAGGAAGGGGAGAAAGGTAAAAAGAAGAAGAATTGTACACTATTAGTAATTTTCCTGTAGCTAACAGGATCCTGAAGTAGTTACCACCAAATAGAAAACAGACATTGGGGGTGCCTGGGTGGCGCAGTCGGTTAAGCGTCCGACTTCAGCCAGGTCACAATCTCGCGGTCCGTGAGTTCGAGCCCCGCGTCAGGCTCTGGGCTGATGGCTCAGAGCCTGGAGCCTGTTTCCGATTCTGTGTCTCCCTCTCTCTCTGCCCCTCCCCGTTCATGCTCTGTCTCTCTCTGTCCCCCCCAAAAAAATAAAAACGTTGAAAAAAATAAAATTAGTAAAAAAAAGAAAACAGACATTGTATGAGAAAGCATTGACCAGTAAAAATGATACAGACCCTAGAGAATAAAACTAATTTTTTTTTTGAATTAGGGGTTTTCATTTCTATTTGGAAAAGAAAAAGTGCTACCAGATACTACCTAGGAAGGTATTGAGTTTGTTGCTCCTGGAACTTATTAAATAAAAAATCAATTTCTTACTAGGGCTGTTGTTAAGGTAACTCTTGCACTGGTAAAGAGTTAACTTAGATGGTCTAACATTATTTCAAACTTTGATGTAGATGTATGACATGGAGATGTCAACTCACATTCAAAATCTCTATGCCAGGTATTGTGCTATATGTTAAACATGCATTAACTATTCTAACACACACACACACACACACACACACACATATCCTAAGAAGCAGATATTATGGTCCTCATTTTAGATATGGAGGAAACTGAGGCTCAAGAAGTTTGGACTACTTGTCCAAAGTCATAAAACTCATGAACCCGGAGGTTGAAATTAGGTGTTTGTGGTGAATATTTCTAGACTATATTGCTTATTAACTTAACATCTCCAGAAATATATAATATTTTTCTAAGCTATACTGCTATACAATTTCTAAGCTGTATGCTTAACAGCTCCATAAATACATGCATATATATATATATATATATATATATATATATATATATAAAATAAAAATTATATATAAAATAAAACTACATTAAAATATCACAGAATATATATTGGCCCAAGGCCACCCAGCAACTAGATAACTAGATGATGGAGACAGAGTTTTGACCCAGGCAGTCTGATTGAAGAGCCCTAACCTATATTCACTCCACTGTGATGCTCTAAATAGAACACCCTCTGGACCCCGTTTTCCTTGTGAAATCAGGGAAGCATAACTCCAAAACAGAGAATAGAGATGACTAAGTAACGGAAAGAATACCTGAGAGTTAGTGACCTCAGCTCTTATTCTGCTTCAGAAACTAGATTTCTGCATAACTGGGGCAAGCCATTCTGTCTTGACTCTCAGTCTTATCAGTAATTTTCAAACTGCAAAGTGGGCTCCTGAGCTGTAGGGTCCCTGGAGGGGTGGGAATGGAATCAGAGGGATGAGGAGGGACTAATATAGTACTTGGTGACGTTCCCCCCAAAGCTTAATACCACATGCTTCACATATATCTCATTTAATTTTTTCATTAGCCCAACGAAGAAGGTGTCATTTCCCCCATTTTATAGATTACATAAGCAAGGCTTATGGAAACTGAATAAGAGGATGTTAAATCCAAGTCTTACTGACTCCAAAGTTAGTTGACCCACCCCACTACTCTGGAAGAGGATACTTTCTGAGGTGTCAGAGGTAGAACCATTGTGAATTATGAGAACCTGGCTTCTTGACAGTGCATCAAAGTCATTTGGGGTTTACATTAACACTGCACTTCCTGGGGCCCACCACAGATCTACTCATTTGGAGTATCCTGGGTTGTGTCCCAGAGATTTTCATTTTAATGAGCTTTTTGGATAATGCTTATTAACACTGATCTTGTAAAATTACTTTGTGAAAGGAACAGTGACTGGAGAACTGGTAGTCTCTTGCTGTGTATGCAGAAGTAACCAAGATTGAGGGGGCTAGAGGAGGAGGGTAGGATATGCACGTGTGTGTGTGTGCGCCATGCACATATATATCTGTGTTTACATGTGTGTATAAGTATGCGGGTGGTGTATGCACGAGTGTGTGTGTGTGAGTGTGGTGCTAGAAAACACTGGGTAGAGGAGAGAAGAGAGAATCCTTTGTCTCAAGGATTTCTTTTGAGGAGTGATTCACAGGTTCACTTTACTGTCAGGTCCTCCAGGAGACTCCCTGAACCATTTTATTCAAATATCTATCATTATTCTCCATTACTCCTTCCTGCTTTATTTTTCTCTCTAGCCCTCACCTTACTTTACTTTTTACTTTTTTACTTTTTTACTTTTTAGTGCATTGGTTTATGGTCTCTTCCCCCTTAGAATGTGAACTGCATGAGGACAGAGATTTTGTTTTGCTCATTACTGTACCTCATCATCTAAACAGGGCCTAGTGTGTTGTAGAATCTCCATAAGCACTTGTTGAGTGGGTGAATAATAACATGAGCTTCCAAAGACACATAATTCTGTGAGTTTTTAAAATCATTTGGAGTGGTCATAAGAGAGAGGTTAGGAAAACTTCCTTCCAGATCAGTAGGAGGAAGAGGAAGATTAGAAGTCTTTGGAAGAAGTAGCCCAGTGAAAGAAACAAGAGAAGTCTCTACCACCTGGGAACCTTAACAAGTTGGTTCTTCCCTCTGAAAATGAGTTTTACCGTGAATAAACACACCCACATCCTGGGGGGAGGTTTTTTTGAGGGGAGAGGGTTAAATGTAAAAATGCTATAAAGGTTCTAGTTCAGTGATAGACATGAAATAGAGATTTTGCACAAGTTCATTTTTTGAGGAGACAGTATAATGAAGTTACAAGTCTAGAGTAGAGCTCTGGAGTCATATTGCTGATCTTTTTGTTCTGGCTTCCCCACTTCTTTACTGTGGAACCTTCAGAAAATGACTAAACCTCTCTGAGCCTTTGCTCCTATCTGTAAAATTTGATTAAAATGATACCCACCTTACATGCCACTGGGAAGAGTAAATGGTTATAGTCATGAGAGTGAGGCCAGGGAAGGTTTCCTGGATAAGGTATACATCAACTAACCCTCAAATGATGAATTGGACCTAGCCAGGCAAAGGGCTAAGATAAAGTGTCCCAGGCAAAGACTCACACTGGGAAAGGTATGGTTACGAAAGTGAGCAGAGACTATTTGCATAACCCAGAGTAGTTCAGTGTAGTTAAAGCATTGGATTTAAAGGAGACACTGGTAGGAGGTGAAGCTTAAGTGGTGAGAATGGGCACAAATCTGAGGGGCCTTTCTAGTAAGTCCAACCAAGGAGGGAACTTGGTCTTTATTCTAAGATGAAAGGGGTTCCAGTTAAAGGTTTTGAGGAGGAGAATGGTAGCTTTTATTTTGGAAGATCATTCTGGGAGCAATGTGGAGTTACTAAAAAGACTAAAGGCTAGAGAACAGTTAGGGAATGACGATAGTAATTTAGATAAGTGATGAGTGATGGTGACGAGAAACAAGGTAAATACACTAGGGAAAGAGAAAGATGTGGAAAGAGCCAAAAAGCATTTAGAAAATAGAATCACAATCAAGATAGTTTGAGGATCACCTCCATAGAGCTTGCAATGTCTTTCCAGAGAATTAACAACTCAAATTTTATCAATAGGATTTAAATTTTGGCAATAATAGTTACTTGTTGAAGAAGAAAGGTAAGAAAGCTCAACATTTTTAGCATCTTTTTCATGCCTACTGAGGGTATAAGTGCACTTTATGTAATATTTACTGTAACAATATGTGGTAAAATAGGCTCCATTTTACAGATAAGTTTGACACTCAGGTGAATTAACATACAAATTTGTAAGATATGAATGGAGGAGCTGAAATTCATACTAATTTCTTGGCCTCCAAAGCCTATATATTTTTTATTAGTATCATGTTTCAAAAGACATAATAAACATCTTCAAGTTTCTAAGGTGCCAGTAATTTAACAAATATTATTAGCATCTGCTATGTGCCAGTCTTTGTGCTTGGTGTAGGTGTAGATAGTGATGAACTAGGTAAATTCCGTGACTTCAGAGAGCTTTTAATTATGTACATATATAGAAAATAGAAGGTGACTTAATGTAAAAGAAGAATTATGATAAATAAAAGGTGCAGATTGATTTATAGGAAGAGCATGAATTGGGGATCTACCAAATTAAATTTGAAACGCCATTCTATGTGGGGATATCTAGGATTTAGGAGTTATACATTTAGAAATAAGATGCACATCTGTGGTATTTGAGACCTTAAAAATAGATGGGTTTTCTGTTTTGAAGGGGCACATACCCCAATGTTTATAGCAGTGCTATCAACAATAGCCAAAGTATGGAAAGCACCCAGATGTCCATTGATGGATGAATGGATAAAGAAAATGTGGTGTGTGTATATATATATATATATATATATATATATATATATATATATATATATATTTACAATGGAGTGTTCCTCGGCAATCAAAAAGAAGGAAATCTTGCCATTTGCAACTATGTGGATGGAACTAGAGTGTATTATGCTAAGCAAAGTTAGTCAGAGAAAGACAAATGTCATACAACTTCACTCACATGAGGACTTTAAGATACAAGACAGATGAACATAAGGGAAGGGAAGCAAAAATAATATAAAAACAGGGAGGGGGACAAAACATAAGAGACTCTTAAGTATGGAAAACAAACAGAGGGTTACTGGAGGGGTTGTGGAAGGGTGGATGGGCTAAATGGGTAAGGGGCATTAAGGAATCTACTCCTGAAATCATTGTTGCACTATATGCAAACTAACTTGGATGTAAATTTAAAAAAAAAAAAAAAAAAGATGGGTTTGGCAAGGGTAGGGTCTAGAGCGGTATATTTCAATTTGCTCCAGAGTGTTTTTTGTAATTTTCAAAGATAAGAATAGATTAGGTAGTCTTTCCCAGAGTTTGTTCACCATAGAATCCTTTGAACAGAGAAACTCTCAGAACTAGTGTGCAAAAGAACCTACTCTGAGAAATTATTCTAGCAAAGAGAAGAAGTCTCCATTAATCAAAGCAAACTAGATTTTGTTCCAGTAATAACCAACCTGCAACTCTCCGTGGTTTAAAATAACAACTGTTTATTTATTGCTTATCCATCATCAGTCGGCAGGGACTAATCGTTGTTGCTCAGGGAGCCAGATTGGTGGTGCAGCCACCATCTTTAATGTTGTTCATCTCTTCACCAGAGGGAGAGAAAGAGTCAGAAAAGAGGCCTCTGGTGGGTTGCAAGTGCATCCACTAAATTTCCTGGCATGGTAGAGATACGTATTACTTATATTTATAACTCACTGGCCAAGACTATTCATGTTCCACTGGATCACAAGAGAGATTGGAAGTGTGATTTTACTATATGTGCAGAAGGCTGATCCTACCATGTGATAAAATCATTTAGTGAGCATAAGTTACATTCATTCTAAGGATCCGACCTTAAGGAATTTCTCTGCTTATGGAACACGAGAAAGAGTCTTGAACAAAGAGATCATAAAAGAGGTGAATGAAGGATTTCAGAGTAAAGTTTAAGACACAGATTTTCCTGTGCTCTGATCATTGAAATATTCTTTCCAGACTTCTCTTTCCAATTTCTTTCTCTTTGGAAGATGGGACAAGAGTTACTGGAAATTCTGTGCTGGCCTAGGTTTGGCTATGATATTCTAATTTTTCACCATTTCCCCACATTCCAACCTAAGTCACATTTTGTTTGGATGGATTGTTGATTCACCATGTCTGGAGTCCTCACCTGTGTCACTTTTCTTCCTGAAATCCTTCCTGTTTCCTGACATGTTTCTGGTTGGTGATCAACTTTTCCTTTCTTTCATGGCTTAAGGAGGTTAGACAAGAATCATCCCATTTGACCTTTGTGGTTTCACTCCTGGTGTTCTCTTGCTCAGACTTTGGTGCCTGCCTTCAAGGAGCCCCACCCCTTGGTGGTGAATGGCTTTTCCTCCTGTCTCCACTACTCTCAACACTTCTCTCAAAGCCAACCACCCTGATCAATCCATAAACCAATTTTTTCACCTTACTTAAGGTAATATGACAAAGTATAACATATGCAGGATGTGAAGTCATACAGACTGCATAAAATCCTGGTTCTACCAATTCTAGCCATGTGGCCTTCAGTGAGTTACTTCTTACCTCACTCAATCTTTATTTTCCCATCTGTAAAATGGAGTCAGTGACACAAAACCTCAAAGACCAGTGGTGACAATCATAGGAGAAGATGGTAGGTAATGCATGAGTATTGTTTCCTATATCAGTTTCCTATCTTATTACCCAAAACTTAATGATTTGAAACATAAACAACTTGTTGCTGTTCCCAAGCCTTTAGATCCACTGCAAAGTTCTGATCTGGCCAGGCTTAGGTAATCTCAGGTGTGCTCACACACGTGTTTATAGTCTACTGGTGGGTCAAGTGGGGCTGGCTAGTCTAGGACAGCCTCACTAGTTGTTTGGCAGTGAGCTAGCCCTGGACTTGGGCAACAAAGGTGACTTGAGCATGTACCTTTCGACACCTAGCATGGCTGCACTTGCCTTCATGGAAGCTGACAAAGATCCAAGGGAGAAGTTACAAGTGTGCAAGGTATCTTGGGCCTAAGTTCAAAACTGGTGCAAGGTCACTTCTGCCACATTCTATTGGCAGAGTCCCCAGGCTTGCCCACATTTAAGGGTTGGTGAGATAGACTCCACCTCTTGATGGCGGAAGCTGTCAAGTAGCATTACAAAAGCTGTTGGTACAGGAACTGGTGGGACCTCAGAGCCATTTTTGCAAGCAGTCTGCCACAGATTCTGTTTTTTCTTCTTCTCTCAAGTCTTTTCCATCTTGCTTTAGTTCTGATCCCACAAGTTGTGAACTTCTTAAAGGCGAGGCCCATGTGTCATACATGTGTACATTCCACATTTCCTGAGCGTCGAGTGAACACTGCTATTATGACCACCATTCGTGAAATGGTGAATTTATTCCAAGCTCTGTTTTAATCATTTTTCTGTCCTTGAAACTGTTCTCTTTATCCTTGTAACTCTCGACGGTCTTCCCATTCTCATGCACTTAGTAGGTGCCCAGTAAAAATCTATTACATGAACTTACTTTTTTTCTTCTCCAGGTTATTCTGTAGGGTTAACGCCTGCTTTGTGGTTCTCGGAGATGGATCCAGAAGTGAGACAGTGAGTCAATCATTCCCATCTCTGACTTCTCCCAATACCCACTTCTGTGGCTCACCTGTCTCACCTCCAATTCACCCCACAGACTTGTTATCCTGGGTTGAATTCAGCCTCCCATGAACTCTTGTAATACTTCTCATGTCCCGCAATGCCCGTATTACTCATCTTGCTCACCCACACACCTCCTACTCCCCTCTGTTCATGTCTTTGCCCACAGTCCTCCCAGCCCTTTGCTTATGTGAGTTTATCACAGTTATTTTTCAGAGAGAGATACCATAAACCTTTATGCTTAGTCATGAAGAACAATAATAACTAGCAATGTCTTTGTAGTGCCAAGTACCTGTCCTGACACCTCATTTAATTTCTGGAACCCCCTTGATAGATACATGATACAGGCACAGTCGTTGCCATTTACCACCGAGGCATGGAGAAGGGGAGCCGCTCGCTCAGAGTCACAGAATGCAATGATGTGCAAGATGGGAAGAAAACTCAGGATTTATGATTCATAGGCCAGCAATAGTTCCATCCTCTTATTCAACCTTATCTATTCTGAAGTTTCGTATATTTCTCTAGCTTTTTGGACTGTTGTCCAGCACTGCTAACTCAAAATGATCTAGGAACATCATTCAATGGACGTTGACTGTGTACCAGGCACGATTACAAAATGGAAGGAATGCAAATTCTGTCCACCTAAGGGAAAGCACTGCTGTGTTGTGTATGAAAGTGCTTTGTATTTAAGCAGCCCTGGTTTCCAGTTAAGTTGCTCTCCCTTGCTTGTTTTCAGATCTTAAGTAAATTTCATATACACTTTACTTTCAGTTTCTTCATCGCGTAGAAGCGGCTATTAACCTTCACACCACAGGCTGATTAGGGCAATTAAATGAGATGATGGAAATAAAGCTCTGACATATAGGAGCCACTCCACAGGGCTACTGTTATTGTTGTTGTTGTTAATAAATGTGAATAAGGTAAGAATGAGTCATGTTAGTTACAATTGCTCAACCCTCCCCTGTTACGTCTTCGTCACATTTATATCTGTATTATTCATTCCATGTTTGTCAACCAGAGATATAAACCTTTTTTGTTTTATGTAACTAATTCCAGGATGACCCTTCTAGCTCATGGTAATTTGAAACATTTGACATATCTGGGTCCCTCAAGTGTCTTCGTTTTTCTTTATGCAAAAGTATATATGAGCTGGAAGGAATGGTAGCCTCAGAAAATAGTGATAATCAAAAAAATCTAGGGAGATCAAACAGTGAGTTCTTAATCTTGGGACTCCCATGGGACCTGATTTCTGAATAGTAAACATAGCAGCCTGGACTGTGCTGTTAAGAACAGTTGGTTTAAACCCTTATGATCTGAAATTCTTTGAAGTCAATTTTACATGTATTACAGCTTTCTTATATTCTGAGACATATTAAAACCCGCAAAAGTTAAAGACAAATCTAGGCAAATCATAACACTTTCCCTCTAGTGTTTCATCCCCTGCAATGTTGTAATAATAAGTGAATCCGCATCTTTGTTAGATTGGTTTTGTGCTTCTTTGTTTACAAGCAGGTTTGCATTTCTTTCTTTCTCCCTAGCTATCTCAACGCCTGTGCGAGTTAAAGTTATAGCTCGTTTGTAAAACTCAGGTGAAGAAATTGGACTCAGAGGGGTAAAGTAGCATGCCCAATTTTGTGAAGTTAATGATGGGAAAACTGTCAATCATACCTCAATGAAGCGGTTCAACAACAACAACAGGGATATCTAATGCAGTGTTCCCTGACACCAGTACTCTTCCACCCCAACCCAGCCACCTGTCTACCCCAATGGCTGTGCTAGAATATGAAAAGAAGGGACCAAAGCTAGTCTAATGAAGGCATTTCCCTCCACGCTCAGCTATGCAGGAGCACTTGTAAAGTATGACTTTCTTCTTGAGGACTGGAGAATTGGAAAGAACTGAATGGAACCATAGAAGACAGATCGCTCTGTGAAGAAGCAAGGAAGGGACTGAATAATTCAGTGTAATTTAATGGGCTTTTCAGAACATGCCAGCAATCTGTTCCCATTCTCAAGTCAGATGCCACCAAGCCAGCACTCTTCCTGTCTGTCTCATCCATTTGAGCAGTCTCATTGGGGGACAAATGATGGTTCTTCCTAGAAAGTGGAGGCCACTCCTCTTAGGAGAAAGGTTGTCTTTTGAGAAGCTCATTGTAAATGCTGGAGGTTGATTTGCATGGATATTGGTGGGGCTAGTAAGGTATTGGTGAGTTAGTAGGATTCTTGAGGATTCCCTCTTTTTGGACAATTGTTATATACTAGAGCAGCAGAGAGGTACTCGGTAGAGGTTCCTGGCCTCGTCACAGCTAGCTCACATGTGTGATACTGTGATCCCAGTTACCATTCTGGATGTCAGCTTACCATCTATAAAACAAGGATGTTGGACTCTTATCCTGAGGATCCTTTGAGGTATGAAATTTTTCATGGTTGTCAGTCACTTAATAAAGTGAAGGGCTCTCATCAGGACTCATTTGGGTGAGACAGTCTGGTTGTGTCACACACCTTGGGCAGATTAATCTACTGGAGCCTCAGTTTCTTCATCTGTAAAATGAGCACAAAAGATGGATAATCTTATAGACTGTTGAAAAGGTTGAATCAGTTCTTGCGTGTAAAATTCTTTGTTGCTGAGCTTAGCACCTAGCACTCAAGTTTTAGCTGCCATCATTATCATTATTAGTATTGTCTTTGTTCTGATTTTTATTCCCTTTTTTGCTGGCTCATGAGCCTCTGAGGCCAAAGCAAGATGTAAAGTGAAATTGGATCCCTATGGACATATTGGGCCTCCAAGAAAAATGAATACTTCACATCCTCAGGGCTATCAATTAGTAACATTTGCCATGGAAATCAACTCCCCCAAAGAAAGAGAAGTATTCAATTTCAAGCATGAGAAAAGAGAAGGAAACAAAGATTAGTCACAGCCCTGAAATGTTCCAACGCCATCCGTGTTATTACCTCAGCAGCCAGGTATCCAGTGCTTCCACAGCTATTTACCATAATGGATAGTTGCTGACAAGCCTCTCAGCAGAGCTCCCACCTGCAGGTGTATAACCACAGTATTAGCCGGGACCCTATTTGAACAACATACTCTTCTCATGACTGAGTTGAAGGGCTGTTACTTTCAGGGAACAACAACTGCTTAATGTAGACACACTGGCTTTGGACTGCTCAGATGTCTGTGCTGGATCACCCAAGAAGATGCAGGCTTCCCTTCTCTAACACACAGGGCTGGAGACAAAGTGGGAACAGAGTCAGGTCCCTTCTTGGTTGGTCTCTCTTCTTATTCTACAGTACTTTATCACCACACAGATTCAGTTTTTCACTTGTCTCATGTCCTTCTATTCAGACACTGGAGGTAGTGAACCTAGATGGTGTATCTCCTTTATGCATTTGGTGACAAACATAAAACATACTTTGCAAGAAAATTCAAGTAATAGAGAGATAGACACATGAAAATGTGAAATTCCTTACTCAACTCTACACCCCAGCATCTACAAGCTCATACTCTGAAGATTGTGACTGTTAATGGTATAGACACTTTTGTCTGTAAAGTTATAATTTACGGGAAAAATGCATTCAAGGGAATTCATTGTATAAGGGGCATTTGTTGCGGCACCCAGGTGGCTCAGTCAGTTGTGTGTCTGAATCTTGAATTTGGCTCAGGTCATGAGTTTGAGCCCCACATCAGGCTCTGTGCTGATAGTGCGGAGCCTGCTTGGGATTCTCTCTTACTTCCTCTCTCTCTGCCCACCCCCGTCTCTCTTTCTCTCAAAATAAATAAATGAACTTAAAAAAAAAAATAAAGGGCATATGTTTGGGAATATGTTTGAGCTAGCAAGTGAGTTCCTAGGTAAGAAAACAGGAGCTCTAGTTATGGTAAGAAGGGTTTCAGAGTAAACAAACACAAAAGTTAGGTTGTTACTCTGGAGCAGAGAAGCGGAGAGGAAAGGGCAGGAGGAAGGGGAAAGAAGTGATATGGAAGCCAGCAAGATGGCAGGAGGCCATATTTGTTTCTATACCACCCTATATGCTCAACAATAACTCTACACATCTTCAGCAATGTCAACAAAAATAAGAAAAGACTTGGATGTGAGTTAATTCTTGGAGGTGTGGGTGAAAGGACTGAGTTTGGCATCCAACTTCAAATGAGGTATAATGGAAGCAGCATGAGTACATGTAGAAACATGTATATGAAAAGAAACATAAGGTGAAAAGTCTTGAAACTTGCAGATTTCACAGGAAGCCTTTACAGTATTAAGACTAGGTTTAGGCCAAGGATAACTAGGTTTCCATTGTCAAGGATCCTCAGCTACTGATAGACATATAAATGTATATACATGCATATGTATACTTTATTGTATATGTGTGTATATATATATGCATAAACATGTCTGTATATGCATATGTGCATATATTTATACACATCCTCAAAATTATATGTTATTGTTTTGCAGCTTGCTTTTTTTTTACTTAGTAATATACCACAACATTGATTCATTGTATTTCAACAATATTTAGTGATTGCCTGCAATGAGCCAGTCACTAGGCTACAGGCACTAGAATACAGCTGTGAAAAATCTTTCCATGTCAACTGATCTATATCATTCTTTTTAATGACCAGTTGAATTCCATAGTGGAAAGTTTTGTTTTGTTTCATTCTGTTTTGTTTTGACAACAAGTCCTCTAGTGATAGACATTCAGGTTATTTTTAGTCTTTTGACTATTTTTGCACTGCTCTCGTGTACTGGTATATTTGTGCATATGTGCAAATAGTTTTGAAGGTAGCTTCCTTGAAGAGGATTGGAAGAGTCAAGGCACATGCATATTTTCAAATTAAATCTACTGCAAAATTCATCCCTGAAAATCCAATGTATGAAAACTTTATTAAATCTCATATAACTAAAGACCATTGTAGAAGCAGAACCCCATCAGATCCTGTCAACTTTATTATTAAAAAAAATTTTTTTTAATGTTTATTTATTATTGAGAGGCAGAGAGACATAGAGCATGAGCAGGGTAGGGGTAGAGAGAGGGGGAGACAGAGAATCTGAAGCAGGCTCCAGGCTCTGAGCTGTCAGCACAGAGCCCCACGTGGGGCTCAAACTCACAAACTGCAAGATCATGACCTGAGCCGATGTCAGTTGTTTAACCCACTGAGCCACCCAGGCACCCCAACTTTATTTTTTTTTTAAAGTTTATTTAATTTGAGAGAGAAAGAGACAGAGAGACAGAGAGGGACAGAGAGAAGGAGAGACAGAATCCCAAGCAGGCTCTGTGCCATCAGCACACAGCCTGGTGTGGGGGTCAAACTTATGAACCCATGAGATCATGACCTAAGCCAAGATCAACAGTTGGATGCTTAATGGACTGTACCATCCAGGCACCAACCCCCCCCCCCCCCCGTCAACTTTGCTTATAATAATGATGATGATGGTAATGATCGTTAACATGTTTCATATTCTTAAATGTGCCTACTATTAGGCTCTGTATCTTTCATACCTTTTGGATGTTTGCAGATTAAATAAAGGGGACTCAGGAATAAAAGTAGGGGTGCTTGGGTGGCTCAGTCAGTTGAGCACCCAATTCCTGATTTTGGCTTAGGTCATCATCTCATGATCTTATGATCATCTCATGGTCATAAGATCAATCCCAGTGTGGGGGGCTCTGCACTGAGCCTGGAACGTGCTTGGGATTCTCTGTTTCTCTCTCTGTCTCTCTCCCTCCCTCCTCCCTCTCTCCCTCTCTCCCTCTCTCCCTCTCTCCCTCTCTCCCTCTCTCCTCTGTCCTCTGTCCTCTCTCCTCTGTCCTCTCTCCCGCCCTTTCCCCTCCCCTCCTCATATGTGCGCTTTCTCTTAAAATAAAGGGAAAAAAAAAGAAATAAAAGAAATGAAAGTAACTTGTCCAAAGACACATGGTTAGCAAAGTGCAGAGCCAGGATTTTAGCCTTTTTTCTTTCATATTCCAAAGCCCACTCGACTACTTCACCATATGCAGGGTTTGCCATAACTAGTATTATGAGGTACTCCACTAGGAAAAACTGCACAGTAAATGAAAGGGTTCTATGACCAACTGACTTTGGGAAACATTTTATAGTCTATACATTTTGGAGATTCACAGTATTCATGAAATCAGTCCTCTGGGAAGATATTTAATCAAGCCACAAAACATTTTTCAAACTTCTTTGATTGTAGAACTCTTATCTTAAAACATGTGTATTCTGAGGAGGACACTTTGAGAAATGCTGTCCTCATTGTACAGTATCTCTGTGGCTCATTCATAGAGCCTCAAGCATTTTTAAAGAGGTTTCGGTATCACCTACACTAAAAGATTGATATAGATAACATCCCTCTTTCCATCCTTTGCTAGAAGATCTGCAAAAATGGGAGCTTACTACCTAGTGGGCCAGCCAATTCCATTTTAGGATAGCCTGTTGTTAGAAAAATTGTTTTTTGGGGCGCCTGGGTGGCGCAGTCGGTTAAGCGTCCGACTTCAGCCAGGTCACGATCTCGCGGTCCGTGAGTTCGAGCCCCGCGTCAGGCTCTGGGCTGATGGCTCAGAGCCTGGAGCCTGTTTCCGATTCTGTGTCTCCCTCTCTCTCTGCCCCTCCCCCGTTCATGCTCTGTCTCTCTCTGTCTCAAAAATAAATACACGTTAAAAAAAAAATTAAAAAAAAATTGTTTTTTAAATATTCAACCCTGTGAAAATTATTCACTGACTCTAATTTCACCCATTTACAGTTTCACGGACTATACAAAATCCCACTTTTTCCTTCAAATTTTTGGAGTCAGTAATTACATCTTAGTCCATCTGTCATCATCTTATCCCTACATTTCATGGTCCAAGTTTTCCTTTCACCTGCTCTTACCTTATCATATCCTTGCTCTCAAAAAGTGGTTCTCTCTTTGATATGCTATTATTGGTCTGTATTGGCGTCAAAGTCCGATACTTAGAACTGGACCCTCCATCCCAGCTGTGGGCTGACCAGCATGAATTAGGACAGAACCAGTCTTTCCCTTGCTCCAAACATTCCATTTCTATCAGTACCACCTAGGTTGGAACAATTTTATTTTGCAGCCACAGCATACCAGCCCTCTACCTGCACTTAATAACAATTCAACCTTCTAAATTGCTACTAATTTGGAAGGGGACAAGGTTGGGGATAATTGCAACTTTTGAAGAAAGCAAACATATAAGTGATTATGGCGTTTTGTTCAGGACAAGCTCTGACCCCAAGGGAGCTTTGTGCTCTCTCAGGTTGAATAGCTCTGCCTCTACTCAGAGAAGCAAATAAGTTAAGGGGTCGAGGGAGAGTGAAGCAGGAAACAATATGAAAGGTAAAGGATGAATTATAGCAATTATTTTGGCAAATTCTGAAGAGAAGATAAGCTTTATAGATCAGAAGAGTAGAATTAAAAATAACAGTAAGAATAAAGTATAACTATTATGACAGTGCTTTAAATACATATCTTCTCTTTATTTGTTGTTGTTTGATTTGGTTTTGGTTTTATTTTATGATATGTCTTCACTTTTAAGCTTCATACATGGAGGAGAATATTACCTCTATTTTTAAAGTGCAGAAACTAAGGATTTGAGAGATTCAAGACTTGTCCAGTTCTAGTTAGCTGGGAGATTATGGAGTCAAGATTTCTGCCCAGGTATAGTCAAACCTAAAGTTCTAGAAGTTTCTCTCTCCAAGACTTTGCCCTCAGAAGCCCTACATGAATCCCAGTGGTGCTGGGATAGAGCAGCAAAGCCCGATGAGCCCGTCTCTGAGATGTGCCAGTGGGGAGGGCTGGGTGAAGAGCAGCGTACAGTGACCTGGAATAGTCATGACTAATTGCCCAGTAAATTGGCCCCCTTTGAGACCTGCCAGAAAGGAACTCTCTCAGTTCCCCAGTATGAATTAATTATGAAAACCAAAAGCCTTATAGAGAACATGTTGCAGACCTCCTGTTGGGCTGCCTTGAACTTCATTTCTGCCTTTGAAATTCTTTTATGGCTTCTTGTAATTTCCTCTGATCCTGGGGATACCTATGCTTTGATGGAGAAGGAACTGAACAGGGCTAGCTGGTATCCTTTTACTGTGTACAGGTTGGGCTTGGCCAACTTTTTCACCAATGATTTCGATACTATCAACACTATTAATAGATACAAGCTATTGAACAATTAAAACTGCCCTATATACAGCATCTCTTCCAATGATCAAAAATCATATTTTGAAGTATTATTTTTGTTATTTTAAACAGCTATAACAATTTAGAAAACAAAGGGGCAGGAGAAAACTTTTGGAGGTGTGGGATTTATTTAGTACCTTGACTGAAGTATTATTATCATCGCCGTTTGTAGTATCGATAGGGAAACTACAAAGGCAGCTTGCCCAGAATCCCAGAGTGAATACGGAGTGGGGCCAAAATTCAAATACAGGTCTGTCTGAAACCAAAGCCTAGTTAACCCAATATTTAAACTGAAGCTTCTCAGACTTTGGAATGTGTTGTAATTTCCTAAGTCTTAAACATACATCCCAGATTCTGATTTAGTGGGTCCACAGTGGGCCATGCAGTCTACATTCTGACAAGCACAACCAGATAATTCTGAGCACCATATTTGCAAGGCAAGGTTTTGAGACTATAATAGAGCCCCCCTTGGTATGAATCCACCTCGCCCCAAAACATGAATACAGTGTCCTTCTAATCAGAAAACAGCTAAAAAGCCGGGGCGTGGGGGTGGGAATGGATCCATGTCTGAAGACAGGAAAGGTGAGTGAGGTTGGGATAATGAAAGAGGATGAAACGATCCATCCTGAAATCCTGACACTCAATGACTTCTAGAAGTTTAACTTACACCATGAGTTGTAAGCACAGTGGTCTTTTGCTTTGTCCACTGGCTTCCAGAGTTGGAGCATTCCCTGGACCACAAAAAACACAGCAGCTAGAAGGAAGAAAAGCAGTGAGTGGACAGGTGCTTGGTTTACACATCAGTCACCTCTCCCCTCCTACTCCTTCTAGACCCGTGCATCTAACGGGAACGAGCACAGTCATGCTCAAAAGGGGCCAGAAGATGAGCAGTTTCCTGAGGGATATGAAACGTACAACTTATGCATTGCCTGGAAATGCCATAAGAAATTAATATTTGTTACAGAAGCAGTGAGGCTGCATTAATATTTTAATGGTGAATGAATATTTAATCCAAAACTCTGGATGGAAAGCGGACAAGACAACCATGGCAGGAACAGTTACAACCTACCCAGTTGGAGATGTTAATGATTCATTGGCTCTGTCCGTAGTAATAACGCCACACAGTGTATCCATTATATAATTCCTTTGAAATGTTGGTAAGTCACTCCTCAGAATCAAAATCAGACGTGTTGTTTATTCTTTGAGAGGTAGCATGCCGCATTGGATAGAGTGAGTCTTTGGAATCAGGGGAGCCTGGAATTGGGTACCAAGTCTATGGTTTACTGGCTGTTCAACTGTAAACAATTCCATTTACCTCCTTCTGCTTTGTCTTCAAGATGGGACATGCATCTACTTCATAGGGTTGTTGGCTGCCTATGTTAGTCACTCAACTGATGTTTCCTTTTGGTTTCTCCTTATTTTTTATAATATGGTAAAAAAAAAATGTGGCTAAAATGTCTCTCAATTTAGCCCCACACCTATTTCTCAAAGACAATGACATTTTTATTTTCCTATCTCTCCTTGATAGTTGTACCTATAACCATTCCTACTTCAGTGGAAATTACTATAAATAGTTTGGAGAAAACTATTTATGTAATTAAAAAGCCTGTCCTATCTATGGCCCTTAAAATTAAAATACATTGATGATACCTGTTTAAATACACTAAGGTGTCTCCATATGGCCCCACTGTTAATGGTCACATTTGTGATATAATTGCAACAAATCAATAAGCTTCTCCTAGCAGGGAGTTCTTTCTCCTTCAGGCCTAGAATATGGCCTACAAGTGCACGGTATCTCTCATCTCTCCCCTGTGGTCCCACTACACTTTATCAGCTTCCTTCTTCCACTTGGGACTTTCTATAGGTAAATAGTTAACACATGCAGTCTTTGGAGTCCAGTAGCCCTTAAATATTAGTCTCACCTGGGCTGTGGCTCATAGCATAATCTAGAGCAAAGCCATCAACCAACTTCCTAGGCCAGGGGTTCTTCATCTGTAAAGTTGAGGCAATAGCATTTACCTCATTGTATTACAAGCATCTATGAAATATGCATATAAAAGAAATATTTTTGGACCATTCCCATTTTTCAAATGAAGAAACTGAAATGTCAAGATCAAGTAACTTACTCAAAGTCATTCAGTTAGGACTAAACCCATGTCTTCAATTGAAGTCTTCATGAACCCACATTATTACACTACATGTGATAAATCTCTGTAGTATGCTAAGAAGACATCTTTTTAAACGTAAGGTTGCAAGCAAGAGTTAGCAACAACACAGTACTACATAATGCATTTTCTCTGAGAACAAGAAGCCTCGATGGCTTTAGGTTGTGGCATTTAGATACAGCGGAGTAGCTGTGTGCCTCATGTGAGCCAGTCTGGAAGCCAGCACGCTGAATATAATAGGCCAATCAAAAAAGCTAGAAAATTCATCTTACTGCATTTATTTTTATATGAATTGGGGTCTTACTGATCTTAGTAGTCCTTTTCGCAAATTCACTCTGAGTAAGAAAGTATTCTTATAACTGGGTGTTTCTCCCAATCCTGATAGCTCCCTTTTCCTGACAGATGAACCCCAAGACCCTAAATCTTGTCTTTCGATTACTTAAAGAGGATACATTTAGTGATGGCATCAGGCCCTATTCCACCCTCACTTCCCTAAGAAATCCATGAGCTGAGGACAAAACAAAAACAAAATCCCAGTGACTCTACAAAGAAGCTTCTTAAACTCTCAGGTGAATTTAGCAAAGTTGCAAGATACAAAGTCAACAGAAAAATCAGTCGTATTTCTATATTCTAACAATGAATAATTAGAAACCCTAACTTAAAAACACAATACTATTTGGGGGGCCGGGGTGGCTCAGTCGGTTAAGCATTCGACTGCAGCTCAGGTCATGATCTCATAGTTCGTGGGTTTGAGCCCCATGTCAGGCTCTGCCCTGACAGCTCAGAGCCTGGAACCTGCTTCAGATTCTGTGTCTCCCTCTCTCTCTGTCCCTCCCCGGCTCGAGCTCTGTCTCTCAAAAATAAATAAACATTACAAAAAAAATTAAAAACGATACTATTTATAATAGTTCTGGAAAACTTGATGTTTTCCATGTAAATCTAACAAAACATGTATGGGATCTCTAGGAGTAGCTGAAAACTACAAAACGCTTGTGGAATAAAAACTTGTAGAAATACCTTCAACAGAGAAACAGGCTATGTTCGTGGATTGGAAAACTCACCAAAGTAAAAATGCCCATTCTTCCCTAATTGATCTATAGGGTTAATGTAATTCCTATCGTATCCCAGGAGGTTTTTTTATAGATATAAACAAGCTGATCCTAAAATTTATATGAAAAGAACAAAGATCTAGAATAGCTAAAATTATCTTGAATAAAATGAATAAAATTGGAGAAATAATACTACCAGATTTTAAAACTTACTTTATAGTTACAGTAATCTATGCAGTGTAGCACTGGGGGAGGGACAGGCACTCAGATCAATGGAACAGAATAAAGAAAGTAGAAACAGATCTACACAAAGATGCTCGACTTATTTTGGACAAACATGCAAGAGCAGTTCAACAGGGAAAAGATACCTTTTTCAACAAACAGTTTGGGGACAATTTGGGCATCCATAGACAAAATAAATAAATAAGTGAACTTTGAAGTAAACCTCATGTCTCACACAAGAATCAGGTCAAAATGGATCAGAGCACTAAATGTAGTGCATGCAACCACAAAACTCTTTTTTTGTTGTTTATTTTTGAGAGAGAGAGAAGGGGAGGGGAAGGGAAGGGACGAGAGGGGAGGAGAGGGTGCAAGCAGGGGAGGGGCAGAGAGAGAGATACACACAGAATATGAAGCAGGCTTCAGGGTCTGAGCTGTCAGCACAGAGGTCCATGAGGGGCTCAAACCCATCAACTACGAGATCATGACCAGAGCTGAAGTTGGACACCCAACTGACTGAGCCACCCAGGTGTGCCGCAACCACAAAACTCTTAAAAGAACACATAGGAGGGGTGCCTGGGTGGCTCAGTCGGTTGAGCGCCTGACTTCGGCTCGGATTATGATCTCGCAGTTTGTGAGTTCGAGCCCCACGTGGGGCTCTGTGCTGACAGCTCAGAGCCTGGAGCCTGCTTCGGATTCTGGGTCTCCCTCTCTCTCTGCTCCTTCCCCGCTCATGCTCTGTCTCTCTCTGTCTCTCAAAAATGAAGAAACGTTAAAAAAAATATTTAAAAAAAAAGAACACATAGAAGACCTTTGTAATGCTTACATCATGTTCGCCAGGTGAACAATTGTTAAGTGTGGTTCCAAAAGCACAATCCATAAGAGGAAAAAAAATATATTAAATGAGACTTCATAATAACTTAAAAGGTGTGCTTTGTTAAAGACACTGTTAAGAAAAGTAAGAGGCAAACCATAGACTAGCAGAAAAGATTTGTAAATCACCTATCAGGCAAAGAATACCCAGAATATATAAAGAATAGTCTAGATGGAACAGTAAGAAATCAAGCAGTCCTCTTAGAAAAGGACTAAAGACTTACACAGTCATTTCACCAAATAGGACACATAGAAGCCAAATAAAGCACATGAGAAGATGCTCAGCACAGTTTGCCATTAGGGAAATGCAAATTAAAAACACAATAAGATGCCTCTGCACACTTATTAAAATGGCTCAAAAGTCTGGTAATACCAAATGCTGGTGAGGATGTGAAGCAAGATGACATCTCCCGCATCATTGGTAAGAATCTAGAATGTTAAGTCCTGCTGGAAAACAGCTTAGCAGTTTCTTATAAAGTTAAATATAAACTTACCTTATGACCCAGGAATGGCCCTAGAGAGATGTCTCCAAATGACCCCAAAGCCTGCATATGAATGTTCATGGCACCTTTGCAATTTCACACCAGAAACAAGCCAGATGCCCTTCAACAGCATGGATAAACAAGCAGTCCTACATCTACACAATGAAACATATTCAGCAATGAGAAGGCACAGACTATTGATACAGCCAGCAACTTGGATGGCTCTTCAAGGCATTAGGCTGAATTAAAAAACAAAACAAAACAAAACAAAACAAAACCTTTAAATACTATATACTATGTGATTCCACTTGTAGACCATTCTCCAAGTGACACAGTTATACTGACAGACAACAGGTCGGTGGTTGCTGGGTCAGTGTGGGGGGGAGCATGTGAGACTAAGAGGTAGAATCAGGGAGTTTTGGGGGTGACGGAGCAGTTTTGTACCTTGATTGTGATAGTGTTACTACAAATTTATACATATGATAAAATTTCATAGAACTATATACCCCCCCCCCACTCCAAAATACATATAAAACCTGATGCAATGTGAATAAGGCCAGTAGTTTGGGAGTTCTGTGCCAATGTCAATTCCCTGGTTATTTTCACGTACTATAGTTATGTAACACGTTATCATTGAGAGAAGCTGGATGAATGGTATATTGGAACTCTCTGCACTGTTTTTGGAGCTCCGAAAATATGAGAATTAAAAGAAATTGAATATCCTACTCATTGTCATTGTAACTCCAGTTGATTTTTCTTACTTGCCCATGCCCGTGGGACCATAAGCTACTACTGTCTTCTGAATATCTCAGTCGTCTTCTGACTCTTTGCCCAACTGTCATAGAGAAGTTTTATGACAACAATGAAAACACGCTCCTTTGGATGAAAATTCACTAGCAGTTAACCTAAGAGCAAGAGCAGTGCTTTAAACCAACAGTGGATCCTCTCTTTTGGCAAATCTCCACTGAATGTCTGTGCCTAATGCCACAGTATGTGTACAGAGGAGAGTGAAGGTAGACAGGAGGGTTATCCAGACAAAGAACCAAGAAAGTAGGATAAGATAGAGCACAGATTACCATAATACAAAGCAGAAAGTCACTTTTGGCCAGGAGAAGAATATATTGCAAAGCAGGGACAAACTTAACAAAGCAACTTTCAATTCATATGTTGGGATTCTTCGTAAAATTTCACTAGGGAAAAAAAATGTGTCCACTGATAAAGAACAGGAACAAAATAAAAGGGGGCCCAAACCCACTATGATGTCAATGCACTACAACCAAACTTTTTCCTGGAAGAATGCATGACGTATATGTGAGAGAGAGGGCATGATGGATGGCTGCAGGATAGAGAAAAAGCCAAGAACCTGTGTTCAGCAGTAAGAGTCTGCAGTTCTGTTTAAAAGTTTCTGCTTTGTCAAGGAGGGGAAGCAACCATATGATTCCCTGCTAGAGGCTGTACAAAATTCCTTACATATCTAGTTTCATTTACTCCCCACAAAAACCCTAGGAGGTAGGAATTGTGTGAGCAACAACAGAAGTGACCTCTACTTGTTTTAAGCAACAGACCATTGTTGGGTGGCAGACACAGGGGCCTCTGTAGAGCTCCACCACCTATGGTGGAGATGCAGATTCTACTCCTAGACATCTCTGCCTCACCTGAGAATCCCTTCCCTCATATTTTCATATCCAAACCACTCACTCAACCTCCAAACTCCAAGTCAGGAGCATCTGATCAACCATTTCCAGGTTAGGCCTTCCAAACCAGGATGCCTAATAGGATACATATCCCCACCCCCACATTGGCTGTACTACTTCCCTTCAAGGCTAACAGTGAAGTATACAAGTTGGGAACAAATCCATATCCATGGCAGACTGAATGGCAATTACATATTGCAGGTATTATCGTGCTAGTTTGATGAATGAAAGTATCAAGGCTCAGAGAAGTATGAAAATTATCCTAATATTGCATAACTAGTTTTTTTAAACCACTTTATTGCGGTATGATATGTAAAAAATTGTACATATTTAACATATGCAACTCAATGAGTTTGGGAATTAAGTATTCATCCATGAAACCATCACCACCATCAAACCCATAAACCATAAGCATCACCTCCCAAAGATTCCTCCTGCTCCAATGATGATGATGATGATGAGGAGGAGGAGGAGGAGGAGGAGGAGGAGGAGGAGGAGGAGGAGGATTCCTGATAAGAACATTTAACATAAAGCCTACCTTCTTAGAAATTTTAAGTATTCAATACAGTATTGTTAGCTAGAGGCACTTTGCTGACTAGTACATCTCCAGAACTTATTTCTTGCATAAGTGAATTTTTGTACCCTTTGACCATCACTTTCCCTTTCCTCCCTCCTCCCAGACTCTGGCAAACACCATTCTCCTCTCCTCTCCTATGAATGTGGCTCTTTTAGATTCCACGTATTAGTGAGAGCATACAGATATATCTTTCTGTGTTTGGCTTGTTTTGCAAAGCATAATGTCCTCCAAGTTCATCCATGTTGTCATAAATGGCAAGATCTCCTTCTCTTTTAAGGCTGAGTAATACTCCATTTTATGTATATACCACATCTTTATCTCTCGTGGACACTTGGATTTCTTCCACATTTTGGCTATTGTAAACAATGCTGTAGTGAATGTGAGTGTGCAGATACCTGTTTGGGTCCCTGCTTGCAATTATTTGGGTTATATACGCAGCAGTACAATTACTGAATCATATGGTAATTCTATTTTTAATATTTTAAGGAATCACCATACTGTTTTCCATAATGAGTGCACCATTTTTATGTTCCCACCAACAGTGCCCAAGGGGTCTAATTTCTCCACTTCCTCAACACTTGTTATTTCCTGTTTTGTTTTGTTTTTAATAGTAGCCATCCTAATGAGTGTAAGATGGTTTCCCTACAAACCAGTTAGTTTGTAGGGAATTTTTAGTGCATGTTCAACACTGGCTGCCAGAGTTTCACAGTGGTAATTTGATTAATTGGTTTCCTTCCCTTTCTTATCATACTTTCCCTCTTCTCTATTGTTTCCTTGGCTTACCTTCCAAATAAACCACTTACACTCAAACTCTTACCTCAGGATCTGCTTCTGAGCGATCTTGAACCAAGACACATGCTTGAAATTATTCCTTGTCCTGTACAGTATTTATTGACAACACCTACCTTGCTCAGTTATGTTACACCAAGCCTCTTCTCAATCTTAGTTTTACAAAATATTACCTGTCCAAACAAGCATTATGGGGATAGAAATATCCTAAAGACTAATTAGCTCTGTGAGCAGAGCTCACACTCCTAAAGAAACACAGGATTCATTCAACCTATCCCGTAGAAATCCTTCTCTCTTTAATATACTCAAAACTCCTAAAACTTACAGCTTCAGAGGCAAGTGGGGACCAAAGGTCTACACACAGTTGTTTTAGAACTGTGTTCCATGGGTCCAGTGTTCCAGAGCACTGGGGACTCTGCACGTAACTACTTTGTGTAATATGATAAATTGGTTCTACACCAAGACTTTTCCAGTGGGCTAACTTGGGTTGGTACAGAATTCTGGTCACAATTTCTCCACTTATCTCTGTTAATTAAACAGTTTGCAGACTCGGGGCACCTGGGTAGTCTTGGTCAGTTGAACGTTCGACTCTTGATTTGGGCTTAAGCCATGATCTCTCTGTTGTGAGATCAAGGCTCATGTCGGACTTTGCACTGAACATGGAGCCTGCTTGAGATTCTCTCAATCTTTCTTTCTCTCAACAACTCTCCAAGGCAAGTTTTTTTTCAATGTTGTTATAGACATCCACATAGCCTTATCAATCAGGACTTTATCAATGGCATCAGATCATGACTGCAGATTTAAAAATTTTTTTATATTCATCAAATCAATGAACATATTAAATCATTTCCAGGAAAAATACACACACACACACACACACACACACACACACACACACACACATATATATATATATATATATATATATATATAATATATATATATATATGCTGGGTTCCAGTACAGTTTGACTAAACATTAAACATAAACCAACAAACATTTAGATTTGCATAGTCCTGAAACTTTATAAACCATAGATCTAGGTCAAGCCCTCATCAAACTCATAATTTCCCTCCACAGCATCTTGACATGTGTGCTTAAGCATGATGAGTTAAAGAAAGCTTCTACCTCCTGAGAAAGCCTGCTCTATTTCAGGACATTTCTGATTGCCATGAAGATTAATGGTTTTCCCTTATTGGGCTGAAATCTGCCTCCCTACAATTTCTACTCTTCCATCTAAGAGAGATGAGCCTCTAGATCTTGTTGGAGTTACCCAGTACTCTCACACAAGCAGAAAGAACCCTTGCAAGCATCGGAATTCCTGTATCTTTAGCACCCAGTAAAGACAGGGTCCCCCTTCTTCTCCACTGGCTGGCAGCAAGCTTTCCCTCTCCAGCCCATCTGTAACATATAGGAAAGTGATGGCAAAGATATGGATTTTGCCAAACTTAATCAGAGCCTTAAGTGGATCAACAAGGGCAAGGGTAGGAGGAGAGTTAGGGGTACAAAGAAGGGGTGGGCAACTTTCCAGCCACACAACATATGGCAATAGTTTCACTAAAAGCTCAAAACAGTATTTATTTCATGCAGTGACATTGCCTCAAGAAGCACACAGGCCAAATTTCTAATGCATGAACCCTAAATCCATTGTTTCAGATCTCCTCCTCTTCCTCTGATTTCCCTCCCTCAGTGCTAATCCCTCCTCCTTATTTTTTGAAGACTCCCTCTTCTCCTTGAAAGCTGGGGCAGTATGAATGGAATGTTTTGATTTACTACAGCCCCCCTGAATTCTACTTTCCCAAATCAATTAATTTCCTCACATTCTGACAACTGAAGGGTAGGAGCAAAGGCTGAGGGAAGCAATGGTTGGGTAGTGAGAGGTTAGGGTATAGCAGGGGGTGAGGTGAGTGGGAGATTGAGCTCCCTGGAGGGGGTTAGCCAGGGGAAGATAAATTACCCCTGTGCTTGGTGTTGAGGGAAAAGGACTGGGGGAGAGCTTGGGATCTGAGATGAGCACAGGGGGCAGGAGGATTGGCCGTCAATCAGAAAGCTTGAAAAAAATAGAAGAAAAAGGCAATTTCCTTCCAAGAAGAGAGGGGACTGGGGGATTAGAAGGCCTCCTATACCTCCAGTTCTGGGTTGCCTGGGGCCATCATTAGGCTCTGTTGCCTTCGTATTTACTCCTGCAGCTGTGTCTCCATCTTAGGTGGGCAGTGGTATTTCTCTAGTACAAATATTCAAAATTCTTGTGGGAATGGAAAGAGGAGACTTTCCATTTCCGTCTTCCTTTGTTTCTTTCTCTCTTTTAATCT
Source organism: Leopardus geoffroyi (assembly GCF_018350155.1). Taxonomy (NCBI): domain Eukaryota; kingdom Metazoa; phylum Chordata; class Mammalia; order Carnivora; family Felidae; genus Leopardus; species Leopardus geoffroyi. The sequence continues at coordinate 75,972,870 of NC_059342.1, forward strand.
CTTTTGTTTTTCTTCTTTCCTTCCCTTCCACCCCTTCTCCCAGCCTCTCTCCCTCTTTCCTTCTTTCCCTTCCTCTTCCCTCCCTTCCTCTCTTCCTGGCTTCCTCCCTTCTTCCTCCCTCCTTGCTTTTTTCATTCTCTTTCTTGATCACCCAGCCATTCATTCTTCCAAAATGTACTAAAGAACTCTACTGTGTGAGCCTCTATGTTAATTATGATAAGAAAAACCAGACTTCTAAGATAGGATGCAGTTCAATTGAAGAGACATTGACTCATCGAGGTTTGTGCGAGATGCTGGACATACTGGCTCTACAAAGAGGAACACAGCACTGCCTGTGACCTCAAGAAATGCATTGCTATGTAGAGAGAGACAGACATATCATTACTCATATGTCTGTTCATTGAATCCCCATGTGAAGTGCTGGAACTATTGACTATTTTTGAATCTGTAGCATGTGGGACCAGGCCTGGCCTCTGACTGCAATAAATATTCAATGATGAAAGCAACTACATTTATTAGAATACCTATAATGTGTCAGATATTTTGCGTGTTTTGCTATTAATCCTTTCTTCAACCTCACAACAAAGTTATGGTCATTCCCATTTTACAGGTGAGAAACAGAAATAGAATTAGACAATTTGCCAGTGTTAAAGCACTTAGAGGTAAAATTGTTTATACACGTCTGCCCAATGTTAACGCAGAATATTTATCTATTCTTCCGTGCTACTTTTTTGCAAAAATAGATGACTGTAACACCATAGGTATTTCAAGTTGATGAGATTAAAACCTTTGTAATTTAAGAAAGAAATCCTATCTAATTGGTAGAAAATCTATGTTGTAACATATTTTGTAATGCATGAACCAATATAAATAAATAGGTAAATAAAACTGGCATATTCTTTGTTGCACCAGCCTGAGGTCTCCATAGCACGAATGTTCAAATTTTGTTCCAAATGCCCACCTGCATGATTGTAGGGCCTCAGCACCATCCAGCTGAAGTCTCTTTCCAATTATTTTTGGTATCAACATATTCCCAGTAGTAACTTAACTCTTGTCCTTCTATCCTGGTCTCTTTGTTGGTGTCTTCTGCAAAAAAAATCACCTGGGACAGTTGTTCACCACTAACATGGCACTCGGGACCCTGAAGAGAATAATGTGCTCCTGCTGAGAATGATTCATCCCAGGGTCCTTGAAAACACACTACCAAAGATTTATGTGCTGCTCCTACCACATGCCCAAAGTGTATCATCAAGGAGGCTCTGCTCATGGAGTAACTGACTCATCACATGCTTCCACCACCATTTCAACAATGAGTAGAGAGCTCCTTGAGTTGCCAAACCCTGCTCCTTTTCCTACAGTATACATTGCATCAGAGCTAAGCTGTGTTCCAGTCAGAAATGGGGAGAATGCTCCACTCCTCAACCCTGCATGACTCTATCATCTGAGCTTGAGGAAAGTTTGCTTATATGTACTAGCTTGCCTGTAAAGGCTTTCACTCCTCCCTGAATCCATTTCCTTTGACAGTAAGCCCACTGACTCTGGGCAAGGGCCATGTGACTGACTTTGTCCAATGAGATAATAGCAAATAATGTATGCAGAAGCTTGGAAAAATACTCGCAAGAGCATGCCTGGACCAGACTACTGGAGGATAAGACTTGTGAAGCAGGGGTAGTTGGCCCAGCTAAGACTATTGTAGATTTTCTGACGTTCAAGTGATCACCCAAGTCCCAAGAAAACCAGAAGAACTGTCTGATCACGATCAGTTCAGTTCGGCAGAACTGCCCCATCAACTTACAGACTTATGAAAAATAGCATATCACTGCCTAAAACCACTACTTGTGGGGAGGAGTTGTTATATACATTTAGGTAACTGATGTATTTATTGTAAGTCTCACAAATGATCTCATGAATACAGATTATTTGGCTCTTGCCACCAGCATTTCTTTTCAAAGGGCGGGGCCCATCTGAGAAAGAAGCATGATTCTCTACTTTCCATTCCCTGTATCCCTCCCTCCCCCACCACCTTCTCCCCCAGAGCTCTGCTTACAAACCTAATCTGTGGTGCTATCAAGAAGCAGATGACCTCTTAAACAACGATTCTTCTCTTCTTAACTCTTCCTCCTTCTTCCTATTCCTTTTCTGCATTTACCAGGGTGCCAACCTGCTCCCTTCTCCTTAACTAAGAGACAAAGCTAAACACAAGGCTCTTTTATAAATTAACACATACAAATAGATGTCTTTGGGTTTACCAAGTCTATTGCTTCATTAGTCATACATAGACAAGTCTAAATTCCCTTTAGACTAAGCCAAGATCTCACTGTAGAGAAAAGAAATATATGTAAATATGATTGATATATACTAGAATGTCACACATACACACACAGATGTGACTTGTATGAATTACATAGCAAGATTAAATCAATAAGAATAAGCAAAAGAGATTGTGAAGAGTAAAGTCAGAAGATTGCATTATGTGATAATTCATTGTTACTGCTAAGAGGAGCTGTTATTACTATTTTGGCCTCTATCATACATCAGCATCACACATAAAATCTCTTAATTATAGCAGATTAAATTAGCAGGACATGGATTAAAATGTTTTTGTGCCTGAATCCTGCCTTATGATTTTTTCAAGGACACATGAAAAGTTTTGACCTTCCAGGAACCCATTGCTGGTTGCAGGTAGTGGACCAGCCCAGCTTTGCTAGGTCATCATGGTGGCATCAGAGTAAATCAGTCCTGCGCTTGCTGGTATATTTCTAGGAAGCTCTTTCTTATCTTCCTGACGCCTACAGACAGGCCCCTTTTCCTTTGATCTGTACTTTTATTTTACCCATTACAACCCTCAACATCAAAAACAGCATATCTTCTTTCTGCCAGCCAAAAAAAAACAGGTCTCTGCACTTCATGAGCAATACGTTGCTTGTGAAATACTTGACAAGGACCAGCTTTGAACATGTAAGTGCACTAAAAGGAGCAGTGGGTTAGGTAGGAGCCAAGAGATACAACAAAAGTTGTAGTCACAGCTTTGCTCCCAGTTTACTTGATGAACTTGGACTCCAGGCTGGATTTTAGTCTTCTTGTCTCTTCTCTTAAATGAAGAGTTGTATCGAATCCTCTTTAGTACTCTAGCTTTAAAAACTATAAGGATTGATGGGGCGCCTGGGTGGCTCAGTCAGCTGAGTGTCTGACTTTGGCTCAGGTCATGATCTTGCAGTTTGTGAGTTCGAGCCCCGCGTCGGGCTCTGTGCTGACAGCTCAGAGCCTGGAGCCTGCTTTGGATTCTGGGTCTCCCTCTTTCTCTGCCCTTTCCCTGCTCATGCTCTGTCTCTCCCTCTCTCTCAAAAATAAATAAACATAAAAACTATAAGGATTAATCCTGACGTTCTCAAATTGTGATGCATGACTTGAAGCTATACAGCTCGAGAGATTGGATCTTGGTTGGATTCCATCACTGGACTCCAAGACACCATGTTGTTTTGCCTGGACCCCTGCAGTAGATTCCTATTTGGTCTTCCTCTTTCCTTTCTTGTGTTACTATAATTCAGTCCCCAGATAGAAGCTGGAGTGAAATCTACGAACATTTAAATCATGTCCCTTCCTTATAAGTGTTCCAATTATTTTCCACTAAGCTTAGAATAGAATTCGCACATCTATAAGGCATGACTTGGCCTGTGCCTACATCATCTCCCACTACCCTCCACACTACCCAAGGAAACAGGAACTTTAGTCCACAAGGAATTGAATTTTTCCAGCAACTTGAATGAGACTGGAAACGAACTCTCACCCAGGACAGCCAAAATGGATCACAGCACTGCTAACACCTGGGTTTCATCATTGTGAGACCTTAAGCAGAGCCCACTGGACTTCTTCTGAGATCTTGCTGAGCCAAAGTGGACTTCTGACCTACAAAATGTGAGACAACGCATTGTGTTTTTTGAAGACACTGAGGGAGTAATAATTTTTTATAGTGGCATTACCAAACTAATACAATAAGTGACAGAGCTCCATCTGGGAAGACTCCATGCAAACAGCTATCCACAGTCTTCTTCCATTTCTTATGTCTGGCTTTCCTCTTTTAGAATTCTTTATCCTTCTCTCAAGTAACACAAATACCAAGATTAAAATTGCTCTAAGCTTCTGCGAGAAGACTTACCTGACGGTACTGAGCTGCCATTACACATAGAGACATCAAAGTCAGGCTGTAGATGTGTTATGCTAACTTCCCCTGGAGTGGGGTTTCAAGAGGGACCCACTCCTCGTACCATACTTGAAGATGGTAAGGACAGAGTGAAGCAAGTCCAATATGGAAAAGGGTCTCAAAATGATGAAATAAAAGGAACTGGGTGTGGGGGGGGGGGAGGGGGTGGAGCTAGAGAGAAGGGAGCTCAGGGGAGACAGATGTGTGCAGGGTTCTCAGAAGGTGAGGATGCAGACATCTTCTGGTGCGAGGGAAGAGAAATTAAATTGATGGGTATATATTCTAGACAGGGTAGTGCTCAGGAGAGAAAAAACACCAGCTACCCATGAAAGGTGTTCAGGACTGCCTTAGCAAGCTCTTACCCTGAGGATGTTGTGTTAGGGGAGCTCAGCCAAGTTGGCAGAAACCAGAGCACTTCAGAAACTCTAGTTCAACATTCTCATTTCATCAGTGAGGAAACCAAAGCTCAGAGAGCAAGACTTGTTACATGCCCTTTAGTCTTTTGCCACTCTGAAATTCTGTTTAAATCATTCCTGCTCTATGGAATTAGGAAGGCCCATGGGAAAGACTCATCAGGAATTATAATACCTTTCTTGTCCCCTTTATCTCTACTGCAGATTCTGGCTCATGGTACCTTTACAGGGATCTACTGCTGCCCTTTTGCTGAAAGAAAAACATTCTGGGAATTTCAGTCCTTGTCTGACTTCTCAAATGGAAATCCTTCAGATTTCAGTATTTCTGAGACTCATATTTCCTTTTGTACTATGTCTTGAAAAGAGATTTCTTCAGCAAAATAAGTGTTCAATCAAGATGTCCGAATTCCGCTTTACCTGCTAAGATGTTCAAACTTTCACTCATTCATCCATTTGAAAAACATTAGTTCCTTTCATGCTAAATACAAGTGTTGTAGACATGAGATAAAATCCCCACACCCTGGGAGCTCATAGGGAAATGACACGGGAAGCGACCACTATGCCATACGATATCGTAAGTGCTGGAGTGAGGGGCTCTTGAAGGTGAGGGTGAAGGGAACAGAAGGTTCAGAGCCTGAGGCATCAAGGATAGGGCATGTTCCCAGTACAGTTTGATTGTTATGCAGGGAACTTGGGGATGGGCAAGGTGACAGCAGATGAGGCTGGGAAGTATCATGGAGACCATGCATGCCACGTTAAGGAACTAGTATTTTGTCCTGAAACTCATCTGTATTTGAGGGTTTATTTACTATATTTTTAAGTTTATTTGTTTTTGAGAGAGAGAGAGTAGAGGAGGGGAAGACAGGAGGGAAAGAGAATCCCAAGAAAGCTCCACACTGCTGGCACAGAGCTCCATGTGGGGCTCAAACTCACAAACTGTGAGATCGTGACCTGAGCTGAGGTGAAGAGTCTGACGTGTAACTGACTGAGCCACGGAGGTACCCCTCGAGAGTCTATTTAAAGGAGAGAGAGGACATGGTGATATTTTGTTTTTAGAAAAAGGCTTCTGATACAATGGAAAATACCAATTTCCCATAGTCTCCTTAGCAATATCTAATTTTGTGTTGTGCTAAAAATTATTCTCCTCATTACAGTATGTTCCGTGGGTTCCTCTTTGGGCTACATAAGGTAAGCTGTTAATCCTTGCTTTCAAAGAATGTATGTCATTGGTGATTCAAAAATATTTTTAGGGGTGCCTGGGTGGCTCAGTCAGTTGAACGTCTGACTTCGGCTCGGGTCATGATCTTGTGGTTTGTGAGTTCGAACCCCACGTTGGACTCGGTGCTGATGGCTCGGAGCCTGGAGCCTGCTTTGGATTCTGTGTCTCCCTCTCTCTCTTCCCTTCCCACACTTGCACTCTGTGTGTGTATCTCTCTCTCCATCTCGAAAATAAATGTTTAAAAAATATATTTTTATAATATTTGCACATCTGTATTCATAGCAGAAGTAGCCAAACACTAGAAGCAACCTAAGTATCCATCAACAGGTGAATGGATTAACAAAATGTGATATACAGATACAATGGAATATTATTCAGCTTTTAAAAAGGAAATTCTGATACATGGTGCAACCTTTCATGAACCCTGAGGATATTATGCTAAGTGAAGTGGGTCATTCACAAAAGGACAAATATGGTATAATTCCATTCATATGAGGTACCTAGAGTCATTAAATCCACGGAGATAGAAAGGAGAAAAGGTGGTTGCTAGAGGCTGGGAGAGGGAGAAATGGAGAGCTACTGTTTAATAGATACCGAGTTGTAGTTGGGGAAGATAAAAAAGTTCTAAAGACGGTTGGTGCTGATGGTTGTGCAACAGTGGGAATGTACTTGATGCCAGAGAATGGTACACTTAAAAGCAGTTAAAATGGTAAAATTTGTGTTATGCATATTTTACCATATTAAAAACCAATTGAAGTAAGAGGCAAAATTCAAAACAGGTCCGACAGAGCCTGAGGGTAGCATTCCACGCCATCCAGCTGTTGATGGTACAGTTGCCGCCTTCATTCCATCTTTCTCTGGATTCCTTCTTAGATGCATGCCTTCCCTTAAATGTGATAGACTCATCCACTCCTGGCCTGTGCAAAGCGGAGACCAGTTCTACCACTCATCAAACTCGAAATGACAAGGGGGTTTATGAGATCATTTCATACACCCCACGTCTTTATTTGTACCAGGAGACAAACTCGGGCCAACTCTTGTCCATTTTCTTCTGCTGAATCAGGGAAATTGCGTCTCTCATATGGTGTATGATCACACTATTAGAGCCTCAGGTAGTGAGACAGTCTGCCAGAAGTCTCTCTGTCTCTTGACTTTTCTCCCATATTTGGCATGTGACCAGGAGCTCAGTTATTTTCAAAGAAAAGGGGGGAGGGAACACTTGTGAGCTGAGCCAGCCCAGAGATCTAGTTTGACAAGTCTTAGAAACCACAGAGAATGATTGCTGCAGAGTAGGACCGCAGAGACCTAGTGCTGAGTGCCCACATGAACCCCCTGAGAAAATGGGAGGTGCTGTCAGAAACAAATGTAATGAAGAATGAGAGAGAGTGAAAGAAGGCCCAAGTGCCACAGAAAGAACACTGAACTGGAGCTACACGACCTAGGGTCAAGTCCTTCTCTTTGACCTTGGGCATTTCTCTTCACCTCTCTGTGCCACAGAAGCTTTATGTGTGAAATAAACACATTACTCTACAGAGTTATAATGCATAGGAAACAGCATGGCAAAATACAAAGTGTAGATATGGTGTAGGCACCTCCGGATGTTACTTCCCTTCCTTTGGACATGCTATCAAGAGATGGTCCAGTTCTGCCGTATATATGGGTCTCTCCTCCACATACATCTCAGCATCTCTCCTGCAAAAGATGACACCAAGCATTCTTCCCCATGCATGTCGCCATCTTGTTAAGTGCTTACTGTGTGTTGGGTGTTACACTGGCTACATGTCTTAGATCTCATGCTGGCCTTTGCTTCCAATTCCTGAATTGCTTTTGAGACTTTCCTCTGACTTCTCCTTTCAAGTCAGCCTTGTTTTGCAAGTTTCAGACCATACTTTGGGAGAAGACTTGCTGCTAGAATCCTGACTGGAGTTTGGTGGTACCAAATGATGCTCTCAGGTCGTACCGAGCTTGTCCTTTCCTTATCCACTTCAATGGGCTTGTGTTCCAACTCTTCCCGCTACTTGTTACTCTGTTATCTGGTAAGAGGATCATGTAGAGTGGGGAATAGTCAGGGCCTTTAAAGTCAGACAAAAATGATCATTTAATTTCCCCATATGATTCCAACTCCTCCTTGGAGATTTCTGTAAGGGATTATCTTTTCTTTTAAGTTTATTTATTTTGGGAGGGATAAAGAATGTAGGCAGGGGCAGAGATAAAGGGAGAGAGAGAATTCCAAGCAGTCTCCACACTGTCAGTGCAGAGCCCAGCGTGGGGCTCGATCTTACAAACCATGAGATCATGGCCTGAGATGATATCAAGAATCGGACATTTAACCAACCGAGCCACCCCAATGCACCCAGAGGTGGTGAATTTAAATGTCCATCCAGGCCAGGAAGGGAAAATGAATGAGTGACACCAGTCAGGAAAGTGACCCAGTGAGGCCAGGCTCCATCTAAAGGGAAGTTTCTACTGAGGTCCCAAGATGGATGCCCTCTGTGATCAAAGAAGGCTCTCATACATCCAGATTTTGATGTATTAGCAATTAATTTTTTTAAAAAATATTAATCTTGGCACTGACTGTTAGTGTCTTTAAAAATACTGTGTAGGCCAAACATAGCATGTTGGCACAGCCCCTGGGCTACCAATTTGTTATTTCAATCTTTGTCCAAACCGATCGTTTTATAAATGTTAGGAAATAAATATGAATGGCCCAAAGTTGTACCAAATCTTTCTTGCAGAACAGGAATGGGAACTCAGATTTGAGGCTGAGCCAGATCTTTCCACACTCCCAGGGCCCTGATGGTCCCTTCACCCCATTTGGGAAGAAGGGTGAAAGGAAGAAGAAAGAGAGAGAGAGAGAGAGAGAGAGTCACATTTAGAATAGAGCAGCAAAATAGTCACCATGGTAGAAAATGTGATCGCTTTCTCAAAACGTCATCAACTCAACACATTTTTGCTGAACAAATGCCATCTGCTGACCCCATATGAAGCCCTGGGGACTCTGTGAGGAAAAGGCAGGAGAGGTTCTCACCTGGCAGACATCGCTCTTTAAAGAGAAAGAAATTTAAGTGTTCAGGCAGTCATAAAATGTTGTGAGAAGAGCTGAAATTGGAGTGTGTGCAGATTTGTGAGAACATGGGGGTTGGGGGAGACTCTAAGGCAGCCTGGTGGTCACAAGCCTGAGGAAGGGAGTTCCAAAGGAGCATGATGGATTGATGGATGACAGGACAGCATTCCCTGGAGTATGCAACCCCAATCACACAGTCCCCAGGGGAAGAGGAAAGTTATCATTCAACCATCCCGATGGGTGGCATTTTAATACATTCCACCTTTGACTATTAGGAAGGGTCACATCTTCCCAGTTTATTTCCAGCCTTCCTGTCATTACATGCATTGGATAAACTGAAAGCCCATTTGTTGGGGATGGTGTTGGGGGATCTCAATCTCCAAATGGCACTCAAAATGCTGTTATAGTCAACAGCTTTTTGGAAGCACAGCCTTTGGAACCAAACTCTTGGTGCGTGATTCCTAACTCTGCTACTTACCAGTTTTGTGTTCTTCAGCAAACTACTTAAGTGCTCTGTGCTTTGCTTTTCTCGTTATAAAATGGGAATCATAATGGTACCTACTTATAGAGTTAATGAGAATTAAATTGTAAAATCTAAAAAAAACACTTAGCACAGTGCCTGGCACCTGGTAAGCATTTAATATACTCATTAATGTAGCTATTAGGGGGGTGGGATTCATTGATCGTTAAAGCCTTAGATTTCACTTCCTCCAGGAAGCCTTCTGGGATCTCCCCTGATATAAACACACACACACACACACACACACACACACACACACACACACACACACACTGAGACCCCTTAGTTCCCTGTACTTCCCTACTGGAACATGTATCATAAGGTATTCTAATGTCCTTGTCTCCACTAGATGCTAAGCAATACAAGGGCACATACCATGGCTGTCTTGTTCACCACTCACTCCCAGTATGCCTAGCATGAGAACTGGGGCTCAGAAAATGTTTAGTGATGTGCCATTCCTTTTAGGAATGGTGACAGAGATTCTGTGAGCCCCCCAGTATAACCTTTCTGGTAAACTTAGCACTGTCCCCCACCCCTCATCTCCTGAGAGCCTAATTCCCTTCCACTGTGACCCCCCTCTGTCGGCCCAGATCTTTCTCTCTCTCCTTCTGTTTCACCCCCCATCCATTCTGGAATCCGTCCCTGCTTTATTAGGCGTGTGTTCACTTTGAAGCCGTGGCTACACATGGCCACACAAACTCTGGCATCCAGGCCTCCAATCATCCAGATCCTTGGTGACCTGACAGCAGAGCATCTGGGCAACTGACTCATCTCGGTTTTCTTTTCATCCACATGGTTTGGCACTGCTTAGGCACTGCCTGAAGGTCGGGTACTGAATCCCTGATGCCGTGACAATTTTCCTCTGGTCTCTTGAAATCATCATGGGCTTGTATACACGGGCAAGGCTTTTTTAATCAGGGACCAGCTGGTTGTGGTGGGGGATCTATTTGTCGCACCCACTATTAATTAGTAACATTTTAGAAAGCAGAACAAGCAACGGGAAAAAGGAAAGTTTATGACTGGAAGGAAGAATTGTAAGCCATGTGTACAAACTGTGGGCAAAGATTGTGGATTCACATGGCATGATAGAAGACTCGCAGGTGAAAGACACACATTTCTTCTCTTTGGCTTTAGAGAGTGAAGCCTTGATGAAAGGTTTCAGGGAGGATGGTTTCAGACCTTGTTCTTTCAACAGAAGGGACCGAATCAGGCTATGTTCTCTTGTTGTTTTTTAACAAACATTTATAAACACTTATGTGTTCTGGGCCAGTAGTGACAAGTCATAAAACAGAGTTCTTACAAGATTACAGTCAAATGAGGGGGAAATGACACGAAACCAGAAAGTCATGATGATACAGTGTGTAAGTGTAATGGTGCATCTGGGCACCATGGGAGCAGAGGAGGAGGGCACATTTTTGGCATTTCAGACCTGTTTCTACCACCTCCTGGTGAGGTGGTCTTGAAATCTCATAACCTACACAGCATGATGGTAGTGAACCAGGAAGGATTGAACATAGGCAACAGCACTTTGTAGACTGAAAATTGATTGATGCTCCCTTCAATGTGCCCAGATTCATACAGTGCAGTCTTTTAAGTGATTGAGCTCTTGGCCATTGGAAGCATGTAAGGAGGCCAGATGGCTTCCTGGATAAGGAACATTTAGAGGGAGAGTCCTGTACTGGGAAATGCCTGAGGATTCTTATTTACAGTATTTAAGGCTAGTGAATTCGATTCTTACACTAGACCGTGGAGATCATGTTGAAGTCAGGAGGCTATGAGCCAAACTTTGGGCACTGAATAATAATCCAGCCACCTCTGCCAGTGAGATAGTGAGGGACATTCCTGACCCTGCCCTGGCCTTGGTTTCCTGAGTAAGAACCGTAAGCCTAGGCCACCAGCAAGGACAAGGGGCAAGTTCCTCTTCCTTCTCCAGTGCCCCTTGCTCTATACTTTCTTTTTCTACAATTTTGCAACTCCTTCTCTGTCTCATCCTTCTCCTGTCATCAAGTCCCACTGATTTTACTTCCTAGGCATATTTGAATCATTCACCAGGCATTAGCTTTGTTCAGGACTCGCCATCCCTCACATCAGTCCTCTGGCTTCTGGACATGTCCCCTCACCCTCAGCATCCATCACAGTCCCTTCTTCAAACAACAGCCAGAGTGATCTTTTAAAAAATGCGAATCTCATAATATCAGTCTCCTATATAAAACCATTTATTGTCTCCCACTAGCGTCCAGATCAAGTCAAAGTTTTCTGAATGTCTCCTAGGGGCACTTCTCCAGCTTTGTGATTAACCTGCAAGTAACACTGGTTGGCCAAACCAAAGGCACCTTTCAAATTGGTTATCTCAGATAACAGGACCTTTGCACATGCTGCTTCCTCTGCCTGGAAATGCCAACACGGCCTTTATATGATTACACTTACGGGTTTTTTTTTTTTTTTTTTTTGTACGTGTGTGTGTGTCTTTGAAACTTTCCCTAACTTTTGCCCTCTTCACCTCTTTTAAGTTAGGGTTAACCAATTGTCCTGTGAGGCCCCACAATACTCCATGTGCACCTCTATCAGAGGAGTTTTAATGCTGTATTGTACTTACTTCTTTACAAAAGTGTCTTCTTCTCCACACTTCAAAGTCTTTGAGAGAAAAGATTGCATCCCAGTCGCTTGGCACTGTATTTTTATGGTAAGAAATTGAAACTGCCTAGATCACCACTTGGTGTTAAAAAAAAATCAGCAAATTTATATATTCGTCCTTATGCTCTTTCATTCTTTAAGACATTCCAGGCACTGAGTATTGAACCAGAGATGAAATCAAGCAACTTTCAAAATGTACCCTCTTTCTTCAAGTAGCTCACAATCTCCGGACAGGAGCCGGCTAATTAGACAGTATAATTAGTGTCATCATGGAGATCTGAAGAATAATCAAGTGAGGTGAGATTTTTCATTTTCCTGTGCCACCTGGGGACATGGAAAGTATGACTATCAGAAGCCATATCATAAGCAAAACACTTCTTCGAGCAGGAGATAGTCCCATCCATGTTTCTGTGGGACAAGGGCAGACTCAGGATGAGCCACTGACCTCTAACAGAATCTCACCTCCCCCATCCAGGTTCAGATGGTGGGCATGTGGGCAGTAGCCAGTGCTTCCGTCATCTTCGGTGGAGGCTGTAAGCCAGTGGTGGTCTGTCCCGCCAGGGACCCTATCACCATAAAAGAGGAGGATTCAAGGAGCATATTCAGTCTTCGATGGGTCACCATCTGGAGCTGTCAGACTTCTTTCCCCCAGGAAACAAAGGTGTTGTTTGGAGCTTATTAATCTAGAAAAATAACAACAACAAAAGTATATAATTACCTCAAAATTTTATCTGGGTGAGGTGGGAGTTTCAGTAACCATGCACAACTTTTCTGAGAATGTGACCATTCCTTGAGAAAAATGGGAAGGGCATAATAGTCACCCTTCAAGGACAAGGAATACTAATGAGTGCTTTAAAAATGGCATGTTGGTCTGTGTGGTGACCTTTCTTCTGCATAGTAGGGATGTATGACGCCTTGAAGTGGAATCACATTATTTTCAGGAGTCATGGAATTCCTAACGGTGCCATTATTATGGTTGACAGCCTGTTGGGCTTATTCATTGCCCTAATAAAGTTTTAGGCTTTAAAAGTGTTTGATTAGCATATCCCACCAAAAGGATTCAGCTGAACTAGTGCTAAGCATAGGAATCATGACAGAGGAAATTGGGCACTTCTGTAGGACTCAGGAGGTCTGGAATCTTATCCCAGGAGAGCCCAGGGTTGGTTGACATCCCCCTCTGTTCTTCCACCTCCACAATGGCGGTGGGAGCTGCTGGGCTAGGTCAGTTTCTCTCTGGTCCTGTCTTTCTTGGCATGTATGTTTCCATGCCTTTTATTAACTCAGCTGCAACTTTTCCAAAAATGATACTATAGTAGAATATTATATAGAATTCTTCAGAGAAATTCCATTAGAACATCAAAATTTCTATACTGGTGAGAAAGAAATCTATAGCTCTGGGTTCTCGGGCACTTGTAAAGAAGACACTGTAATCAACCTTAGGTTTGATGTGCACTGAAGTACTTGTAATGTTCCAGAAGGTACTGACGACCACATCAAGCAGGTCATAGAAAACATTAATTACACAACTATCACGACTGTAAGGGACCAAATCAAGTACACAAATTATACTCAGGCTGTTAATACTAATAGTAATAATTGCTGTTTAGCCTTATGTTTAGAAAACTTTTCAATCTGTACATGGATAAAGAGAGCAAACTTCTCAGGGCTGAGGCCTCATCTGACAGACAGTGGCTGTATGACTTCAAGTGATAATGGTTGTGATGTTTATACCATGGTGTCTGTCTGGCATAAACAAGTGCTCGGTGAATGTGGGATTCACTGTTGTCATTTCCGTGAGACCTGTGAGGTAGGCCGAGGAGGAATAGTTGGAGGTGTGCTCCAAGTGGCCATTTCCCAAGTCTGCTTTGGAAAGAAGGGGAGGGAGGGAAGGAATTGAATCCAGTACCATTCCTTGCCTGTGGTTCCAAGTAGGAATTAAAAAAAAATTTTTTTTTAATGTGTATTTACTTTTGAGAGAAAGGGAGAGAGAGACAGAGGTGTGAGTGGTGGAGGAGCAGAGAGAAGGAGACACAAAATCCAAAGCAGGCTCTAGGCTCTGAGCTGTCAGCACAGAGCCTGATGCAGGGCTCGAAGCCACAGACCTCGAGATCATGACCTGAGCTAAAGTCAGAAGCTCAACCGACTGAGCCGTCCAGGTGCCTCCCCAAGTAAGCTGTGTTTCATTCTTCCGATCTGAATGTCAGCACCAACTGCAAAGGTTCTACTGCCATTATCAAACAAATATTTAGCCTCCCTGATAACAGAAAGAAAGAAAAAAAAAAAAAAAAAAAAAGGACAGATCTGTATGCGTAGCCAAGCATGATGCCTGGGCAGGGAGTTTGGGAGCTATGGTTGTGGACAAATCAAGGCGGTATCTCAATTTCTTTCCTGATTGCCTGGTATAGTGGACACATGTGATATGGCAGAGAGAAAATGGCAGCTAGAAATGCAAAATTTATTCATTTATTTGCATCAGGTCCTAACTTCCCAGGTTGTGTTCCCTAAAACATAATTTAAAAAGAAAATGGGGAATTTAAAAAAGAAAGAGGGAGAGAGAAAGAGGGGAGGGGGAGGGAGGAAGGGAGAAAGAAAGAAAACGTTCCAGTAAAAATAGAGAATGCCATTTCTCTTTTTCCCTCATGAAATATAGACTGAGGATGAATGAGTCCATTTGGACAGAACGGGATCCCTTGGAACAAATATCTGTGGTTGGAATTGCTCCTTTAAAAGTTGTGTAACTCTATCATTCCATGGGTTCCAAGCACTGGCAATAGGCTGGGTGTGGCGTGAGACACAGACACCTAACACAGACAGCCACGTCTCTAAGCACGTACTCTGTACTCTGGACCAGGCTCCCTGCCAGGGGTTTTAGTGCACTATCTCATTCAGTGCCTCACAATAACACTGTGAAGTAGGTAATTTTAAGCCTATTTACAGATGAGGAAACGGAGACCAAGAGAGAGGTGAGGTAATTTGCCCAGGGGCATGCATCTTGTAAGTGACAGAGCCAGGAATTACACCCAAGCTTGTTTCCAAGACCTTTTCCACATCCTTACATCCTACTTGGCCAGAGAGGGCATTTACATAAGACCGCAAAGCTGGGGAGCTGCTTTTGCAGGGGTACTCCTTTGTACAGGCACTTTGGGTACGTAGGTCACATCATGTTTAGAAGCACCCTCTGTGAAGTTGAAGGAGGCTTGGTTGCTTTCATGTCTCAGGCGGTGAAACTGAGGAGCAGATCTATACTGTGATGGTCAGGTAGATAATGGTGGGGCAGCTTGTGCACTGTTGGAGGACGTTTTCCTCAGGAGTCGGCCTTGACGCTGGGGTGGTGGGGTCTGTCCTCTTCTGATGACTGATGTGGAAACATTAACAGAGAGTAGTTGGGAACAAAGTCTCTGTGGTCTGTTGGCTTTGGCTGAAACCCTCACACAACCTCCAGTGAGTCAGTTGGCCTCTCTTGGGAAGCCTCAGGCTCCCCGTCTGGAAAGTGGGACCAAGAATAGTGCTGACTTCAAATAGGTTGCAAGAAGAACAGATGAGGTGGAAGTTAGCAGAATGCTAAGCACTCTAGGAATTTAGTTACTTAGTGAGCACCTGAGAAATTTCAGTTACTATATCCTCATTATTGCCACTGTGTTTTAGTGTCCAGCTGTGATTGGGACCTGCATTAGCCAGCCAAGATGGAATAGCCCACTGGTCAAGGTGCACATGAGAAACCCTAGGCTCTCTGCCTCTTAGCTGTTTTAATCCTAGGGCAGCCACTGCCCCCCCCCCCCTCCCCAGCTTCAAACTCCTCCTTTCCAACCTGGGGCTAGTCAAGATTCTTGCCCCCTCTCCCACTTTGTACGGAGGTCCCGAATCTCAAAGGAGATCCTGCAATGGAAAAACCTTTTTGCAAACTCTGAAGCAGAGTGGTCATAGAAAGTCTCTGTTGCTAATTCAACTTTAAGTATTTTCCTCTTCATTTTCTTTTTTAATTAAAAAAAATTTTTTTAATGTATATTTTTGAGAGAGGGAGACAGAGAGCGAGCAGGGGAGAGGCAGAGAGAGAGTGAGAGGGAGACACAGAATTTGAAGCAGGCTCTAGGCTCTGAGCTGTTAGCGCAGACTCACAAGCGGGGCTCGAACCCGAGCCTAAGTTGGACACTTAACCAACTGAGACACATAGGTGCCCTCCTTCCTCTGTTTCATATCTAAAATTTGTACATACATATGGCTCCAGTGTAAAAGTAGAAGCCACCCGATAGAGCAAAAGTCTCCTTGACTCCTTCCTGTTAGTTTGCCCTGGGCTCTCTTGATCTCTTCCCCCAGAGGTCACTCTGTGCACCATTCCAACCTGTTTCTATCACACTAGGGTTTTTTTTTTCCCCCAGTTATGTAATGCTTTGCCTTTCCAGCGAGATAGGTAGCTGAGTGGTTGAAGACTAGGTTCAACCTAAGAACCTAGGTTCACTCGCAGTGTTATCGTAGCTTAACAACGTAGCTGAATTGTTTATTCTTTCTAGGTCTCAATGTCTTCCTCTGTTAAGGGAGGACAATAATGGTACCTAACTCAGGACTTTGTTGTGAGGATTTGAATAGGTTAATGCAGCACATGCATAAACGGCACTAGCCACCTGTGATTCTCGGTGTGCGTTCACTGCTATTATTGTTAGATGGGCAGGCTCATAATACATGGGTCATAGTTGAATCCTTGGCACTTAGCTAGTGCTTGGTCCTCAATGGGAGACTGATACACATTCTTACATTTAAAGAATTCGACATTCATTTTTTTTTTAATTTTTTTTTCAACGTTTATTTATTTTTGGGACAGAGAGAGACAAAGCATGAACGGGGGAGGGGCAGAGAGAGAGGGAGACACAGAATCGGAAACAGGCTCCAGGCTCTGAGCCATCAGCCCATAGCCTGACGCGGGGCTCGAACTCATGGACCGCGAGATCGTGACCTGGCTGAAGTCGGACGCTTAACCGACTGCGCCACCCAGGCGCCCCGACATTCATTTTTATCTGGTGATGCTGCTAAGGCGTGGGGAAAGCTTGGTAGAAAGAATAGCTTGCACGGCATTCACTGTGCACCCCCCCCCCCACTAGCCCTTTATGCTTAATACGTATTGCCTCATTTAATCCTCAGAGAAAACATACAGAGGTGATCGTACAATCTCTGCCCTCATTTTACTGGTGAGGGAACTTAAGGGCAAAAGACAGGTTAAGTCTACTGCACTCACGTGATCATGCTGTCAGGATTCTAACCAAGCCAGTGTGGGTTCACTGAAGACATTACTTTCTCTTCAACTTTGTCTCTCTGTCCAAAGGCTTTGTGAACTGGCTTCTCCTGAGGCACTGTGTGACTTGGGCCAGTGACAGTCACCCAATGGTTTCCCCACTTATCCTTCTGGGCGCACCTGAAAGGTGATTGTAATGATGTGGGACGTGAAGATAAGTTAGTGTTTCCTTTGAGACCATATGTGCTGGAGTAGTCCAGACAGTTTCAGAAAGGTACTGAGATGGTTCGGTGGGTTGAAACCTGGGCTAGCCAGGTCTGGCTGCTGTCCAGAGAACCACTTCTAACCTTAGAGCCCAGTTGACCTCAAGAGCAAACCCACCATTCTGACTTGTAGTGAACAGTAATGCAGATTGCATCTATAGCATTGGCGAGGATCTGAGAAGAACTGATTGGGAAGGACTCCCAGGGGGGCACATCAGCCAGGGGTCTTAGCAGGATTCCCACGAGAATCGGGATGATGATGATGATGGTCAACCTTTTAAGCTCAGATGTGAGTTAGCAAAGCGGGGTGGCATTCAGAATTGGTTAACTACTACTAGGTGACAGACACCAGCCAATCAGAAAGAGCCTTGACCCTATAAGATATAATGGACAGTTGTCCTCAAGCACAGCTGTGCCAGGGAGGGGGTCTTTTGTCTGTCAGACCAGGGGCTGTGTGGTTTTCTGCTTCCCAATTTTTGACAGATCCTGGAAAGGAAAGGGTGAGGACTTGTCTGAGGCATCACAGGAATTGAGTGGCAAAAAAGTGAGAACAGAGCCTGGATGTTAGTACCTACAAGAGCTCTTCCCCTGACCATTCCATCTCATGGTCCTTACTGAACACCACAGAAACACATCCAAGTGGAAACTGATCATTTCTCAGCATGACCATTGCCCCTTTCTCCATGGGAGCACAAAGCTCTCCACATATATTAGGGCCATTGTCTAAGGCTGTTGTTGTTGTTGTTGTTGTTGTTGTTGCTGCTGCTGCTGCTGCTGTTGTTATTATTAACTGTTTAAAATTAGTGCTTTCACATGTGGCCCAAGTCAGTCGATGTCTGTCTTCTCCCAGAATTGAGTGGCATTCTCTCTCAACGTCCACTTTACTAGAGTTACCCATTGTCTTCACTGTGGAGGGCTGGCCACTGCTGGTTCTCTATATCCATGAGTTCAAGGACAGGAATGGGGGCACTGCACAGTAAATTTCCAGTTGTCTGGAAGGAACTTCCAGATTTCTCATTGCTGTAGTTAAGGCTAAGAATGTGGGCTCTGGAGGCAGGCATACCTGGATTTCAGATGTTACAAATCCATGCAGGGTTCTAAAGCTCTTTTTTACCTCTGTAAAATGGAGGTAATTACATTACTTGCCTCTTAGGGTTGTTATAAAGATGAAATGATATAATGTGTAAGCACTCACCACATATAAGCCAGCAATAAATTTCAACTATTACTGACAAAGGTAATAATTTGCAAGTAAAAGATAATAATTTAAGAGTGAAAGATAATGTTAGACATCTAGACAGACCTTGACACAATACCAGGCACATAAGTGATAATTGATAAATAACTATTGAATGAATAAATGAAATAGCATCACATGTAATAAAAGGGTCAGCATTATGGCAGAAAGAATGGTTTGGTTGTGTGACTTTGGGAGAATCCCTTTCCCTTCTGTGAGGTTTCACCTGCAAATGGAGAGCGCTAGATTTAGCAGGCCATAAAGTACTCTCTATAGCCTCTATGTACATATACACGTACATGTAAATGTACATATACATATATATGGCAGCATTTGGGTACGACATGCACCAACATCATCCGCCATATGCTGTCTAGGTGGGGTTATGCCCACATGACATGGTAAATAGCAATCACTACAGTGCTCTGCCTGACAGTGCTAGTTGAATGGCTTCAAGAGAAGACATAAGAGAGTTTCAGCAGAGGGGGAGATTAATTCTGTTTGGAGGAGGGCATGAGTAAATTTTCCTGAAAGAACCAAGACTTTCTTCGACTGGTTTTAAGAACTGGAAGAACTCAAGGTAAGGTAAATGAAAGAGGCAGAACATTATTCTAGATGTCACACATGCCTAGCAGCTACAGAGGTCTCATGGAGTTCACTAAATGTTCACTGAGCTCCTATTCAGCATGAACCCTAGAGGGTTAACCCCATGGGGGATCTCAAAAGGCAGAACACTCAGATCTCCTCCTCGAGATGCTTAAGATCTGGCACAGAAGAGAAGACAAGGACATAAATCCAACAATGTAGGAGAGGAAAGGAAGCTAAATAATCCTCTGGGAATGATTTATTTTAATGTTTAATAAAGAATAATGTTATGGAGAAGGTGACATTTGCACTAGATTGGAGAAAAGCACATAAGTTAGAGTTTTGATCTGGACATATATCTTCCAGGTAGGTGATTTGGGGGTAAATCGCTTCCTCTTTTTGGATTTGAATCTCCTTTGATTTTAAAACAGAGCAAGACCAACCTCATCAAGTTATTGTCAGACTAGGTACCCACAGGTCCATGCATGGCCTAGGCAAGGTGCTTAACGAGTCATGTTATTCTTAATTGGGGTAAGTTGAATTCATCAGAAAACATCACTGGATTCGTTTCCCATGAGAAAGAACTTCACTGAAGAGCAATTAGTTGCACGCCTTCGATCTTAGTTGATATAAAAAGTGGCCAATTGGACAGTGATTCTGCAATTTCTGGACAAAAGAGAGAGGAAAGCAATGCTCATTATGTGACTCAAGGCCTCTTCTCCAATAAACCACAAAATACATTTGCTCTGGAATTAAGTGGAATGGGTTATCAAACGCTTTATTTTCCATCAAACAAAACAGGGTAGAATGAAGAGAACGCCCACCATTGCCCATTTCTTGCTTTCTCACAAAGCTTCCTCTTCCACAAGATTATGGAGATATTTTATTCCCATTTAAAACAATAGGAAGCTTAAAGGTAGATTAGAGGCAGGTCAGTTAAGAATGTGGACTTTGGAGTGAGATAGACTTAGGTTCAAACGTGCCATAAAATCTAACCTACTGAGACACATTTAAAAAAAAAATGCAAAATGGGGATAAGAAAAACTATAGAGATAATGGTTTTGTACATTAAATGGTATGTGTAACCACCCAAGAGAGTCTTTCATGATAAATTATAGCTAGTGATTACAATTGCTAGACTAAAAATAAAATTTATAAAATCATGTTTTGGTATAAATTAAAATCACAGTTTCAGGCAGTGATCTTCCTCATCAACTAAAATTCAAAGCTTAAGAAATGCCTTGGGCACCTGAGTTGGACAAAGTGGAGATCGTTGGCACTAGTCCGAGGACAGGGTTAGATTATAGAAGTTGCTGTTTCAGCTTGCAGTCATAAGCCTGCAGGAAGACTGAGAGGGCTCCAGTTCACTTCAGTGTCACCTACTTATGGACACAAAAGCTTCAAGAAATACAAAGGAAAACACTTTGAGCCCAGCCAGAGTGGTCCGTAACCCTTTCCCCTGTACCCCCACCTCAGGAAATAGTGTGATAACTGGCTGGCTCTCTTTTTGCTGTGGCTTTGTAGAACAGGCAGTGATTAACCACAGACTTAATTTTTTTCAGACAGAGCTTGGAGATACTAAAAACAAAAACAAAAACAAAAACAAAAACAAAACTCAGGGCTGAAAATTAGTTTATTTTTCTAATCTGAGTTAAGAAGACAGAATGATAGAAAGCTGCCGAGCAATTTAGATACGAGCGGAGTCAAAACCTTGCTCCTAGTCCTGTGAAGAGAAAAGTTAAAGCTTAGTATCTAACGCATAGTAGGTGTACAACACGGACAGGTTGTTATTACTACTGGCATCATACTTGCAGTCATCAACTCTAGTCTGGATGATAAATTAATATAATCCAAGTACTGTTGGGGAGGAAGTAAGGAAGCTAATATTTATCTAGCACCCACTGACATGTACTAGCCACTGTGCAACATGATATCCATCATCTCATTTAATCTCCCAGATAACCCCGTGAAATCTATAAAAATGAAAAATGAGATTCAAAAGGTTAAGTGATTCCTCCTAACCCCTGGAGCTAGAACACAGAGTGCTAGACCCAGATTGGCTGGGCTCCCCACGTAGTCTCTGTGATTATTTAGTCTCTGTGATTCAGGTTTTGGTTTGCCCTCCCCCTCCCCCTCCTGTAAAATGGGATGGTTATTCGGCCTCCTCTGTAGGCTTGGTATGGGGATTAAATAGAATCATTCCTAGAAAAAGCATTTAAATATTGCTTGGAATGTCGTGTGCATTCAACAGAGGTAAACTGTTGTTGAATTGTTATTTAAGCGAAGAGAAGATCTGAATCCAATTTCCTTTATTCCAAATATGCTCCATATCTATGGAATCATTCAATTGAATGGTTCTGAAGCAGCAGCTATGTGCAAAGTGCTAGGCTAAGCATCATTTGGGGAAACACAAATATGAATGTAACAGAGTCTTTGTCCCACAGGGAAAGGGGAGACCAGCAGATATGTCATTAAGTGTGGTGGATGGGTTTGGGGATGTGCCCAGCAAAATTCAACTTCGGAGGAAGTTCTGTGAGAGTCCAGAGGAGGGAGCCCTTCGGGCTGATGGGGGAGGGGTGCGGTAACAGAACTAGCTCCTGAAGATCCTTGACCTGGGAGGGTTCTAATCTTGAAAGAAAGATATAAACAGGACACGGGAGAACAATACAGGATCCTATCTCATGGAGTTACAGATTCCACCCCACAGACCATGCTTGCCTAGGAATTCTGAGGTGAGTATAATCCTGGCTTGGAGTTAGAAGTAGGTGGGGCTCAGCTGGAGATGAGAGGTGACACAAACCCCGAGGGTCATACAATTTAGATCTTTAGAAAGGAAGAGAGGGTGCTCATTTACTGAGCACCTACTATGTCACACAGTCCATTGTCCTCAACGCAGCTCTGTGGTAAGGTCACTGAGACTCAGAGAAATTCAGCAACTTGCTGAAGGTCATAGGAACCCAGGTCGTAATGACTCTGAGATGTGTACTTTGAACCACTGTTACTCATTCAAACCTTTCCAAACTTTAGGACTCCCCCTAGATGTTACTCTCCTAACTTCGCATAGACCTTTACACCCTCCCTGGCAAAATCCCTTGCTTTTTGTTATTACCAAATACAATGAATCCTTAGAGTGGAGGCACAAAAGTGTTTTTGTTCTAAAAGGTAGTTTTCTGGGTAGTTCCCAGAAACAAGGAACTCCTTGGGTGGTAGGTGGGATGGAATTGACCAAATATGGGATAATTCAATGGGAATTACTGACATGCTCCAATAATTGGGGCCTCCATACACTTGAGATTTGTAAGTGATCTTAACTACCTTCTTCTCCTGTGCTTTCATTTTACATAAGAGCAAACAGGTCAAAGATCCCATACCAGTCAGAATGAGAACCCGAGTCCCCTAACCTTCAGATGATTGCTCTGTGACTACAAACGATGCAAAGACAGGGGACCGATCCTTAAAAGACCAAGGGATGGAGTAAAAGAAGGAGAGCAGCAGGTGATATAGTGTATTACATATAAATAAATAAATAAATAAGAGCATGCATAGACCAGTGGTTAGGGCGGGTCATAAACCAAGGGTTACAATTCATGCAGTCCTAGTCACTCAGTTAAAAGCAAACACATGTATACATGCACGTTTGAAAGGCAAAGCGGCTTCCAAGACAGGTGGGACAGTATAATAAATGTATGTTCAGTAGTAAGACCAGCAGAAGTCTTTGCCAGTTGCCCCAGTGCACTCAGGGACTGAGATCAAAAGCTCAGGAGCTCTGAAACTTGGACCTGTCCCTTTATCTTTGCATCTGCCACACGGGAGAAATGAAAGCCTGGCCTCGCGGACTTTCATTTGCCTTTAAGAACCTGAAGGGCACTTGGCACTTGACAACAACGGTAGAGAAAATCGTATTCAAATAGCGTTTTCACAGTTTACAAAGTATTATAACCCAGAGCGTATTTTATTCTCGAGATGAATTTGTGAGAGAGTCCCATTGTAAAGTTTGGGAAGCGGGAGGCTGGTGAACCAAAGTGGCCCACGGAGGACAGAACACTGACTTGTGGTGGAGTGATTGGGGACTCAGAATGCTCTCTCTCATGTTATGACTCTTCTTTGTGGGAAAGTTGACAAAATCCCAAACGTCTATGAATATTCAGAACTATTGTATACAATGACTTAGAAGCCCCTGGAAGAAATACAGCTTTCCAATGCCTAAGTGCCACGGTTGAAGAGAATCAGTAGTCGTGTTCCAAACTCTATGGGGAAAGAGGGGGATTTTGCAGGATGTAATTCATGTAGTTCAACACAGATCTCTTTTTTTTTCTTCTTTTTTTATTGAATGCCAACTTCATGACTTTCATAGATGACTTGGAATTGCAGAAAGTGAACGATTTGCTTAGGCACATTCCATGTCCATGGCATGGTACCCCCAAAGATCTTTTCCTTTCATCCTGGAAACACATCTAATATAATGCCATTTTCCTTTTATAACTGGAGAAACCGAGTTCAAACATTCTTGGCCTAAGACCATATGGCAAGTTCTTCCCAAACCAAGAAGATCTGAATCTAGGATCTCCTGTTTTCAGAATAGTGCCGTAATCCCTGCATACCACATTCCGGCTTTTATAGAGGGGATGTCTGAGTCATTTGCTCATTCTACAAATCTGCATACTTTTACCAACACATATTCTCCACTGCTGTTCACTCTCCCTGAAGTGTGCGAGAATGATCCCAGCTCTTCAGAAGGATCTGGAGCAGCCCTGAGGACAGGAGTGCATGGGGAGGAAAGTCCTGGTTAATGGAGCTAATTTCACCTTAGGCTCCTAGCATGCTATCCACATGCAAACCTCACACAGCATATTTTTTATCACTACGTTATTTGAATATGTTGGTAATTAATAATTTGTAATTCACCACTGCTAACTCATTTTGACTTCTTAAACACTTGGAAGAAAAAAAAAAAGAACTGTTTTGCCATAAGGGGGAGCTTTTGAGTTCCATAAAGAGGGGGGAAAAAAGAGAACAAAAATATATTACATATATGTCCCAGTTCAAAACAGATCCACAAAGCAGCAAATGGTCAGACCCTTACCTGTGACTTGAACAGTGTCAGAAACCCTGAGTTTCTTAGGTTGCAACAAAGCAGGCAAATTAATATTTTTTTTCTCATTTTTAAATATAAAACCACAATAATTTCTAGCAGCCAATAGAATATTTTTAAGAGTATTCAGGAGTATTTAGAGACCTAGTTGTGCGGAGTGTAGCTTTGGAAAGGCAAATGCCTTGGAAAACGTCTTTCCTCTGGTTGTTCCTGATGATTCCGTGAGGATTTTGGAGACAACATTTGGACCAGCTGAAGCCAGCAGCATTGGGGGCTCAGGGAAGAGAGGGGACATTCACCATTGCATAACTTTAAGGAATAGGGAAGGCAAAAGAGAGGGGAAAGGAGGAAGGAAAGAGGAAAGAGAGAAAGCCAGTGGAGAGGGGGAGAAAAGGGAAGAGAGAGGAAGAGGGAGGGAGGAAGGGAGGGAGATGAGAGTGAGAAAGAGGGAGAAAGAGAGAGACAGCATTACAAAAAATTCAGAGAATCAAGTTTCAAGACCCTTTCTGTGCTACACAGAAGGATGAGGTTTACCAGCAAAGTGCAAAGGGGATCCTGAGAGAAGAGAGAGATTTTTCTCCTGCCAGGAGGGAAAAAAAAATAAAATAAAAAAAAATAATAAGGCGGGTGGTGGGTGGGTGGTGAAGGAGGGGAAAAAAAAACAAGCAAAACAAAACAAAAACAGGAATGTGTGTTTTGAGCAGGAATGAGGAGAGCTGGGAGGACCGTAAGGGGGTGTGTACAGAATTTCATTAAATTGTTACTTTAAGATTGTCTTCTTAAAAAAAAAAAAAAAAAGAAAAAAAAAAAAAAAGGAGGGGGTGGAGAAGCGGGAACGGAGGAGGCAACCGGCGAAGTGGAGGAAGGCTGGGTAGCTCGGCCTCTCCAAACTGATTGATTAGTCATGATCCCCGCAGTTTTAACAGGGACTCATTCAATTGGGAAGGTGGAGCGCTCGGGAGCAGATTAGCATACGCTTGTTTACTCATCTTCTGAGGGCTTTTTCCCCCCTCTTTCCTTTCATTTTGTGAAGAAGGAGGGAGGGGAGGGGGGACTGGGGGGGGGAAGGGGGCTGTGGCTTGTGTTATAAAGGACGCAAAAAATAAATAAATTAGAGCATCTTTGGGGGGGAGGGAATTCAGCGGATCAGTGTCTTAGAGGAGCTTTTTTTTTTTTTTTTAGAAGAGAAATCATATAAAATAAAATGAAATAAAACAAGGAGGAAGGCAACCAGCTGTTAGAGGGGGAAATAAGGCAGATAAAGGAGCGGGGAGAGAAATTAATTGCCAACCAGGAGGAGTTGGGCTGTATTTTTCAAAGGTGGGGGGAGTGGAGCACACACCTTGAGGAGGGAAGCGAGAAAGAAAAGAAAAAAGCAAGTGGAAGGGGGGGCTCGCCCAAGAAGGGTGAAGAAGCGAAGAAAGTCGAGGCGCCGAGGCTCCCAAAGCTGGCAGCTCCGGGCGGCGGTGCAGGGGCGAAGGGGGGGCGGGGGGGACCGTCGGACATGCGGCTCTGGAGTTGGGTGCTGCGCCTGGGGCTGCTGAGCGCCGCGCTGGGCTGCGGGCTGGCCGAGCGCCCCCGCCGGGCCCGGAGAGACCCGCGGGCGGGCCGCCCCCCGCGCCCTGCCGCCGGCCCGGCCACCTGCGCCACCCGGGCGGCCCGCGGCCGCCGCGCCTCGCCGCCGCCGCCGCCGCCGCCGCCGCCGGGCGGTGCCTGGGAAGCCGTGCGCGTCCCCCGGCGGCGGCAGCAGCGGGAGGCGAGGGGCGCCGCCGAGGAGCCGAGCCCGCCGAGCCGGGCGCTCTATTTCAGCGGGCGAGGCGAGCAGCTGCGCCTCCGGGCCGACCTCGAGCTGCCCCGGGACGCGTTCACGCTGCAAGTGTGGCTGCGAGCGGAGGGGGGCCAGAGGTCTCCGGCGGTGATCACAGGTAGGCGAGGGCTCCCCGGCGGGGTGCCCGGGCTCGGGTGGCGGGCCGGCTGGGGGCTTGCGGGTGTGTCCGTGCGGGAATCGCCGGGCTGGAGGCGCCAAGGCACCCGGGGTGAGCTTGGAACCTCACTTTGCCCCATCTGCGGAATGGGCGCACTCGGAAGGCTTCGCGCCTCGCCCCCCCTTCCCCCCCTCCCCCCCCCCCCCCCGGGAGGAGCGCAGGGAGCGCTCCAGGAGGCCCGAGACCCGCAGTCAGTGAGGGCTGGTCCCTGGGGAGCCTGCTGCACGTACATCGTGTTGGAGATGGTCAGACGTACTGTCTCTGGGATGGAGGGGAGGATGACCCAGTTGGGATGCATGTGAAGAGAGGCTAGGGGGATCATTGGTTTGACTTTTTAATGGAGGTGACCTCTCTCTTCACTTAGCCCCGTTACCCCGAAAGCCTACAAGGACAGGGTTGTTATGATACGCAGGACTTAGAAGTCCTCAAAGTGCCCCAAAGTTGTTCTCTGCTTGATGCCTGCCTGTGAGATGCACCCCCTTCTCCCCTGCCACACACACAATGCACACACACACACACACACACACACACACACACACACACGTCCCATGCCCTTGCCTTGAAAGCCCGCTGCTTGTCACTCCGGGCTGGGGCAAGACCTTCCTAATGCACACCCATCCAGTCTTCCCCAACTAGGCTGCGAAACGGGGCACTTTCCTCATTTGGGACTTTTACGAGCCCGTCATGAATTTGAGTTCTCCCTCCTTACCCTCCCCTTCCTTGTTCCACAGCAAAGCCCATAGTGAAACCGGACACTTTGCGAGGGCTGCAAACCTTAGAAATGCTCCAACATCCATTTTTCTCCCTCTAAATGAATCTGTGGCAATGCCTTTAATACAACTGGGGGGTGGGGGGGGCGGCGATGGAGGAGAGAAGGAAAGTTTTGCCTCTTCAGACTGAGACTGGGAGATTCCCTTCCTGCACAAACAATCTTGCCGTGTCCTAGGACGTCTTAAAGTGAGAGTAGGGGTTCCCCCTTCGCTGCAGCCAGGAAACATGTGGAGGCGGTTCGTGATCCCACCCCCTTCCACACACACTTTCTTCGAAGGGAAAGCTGTGAGTTCTTCCGGCAGTTCTGCTGCTTTCTGTCTTGCCTGTGGACTTTCTCAAATGTGCCGACGCTGTTCTCTTTACCTGAAGCCCATTTCAAGGTACCCAAACTCTGAGGCTATTACCAAGAATCTGCCCCCAAAGCTCCCAGTCTCCGGCTCCCAAACCCAGAGCAAGAAAGTGACTTTCCCCCACATCTGACGTCATCGCATGCTGTTTTTTTTTTTTTCCCTCGGTTCCCCCCCACCCCAAGGAGAGGGAAACTGAGCTCATTCACTTTTAGCCCCCAAGGTCCTAGGCACCTAGAGGGGGTTATACTGTAGAATAGAGATAAAATGTTATTTATAATAATAACGATGATGGTGACAGTTCAGAGCCGTGGTATGTTTACTTCTCTTTTGGAAAGCACAGAGCCTGCTGCTTGGAGATGATAAAAAAAAAAAATGAGTAGATCTGATTTTTCCTAAGCTGTACCTGTCATGCTAGTGATTTGGAATGCTTTCCCCTCCAGAGGGAAAGACCCAGGGTGACATAGGTATCATCAATGAAAAGGCAGTAAATATGTCTTAAAAAATTATATATGCGTGTATGTGTATATATCTATACACATACACACATATATACATAACACCTGGGATTCCACAGGAGCCTGCTTTATAAATGTCTGTAATTCAGACAAGGAGCCTCTCTTCACACGCGTTCTCTTGAGCACTCATTCACTCTTTCACACAAAGATTGTGCAGTAAAATACTTTAATTGGATGGGGGACGTTAGGTTATTATTGCTTGTATAAAATGCCTGGCCCATTTTATGTGTGGAAATAACATTCCTCTCAAAATGAAAAAAAAAAAAAAAGGAAAGAAAGAAAGAAAGAAAGAAAGAAAGAAAGAAAGAAAGAAAGAAAGAAAGAAAAGAAAGAAAGAAAAGGCACTGCTGTCGTGTAGCACCAGAAAGCCAGGAGCTTTTCTCCTGAGGATTCTGGTGGATTTTTTTTTTCCTCCCCTAGTTGAGTCTGAGCCAGAATTGGCGGTGTGTAAACACCTGGCCCCGAGCCAGAAAAGACTCATTCTGCGTATCCTCCGCACCGTACAGACTGTTGGACTCAAAAGAACCTGCTTCTCCTTGAATTAAAAAGCAAACAAACAGAGGTTCTTTGCAGAAGCACTTTCTCAGCTCCTTCCTTCGTGTAAGTTCAGGCCGGGAGAGGCAGGGCCCTAGGTGGGTCGCTTGGATGCTGGTGCCAAGCCACGTCCTCCTCGCCGCGACCTCGGGTGCCCAGTGTGCTGCCTGACCTCTGCTGGCTCCCTCTGGCTGGGCGTCGCCACTTTCGTAGGAATCCCTGGTCCCCTATCTTGAGAGAGCAGGCATCTCTCAGCAGGGACCGCGCTGCTATTTCAGGCAGAGGGTTGCTGCCTTGCTGTCAGGCCAGGCTGCCTTACATCACTCTTTGCTGCAGGATTCAATTGGGTTTCGTAAAGGTCTAATTTTACGGTGCTGTTAACCGGGTCTGTCGTCTGGCAGAGGCAGGCCTTGCCGCTCCTGGTAGGCGGGCTGTGCTCCCAGATCCGCCCGGGATGCTATTTCTGCCCCGGTTCAAACTTCACTGACACCAGTTCAGACAGGCGCTCGGAGAGGCAGAGGGAAGGAGTGAAGGAGCAGCGTGCTTCTGAAGCTCAGAAAACATGCCTTTTATTTTTCCAAAAGGGAAGAAGAAAAAAATATATATATTAATAAATAAAAAGGGAAAGGCTTATGCAGACAAAAACAAAGCCAAAGTTAGAAAGTGCCCATGTGCAGGCTTCTCCTAGGGGCCCACCAATAATGGGGAGGGGTCTTTAGAACCGAAGAATTCTTTAAGGCCACAGTGAAAAGGGGTCCGCAGGGGTTACCCCCATACATACCAGTTCTCTGTGTAACCGGATAGGGAGACAGAGATGGGAGGGAGGGGTGCTGCTGGATGACACAGCTCCTGGATGGCAGGACCTAGGTTTTAATCTCAGGCATCCGGTCTTCAGGCCTTACCCCCTGCACCGAGAGAACGTGTCTAATAAACACCATCACCTCTTCCCCCTCCCAGACCCACCACCCAGGCTCAGGCTGGCCTTTGCGCACAACAGTTTGGGCTCCCTTTCAAGTCCGGGGCTGGGGGGGCTGTCTTACACACTCCTTTGCTTTTGTCCCATACCAGGCACGATCCAGACCCCTGCCCCTCATACCCAGCTGCCCCCTCCCGGAAACCCTCCAGTTGGAAAGAACAAGAAAGAAGGAGAAAAACAAAACAATAGACTCAATTTGCTCCATGGAGCAGAGGCCCCGAGCAGCAGTTAATCTTGTTAAAGTTTCTCCTGACGTGTTAGATAAGTGAAATGTGGACCTCACAAGTGCTGCCCTCCCCCCACCCCATCCCTTAGTGATCCAGAATTCCTGCTCTGAAGGAGAAAGGGATTTACCTGAATCTCGTCCAGCACCTCGGCTTGCCACGCTTTTTCCTTTTGTTCTAAATGTCGGACTGTTGAGTTTGCTGGCTCTTCAGAAGAGTCTTTTTTTATGTTCTCCCTTCTGCAGCCCCCACTTCCTACCACCCACCCAACCCCCCAGAAAGAGTGCCTGCCTTTTCCCAACTTTAGAATCGCTGCAACAGGCAAGGATAGGATTCAAGGGGTCCATATATTAACACGGCTCGCCCCCAGCTCTCCTAGTTGCATCCAGGGTCTGGAATGTTGCAAGAGTTAGAAGCCAGTTTCAGCAGTCAGGTTACTTAAGTGAGAATTCCCCTCTGCCCCTAACTGGCTGTGTGACCTCAGGCAAGCTAGTTGACTCCTCTGGGCTTCAGCTCCCTCACCTACAAAGTGAGGATAGCCCACGTACCTACTCCTCAAATGAGCTCACACAGGGGAAGTGCTCCATAAGGGTCACTCTTACTACTGGGCATGATTTTCCAGAGATGTCAGTCTTAATTTTATGGGTTGAGAACATTTAAAGGCAGGAAGGAAACCAGCTCTTCCTGGGTGCCTCCAAGGGGCTGGGCACCGTGCGAGGCACTTGTCTTGTGTCTGCAAGTTTCACCCTCACAAACACCCTGGGAAGTGCACATCACCTCCTTCTCCTCCTCCTCCTCCTTCTTCTTCTTCTTCTTTTTTTTTTTTTTTTTTTTTTTGCAAATGAGGAGGAGATGGAGTCTCAGAGAGTTGAAATGACTTAGTCCACAGTCCCACAGGCCATCCTGTGGTAGGCACAGCCCAGATGCCAACTAGAGTTTTAAGCGCCTGTTTCCTCTGCAGTCTTTCTGGGGAGAGGAGAAAGGACTCACATCCCCTTCTTTAATCCTGCTGTAGAACGTTCCCATTCCTTTCTGCATTTCTGGGTGCTGACCGTGCACCTACAGATTTAAGAGGATAGAGAATGAGTGTAAATCTCACGTGGAACCCTGGATTTGACCTAGCAGATCTGTTTTTCCTTTCATGCCAGATTAGGCAGACTGGGCTTGGAATGTCTCTTGCCAGTTACTGGCTGTGTGATTTGAATCAAGTCGTTTCATCTCCCTATCCTTTTGTTTCCTCATCTGTAAAATGGGCAGAATGACACCAGGATAGTGCAGTGAAATAAACATGCAGGAAGTACCTGGCACGGTGTCAGCTCATATTAGGGACTCAGTCGACAGTAACAGGATCCAGTAAGTAACCACATTCCCTTTTCTGGTTTGCTAGCTTGGCCTTCAGGAAGCCGGGCCTATTTGCACTGTTAGGACATCCCCTCTTCTGTTACTGGGGAGTCTGTCTAGAGTAGACCATGTGTCCCGGGGGACAATTAAACCCCCCACCCAATCCCTTCCTTGCGGTTCCATTTCCTCTTCTTTGACCTACTTGGATGACCCCTTGGTGGTAAGAGCCAGAGGAAGTGTAGAACCACTGGACCAGTGAATAAGGAAACCAGTTAGCACTAAGGAGAGCATGCACCCTTGGGAACAGAAGGCAGACAGTGGGCATAGTGGGGTCCAGGCCACAGATCTACCGTCACATGCCTCTCGCTCCTTTCCCAGATGCCCTCAACTTCCCCTTTCCCCCAAGCAGCCATTCACATGGACAGTTGGGGGTGATGGAGGCTACATCATCCTTGCCCCTCTGCATAGAGGAAAGCAAACTTGGGGCTCAGCGGGGTGGACTTGAGGAAGGTGGGTGGTGCACAGTCAGCCCAGGCATGAACTAGAATAAGCCTCTCATTGTGCAACCGGGAAACTCAGAACCAGCGTTATACAGGGGCTGGGAATTAAACCATATTCATAGACTATGCCTTCTCAAAGGGGCCTGGGAGATCGTATTGTCTAGTAGTTCACAGCCCTGACAACACTTGGAATTATTAGCCTGCAAAACATCCTGATGCCTGGGCCGCATCTCAAGGATTCTGACGCCATGGGTCTGGCCTTGGCTTGGGCACTGGTGTGTTTCAAGGCCTCGTCAGGTAATGTGGAAGGGCCACCAGAGGGGAGATTCACTGATCCAGTAAGATCTCTTTGCTCTGCAGGAGGGGAAACTGAGGCGCAAAGGGGAAGTCGCCTTTCCCACTTACTGAGCTGGTTAGCAGCTAAGCCTTTAGAGAAATTTATCTGTCTCAGTTCCGAGTCGCTAAACACCAGAAAGGACCCTTCTTCCTTCATTCTCAATTCCCCTGCTGACCCCAAACCCCTGGGTGCCACGGCCCTGACATCCCACGTTTCCAGAACCCTTCCTGTGTGTAAAAGTACACTCTCTCCTTCGGGTGCCGCCTCTAAAGTGTTGACATTCCTGTAGGGAGGTAACCTTGAGTTGTCTGCGTTTCAAATTTTTATTTAACTAATATAGTAATGTAATATATTTTTTAAATAATATAATAAAATAAATTAAGTCAGTTTTATTTATTTTAAATGAATCTCTCCCAAGGGGTTGGGAGGAGAGACTTGGGAAGCTCGGTTCCGAGGCACTCTCCACTTTCCACTGGGCCAGTTGTCTGTTGTTTCAGAGAGCCCCCGTCTGACATCACTCCGAAAACAGTACTGGCTGTAGGTGTCTTGGATGAGGAAGAGAGAAGATCCCCAAGCACGCTGAGTATGAGGACCCTCTCTGCAGCCAGGTTGCACCTTGTTTCCCTAAGGCTAAGGCCAAGGGCTCAGGAAACCAGCAGGTGCCTGTTTCTCCCCTTGGCTACTGCCTTTCGTTTATTTCAGTGTCCCCTCATCTTTCCTCTTGCTGCACAAGGGCTCTACTTCATGCCTTGATGCACTTATTGGAAATACTT
Source organism: Leopardus geoffroyi (assembly GCF_018350155.1). Taxonomy (NCBI): domain Eukaryota; kingdom Metazoa; phylum Chordata; class Mammalia; order Carnivora; family Felidae; genus Leopardus; species Leopardus geoffroyi. The sequence goes on from NC_059342.1 coordinate 76,005,628, forward strand.
AACTGAGGACTGACCTGTGGATCTTGGCCACTTGGCTCCTTTGAAGACCTGGGACTCAGGAGCTCGGAGGTCCAATAGTGGCTTGGCCTCCTCTGAGCCCTGGGGCCTCCAACTCAGCCACTAGGACCTCAGGGGAGAGAATTTCAGGTTTGCTGACCTTCAACATCCCCATGTCACGGGGTGTCACAGAAAGCTGGTGAGACAGTGGCGGCAGAAGCTCTTGGCCAAGGTCAGAACCTGGTCCACATGTCAGCAAGAGGAGGAGGGGCCAGAAGGTGAGAGACGTGAGGGATTTGTGCCATCAAGGTCACTCCTGGGAAGGCACCTTTGTTTTTGTTATTCACATTGCAAATGATAAATAGTGATCAAGTTAGCAAATCTTTTCATACCTGTGACATCACTGGAGTTCTTTGATGTTGGAACTTCACAGATCTGCCGAATCCTATCGCTTACTTGTTGCGTGACCTTGACAAGTGCTCATTGGGCCTCAGTGTTCTCAGGGTGCATACAGAGAGGCAGGGACAGAATAGGGGCTTTCAAACTGTGCCACACAATCTTAGAGATCCCTTGGGTTGATGCTTAAGGGCAGGTTTTTGCCTCCCCCCAACTTTCCCCTTCACCTTATTCTCTACAAGCTGTGCAATTCTACAAGATTCCATTTGAAGGAAGGGCAGACTCCTCAGCAACACAGTCTGAAGGACAGGGGATGACATTGATGAATTATTGTTAATTCTGTTAAGGTGTGATAATGGCAATGTTACTGTGTATTTTTAAAGTCCTTAATCTGTTAGAAATGCATACTGAAGTACTAATGGGTTAAAGACCAGTATGTCTGTTTCATTTGTGTAAAATGCAGGTATAGGGGGTGTGGTAGATGACAGAAGATCAGCAGACTGATAACTATTGTGGAAAACAGGTGATAACCATGATGGGCTTCAAGATATTTTTCATCTGCCCTTCTGTGTGTGATTAAGGATTTCCATAATAGAAAGTTAAAAATACGTTAAAAATTTGAGCGCCATAGGAAGGCTTGAAGTCTTAGATCCCTGCATATTCTGTGGGCTGAGAGGTGTCCAAACACTGAGGCGCCAGCTTGGAGAGGGTCAGGGACTCGCCCAAGGTTACACAGCAGACCAAATGAAGGTCGGGATGCAGTCCAGTCTTCAGACACTAGGAGCTCCCTCTGCCCTCCTCTCTGCACACCTGCAAACCTGGGTGACTGACCATCCTAGAAGAGCATGAGGAGAGGTCTAGGAGGGGCATGTTGGAGGTGCCAGTGATGCCCTGCTGGGCAATAAGAAACTTTTGAGTGAGGACATTCTTAGCTCTATGGAGCCATCACACACACTGTGAAGCATTGAGCATCTTGTATCATGCCTAAGAATCCCCCTGGGATCTGCTAGTCATTGTGACAATCCAATGCACATTGTGACAATACACACACACACACACACACACACACACTCCCATTTCTCACTTTTCTGGCTCCTCATTTATCTCCATCTCCAATTGCCCTGGGAACCTTCTAGAAACCTTTGGAGCTCTGGGGTAATGACCTGCATCTGCCTAATCTCAGGAGAAGTTGACACTATCAGGAAACAGGGGAAAGGAGCATGTGTTTACCGAGGAAGTATTTTGTGGTGGTTGATCATAGGACCCAAGAGTCAGCCAGCCTGAGTTTGACTTCCTGACTCTCCCACCTGCTTAGCCACATGACCTTGGACAAGTTACTTAATATCTCCAAGCTTCACTTTTCCCATCTGTAAAATGCGGATAACACTGGCTTCTACTTCATGGGGTTGTTTTGAAGATTAACTGGGCCTCCATGTGGAAAATGCTTAGTAATGGAATCTAGACCATGGGTAAGCACAGTAAACGTTAACTCATGTTGGTGTTATGTGTGTCCGACCCTTGCCACCTTGCCACACATTATTTCTAACTCTCTCAATGACTCTGTGAGCTGGACAGGCTTATCTCCTTTGGCAAAGCCAGGGATTGCCTTTCTCTTCTTTACCTCTCGGGAAAGATACATTACTGTCATCTTAACATAAAACAAAAAGTAAAGTGAGAGGCAAAAATACAAACACTTTATTGTTTCGTATTATAAAAGCAATGTGTGCTCATGGTAGAGAATCTAAGGAACACAGATAACAACAAGGGACACTGTAAAAAATGTGTCCATCCCATGCCCAGGCATCAGCAAGTAGTTATGAGTTCTTACACATGAGTTATGTGGCAGGTACAGTTTGGGACCCTGAATACAGAGCACTCAACAGACGAGGAAAGTAGCCTTGCATTCAGGGAATTTATGTTTGGGGGTGGGGGAAGGCAGTGGAAACAGAGTGTAAGTGAGTGAGTGTATCGCACATTTATGTGTTCATGAACAAAAATAGAGAAGAAGGTCTGGTGAATGCTGTGGGGGTCAGGTTGCAGGAGGAGTGAGATTTAAATGGGGTGGTCAGGGGAGACAGTAATGAGAGTGGCATTGGGGAGGAGTCCTAAGAGCAGACCGGAGGCCATCTAGAGAAAGGCCATCGTATATTAGAAAAGGAGGAAGAGTGGACTAGGAGCTGGGAGAGGTCAGTTCTAGACCAGTTCAGTCTTTAGCTTGCCGTGTGGCTTTGGGAAGGTCATTCTTCTTGGGGCCAGTTTTCCTCATCTGTACAATGGAGCAGGGATGAATTTATCTTTGCCCTAGAGACCCTCCTAGGGTCTAGGATTAGAGATCTCCCAGGATTCCATAATCCTAATCAGGACCGACCTAAGAACAAATTGTAAAGTTGGCAACAATTCCAGTTCTTTTCTGTTTCTGGTGCATTTTCCTCCACTAGGTGGTGTCTGTGCTTGTCCCCCTCAAGGGCCCAGTGCCCACACGCTTTTCTGCTTCCTCACCCCTGGCAACACTCTCAAAAAAAATGACATGGTATTCCTTCTTGCTAAGGTATCATTGACTGACAACAACTTAGAACATTGCTCTTCCATAGAGATATATACTTTCATATCTCCCCCAGAAAGCTTTATGTCAAAAAGCAAAGTACTAATGGGTAGAATTGTAGTCAAAGACTGACTGAAGACATTATTTAGGTAATATTGGTACTTGCCAATAGCTGGAAGCCATCTCAATCATTTTGCTAAGCATCACTGACATAAATATCCAGAGAACTCACAGAGTGACCTTTCCAGTGGTCACTTAACTTGGCTAATGGTTAAAATACTCACATTTCATAATTTCTTACTATACAAATGCCATTTCAGGCAAGTTCGTGGACATCACAGTAGACCACTGGCCTTTTAGGCTTGTTTATCATTTTAATCAGGTTATTCCATGAAGTAAAATCCCTAAACTCTGTGGTCCATGGCCATCTGTTAGCCTGTTTTCCTTTTGGGAATCCCCAGCACTGTCATCAGTGAATTACCTCTTGCTCCTTATTCCCTCCTTTCTCTCTCTTTTCCTATTCCTCACACCAAACACACTTACTTTGGCTGCTTAGATGTTTCTTAAAACAAGAAAAAAAACAAAACAAAAACAATTGGTTTTCAGTATTATTTGCCACAGACCCAGGGTCCATGGAACCTGGCAGAGTAGGAGAGGTGACCCTGTTTCAATTTTAGAGAACCCGAGAAGGTCCCAGGTTCCAGTTCACCTGGAGGAAACAGAGGCAGAAAGCCTAGAAAGCAGGAGATCACAGCTTGGCATCTGCAGATGTAATTATGGGGAGCATGTTCAGCCTTTTGCCTTCAAGAAGCCCATGGTCTAACCTGGACCTATTCCCTTTGTAATCAAGAAGTTACTCCTACAATCTGTCTCATTCCATCTTTTCTTAATTCCTTTTGCTCTATAGACATGAAATGTGGCTGGGCAGAATATGACCAAATGTGTTCATATAGGAGGGACTATTTTCCCTAATGATATTGTAGCTCTTGCAGCTACAAAGGCTGATGAGAAAATAGAAAAAATATATGATAACAGGCCAATCAGGAGCAAGATGGCCTTGCTCTAAGAGATGCAAAGTACCCGGGCAGAAAACATAAGAAGTGAATACACACTGTACTCTGTTTTGTGAAATAACAATTCCATGTAATTTCCAAGAACCAAGGTGTGTGAGTCAGGACTCACCTAAGCCATTCTTTTCATCGATGAGAAACCGAGGGTTGGTGAGGGAAATGCCTGGCCCAAATCAGTGAGCTGGGTAAGTCCTCTGTCCCCTGAGTCTTAGGCCAGACCTCCATCAGCTTGTCTCCTAACTTTGCGTTCTTTCCCGTCGGGTAATCACCATCTCTCTGCTGACGAGCACCATTGATCTGCAGGCTTTGCTGAACTCCAGACTCATAGATCCACTGGAGATGTGAACGTGCACTTCAAACTCAGTATGTCCAAAGCTGAATCACCTTTCCTTCAGAATTCCTTGTGTTCTCCTTTGGTGTCACCCATTCTAGAGAGATCACCCACCGTATTCGGTCAGTCACCCATTTCTATCCTGCCTCTTAAACATTTTTAAAGCCAATCTTCCCTCTTCGTAGCTTACGCCCTCTGCATCTCTGGCTTTGCCCTTTTTCCTAGTATCCTAATGCCCGCCTCTCTGGGCCTCAACCCCTGCACTGTACCCCTTCAGTCTCTCCTCCAACACCCAACAGTCAGTCTTCCAGAAAATGCAAATGTGACTCTTTCACCTCTAGCTAGAGACCCTTCAGTAGCACTGCCATGATCTGCAATTCCCCCAGATACCCTAAGCTTTTTTCACATCACTTTGTTTAGTTGGTGTACTACCTGTATCCCCGTGTGCCATTTTGCAGAACACGTCAGCTTCCACAGGATTCTGCTCAAGGATCCCCTCTTCTGGGAAACCCTCCCCAACTGCTCCCCACCTCTCTTGTCCATCTGTCTCCACTATACCCTCTGCACATATATACCAAAGTGCCTGGAATTCTCACATTTAATTGTGTGCACACTGGGGATCATCGCCACTTCTCACTGCCTCACGCAGCCCTTGGCTTATAAAGACACTATATACATTTTTGTATGATGAATGCATGACTGGATAAGAGAACCAGCTATATGCCTAATGACTCTGAGAGCCAGAGCTCAGGAACCTCAGGCATGTTGCATTACGTAACCAAAGCACATGACCTAACCCGTGCGTCACACTCAAAAACATTACACAGTGGTTAATTCCATTTCCCCTTGAGCAAAGAAGTCAGGAGGGAAAAGAAATCTGGCCTTCCAAAACAGGGGGGAGGGGGGCAGTGCATTTAAATGCCTCCTCAAATCACATTTCGTCCTCCCTAATCCAAGCCACATTTTAGCCTTGGCCTTCCCTTCTCAGCCCCTTGCCTGTTTGCAAATCATTTGTTTTGTGTGTGCACTACAGCACATAATCCCAAGCTTTGCTCTCCTCTCAGATTTCCCCCTCTCCCCCTAATCGGGTTCTTACTGGGCCTCGAGTGTCCTGGCAGTCGTATCTGTTGCCTGGATTTTCATCCATTTCCCTCCGTCCTGATAGGGGGGCCTTTCCATCTGCTTCCCTTGATCTTGTGAGACCTTGTGGTGACCTCAGGATCTGGAATCCTCTATCCTCTGTTTATATACCCTTGGGAGAGAGTATGCATTCTCAGCAGTAATAACAGTAATAAAAGCAGCTAGCTTATAATGAGCACTTACTATGTGCTGGCACTGTGCTCAGTGCTACACTTTGAACCTTCTGAATTAGGTTTAGGCAGTTACATGACTTGCCGAAGGCCCCAGAGCTGAAGGGTGGTGGGACTGGGGTTCAAGCGTAGGCCAGTTTAATTTTATCTTTATCCATAGGCTTAGAACATGGCTTGGAACACAGTAATTGTCCAGTAAATTTTCCGTGTGGGGAGAAATACATGCATGAATAAATGGATGAAGAGATGAATGAATGAAGGAATGAAGGAATGAATGGAAGATGGTGCCCCCAGTGGTGCAAACATTTAGCGATTGGTTATAGAATGAAAAGGGAAGGAATGGAGGGAGGGGGAGATGGAAGAAGAATCTGAATTAATATTATAAGATTTCAAAGACATTGGCTGAGAAATCTCTTTAGTATGCAAAATATATTTTATTTGCAGGTGACTTTTGAACCAAAGACCATTGGCATCCATGAGAGCATTTCTTACCTATAAGTAGTCTACTGGGAAATAGACATTTATTTCAAGGCCGCTCTCTGCCAAAAACTTTTCTGAACTCCTTGTTTGGGAATCATAGTTTAGAATCCTTCCCCCACCTATGCTCAACGGAGGTCACCCTCTGAGGAGGGGCCTGATGCATTCTGAGCTGAACTATGGGGTTCCCAGTAGAAGAATGACCCTGGTGTGGCAAGGGTGATTCATGGTGTGTTCTCACTGGAGCTGATTAAGCCCCTGTAGAGACAGTACTAAGTTCTCAGGATGACTCCTTTACGGAACAGCCCCCATTGGGCTGATTAGATCTGATCCACTAAAAACAAACAAAATACCATATCTGGTTCATCCCTTTCCCAATAATGTTAGGCTCTGCTTTGTTAAATATGCTCAGAATACAGGTAGAGAAACTGAGGTCCGGGCAAGTTAATTTATTAAATTAAGCTGAGTTGATTAATATTAAGCAGCAAATCGGCAGCAAAATCGAAACTAGAACTCAGATCTCTTGACTTCCAAATCAGAGCTCATTTCACTGGATCACTTTGTTTTCCTTTGAGAGAGTGATGGCGTGGAGGAGGGGAGGGATATGGCAGTTATATCTGTGGGTTCACATTAGTGAGCTTAATAAGAAACACCATATAGCTGTTTGGTAACTTTTCCTAAGCACTTCTTGTGTGCCAAACCTCTGTCCTAGGCATTCTGTGATGCTCAGTAGGAAATGGCAGTTTATTAGAAGTAAATCTTCCTCCCTTCCATCTCTCCATTCATCCATCCACCCACCCATCCATCTACCCATCCATCCATCTATCCATCCATTCACCCATCCATCCATCCATCCATCCATCCACCCACTTAATAGATGCTTATCGAGCAACCTTTAGTCTCTGTGTTTTATACATTGAACTAGGAAGTGGCGACTGAAAAGAAGCACAGGGCACAGTTCCATCCCTTGAGGAGCTCCCAGTGCTAGCAGCGGAAGCAGACTGGTAAACAGATACATGACATCATGGTAACTGCTATAACGAAGCAATTAATAGAGTCCTGGGGAAGCAGAGAGGCAGAAACACTGTGTTCTTGAACACCCGTGTTTATTACAGGGCTAGAAAGTGGTTTGAACTTTCAGCGGCATAAGAGGCCCCTTCCACCTGGAAGGGTCAGGGACTTGTTCATGAAGTAGATGGCATGCATATGTATATGGAGTGTGTGCTCTGCCTTGCATGTGGATATATCATGCATGCCATTTTAAATGTAGAGCCATAAATCAAGTTAGAACAATAAACACTTTTTGATTCATGTCTCAGCTGAGGACATTGGCCCAAAGTAGCTTTTAGGAGCATGACACTAGGAAATGATTAGACAATTCCATCCATCACCATCCGAATCAAGTCCAGCAGCCCCTTATATCCACCCCTCATCACATTTATCACTCTGTTGTGTTTGCCTTTGTACATGTCTGCCTCTCCCCACTTGTCTCCAAGCTCCTTAGGGGCAGAGACCTCGTCTGTCTTCATCTCTGTTTGTTCCTTGCTTTAGCACAGAGCTGGCCCTGCCCATCGGTGTTCAAAAAACTTTGCTAAATAAATTGGAGATGGCTCCAAATAAGAAAGGAGACAGGGTGACTGGGAGTGGGTGCTGTGGAGGCAAGGCACTTTGAGAAATGACAACGTGGGCCCTAGTCAGGGCCAAGCAGTGAACGCAAACATGAATGGACCAGCCATTAGATATTCCTTCAATTCTCTGAGCTGACCAGTTACCTGTGTGTGTTTTTACCACCCTTCCCTATCACTCTGCCTCCCTTTCTGTCGGCTGAGCCAGTGTACCATTCTGTTAGCTTTAAGTTCTTTCCCCCATGGTTTTCTGTCATCTTCTCCAGGCCCATCCCTGGAGAGAGCTGCTGAAGAACCAGGTGTAATTGTGTGGGATGAGCCCATGTTCCTCCAGCAACCCTCACCTGTGCCTCAGAGACCTCCCAGCAGATAGGGGAGCAGGATGATGGTAGAAGCATGTTTGCTGTGCTCAGGGCACCTTCCCAGGGCCTGGCCCATGGCAGAAGTTCAACAAATATTTGTGGGGAGATTTCTGGATGAAAAAAATGATGTGAATTTGCAACACATCTGGGCCAGTCTCTTCAGTTCAGAGATGAAGACTCAGATGTCCAGATGAGGCAAGAAAATGATCCCAAGTTCCATCCCAAATTGGAGCAGAGGAGCATCAGAGCCCAATTTTTCTGACCATTCCTTCTGTCCTGCCATATTGTGTTGGGATTTGAGCTCGGCTCTCTTGAGCTTGGTCATGCAGGTTTTAGATCATTGAATCCTGAAGTTGGTTAGGACCCAAACTATCCTTTTACACCTGAAAAGTCTGAAGCCCAAAGAGGGGGTGAGATTTGCCCAGGGTCCCACACCTTTGGTAGTGACAACACCCAAACTTCCAGAAAACCTCCGTGTATCTCCACATAGCCAACAAATATGGAATATGTGCCTGGCACTATTAGAGAGGTGGCATTGAGCAAGATAGAGCAGGTCCTTGCCCTCATGGACTTATATTTTTTTCTGGGAAGAGAAAGATAATAAATGAGTCAACAGTTGTAAGGACTTGTATATTAATGGCAAGGAGTGTTAAAAGTGGGTCATTAGAGAAGACTGGAGTGGAGGGACTTTGGTTTAGGTGGTCAGGCTGAGGCTTGAATGACAGATGAGAAGGAATAAACTATATGAAGACAAATGAAGAGTGTTCCAGAAGGAGAGAGAGAACATAGCTAGCATACAGAGCATGAGGCAGGGTAAGTGGAGGATGCTGAGGGAGCAGGTGTGCAAGCCCCTGGGAGACGAGTGCCCTCGGCTGAAGGTAGTACAGGTCATGGAACCTGGCTTCTAATCCAAATGAACTAGGAAGTTAATGCAGTTTCAAACAAGGAAGTTACAGGATCTGGTGATCACTCTCACTTCGATGTGGAGAATGAATGGCATGAGGCCGAGAATCTCATTTATACCATGAGCAAGGTTTACATTGATTATGGATGATAGTATTTTACTAATAACGTAGTATTTTGGTTAATATCATTACCATTCATTTCCTTATGAATACCATTACCAACTAAAATACCTTAATAGCACTAACATGTTAGATCAACAGAGAAGCAGAGTTTTCTTGCACCCTCCAGGAAGACTTGAATAGTTTTGTGAACCTGAGAAATTTTCTGTAAAAATTGAAGGTGTACACATTTTTCTGGGGTGAGTTGTCATCAGTTTATTAAAGGGTTCTATGGCCCCCAAATGGTGACTTAAATGCCTAAAAGCAGGGGGCATACGAGGTCATTTCCTGAAGCCTGTACCCAGCTCTAAAATCTGAACACTCTAGGAGATCTTTGAAAATGAGAATGTTGATGTTGAGTTGTCATATCAGACTGAGGAATTGCACTTTCCTTCATCTGTACCCTTGTTGGAGTAAATAGAATTTAGGGCTATTTTTCCTCTGAGGAGAAGTTAGTTTATTCCTTAGAAATATAATCTACAACTTTGTTTATTCAAACTCTGGTCTGAGTTTCTCTGAGTTTTAAAATAGGCAAGTTCACTTCAAATGTAGCCTGAGGTGGTCCTGATCATAATTATTCACTATGGAGTTTACCCATGAATCTATGAATCCAGATTTCCATCCACCCTTCTATCCATGCATCCTTGTATCCATCCACCCATCTCCCTTCCTCCCTCCCTTGCTCCCTCCCAGTCATGCATCCATGTATCCATCCCCATCTATCCAACCAACCATCCAGCCAGCCAGCCAGCCAGCCGTCCTTCTCTTCTCTCTACCCTTCCATCAATTCATATCTTCATCCATCTACCTCTTCATCCATGCCATCTGCCATTTACCAGGCTGTGTGCTAGGGGTGGGGCAAGTGTTGGAAGACTCCAGTTCTTATTCTTTTTTTTTTTTTTTTCAACGTTTATTTATTTTTGGGACAGAGAGAGACAGAGCATGAACGGGGGAGGGGCAGAGAGAGAGGGAGACACAGAATCGGAAACAGGCTCCAGGCTCTGAGCCATCAGCCCAGAGCCTGACGCGGGGCTCGAACTCACAGACCGCGAGATCGTGACCTGGCTGAAGTCGGACGCTTAACCGACTGCGCCACCCAGGCGCCCCACCAGTTCTTATTCTTATGCCACTCTCAGTCCTTGAAAAAAATCCCGAGACACCTCCACTGAGCCCTATGCTTCTACTGGACAACAATTTGAAAACCCCACTTTAGAAGTTGAAAACTACTTTGAAAAAATTCAGCTGCTCTGCTTGCATAGTTATATAATTATAAGTATTCCCAGTAGTGCTCCGAATCTGAGTCTAGACTACTGGAGGTTCCTTTATCAACACTAATATTTTAGATCAATAACAGCTGCCATTCTTAGGTCAGCAGGTGGTGGAAAACCAATAGAGAATGTGAAATAGAGGCAAGGATCTTTGGGAAAGGGCAGGCTTCATAAAGGGAACAGAGAAGGGAGCTGCCAGTCACTTAACTCTTGGGACTCTCTTTGCCCAGAACCCCCGAAACCCTTGTATAGTGATTCTGAGCCTTCATGCTCTGTGTGTGCCCCTGGATGCATGATGTAGCAGGAAGCCGTCGTGGCATGGGGTTGTTTCAGTTTCCGAAGCATTTTCGACATGTACCTATCATATTCCCACTCGCCTTGTAAAACAAGCATTTTCATTTAATACAGTAAGGTCTTTGTATTCTCAACAACAAACACATGGTCTAAGGCTCTCGGACACAACCTGCCTTTTTCTCCAACACCACCCCCACCCCACTCTGTCCGCCCTTACAAAGCCCAGTGTCAGCAGAAATATCTGTTTACAAACAAGGGCTCCAAGAGAACAGTATCAGTAGCTTACACAAACCTCTAAAATATGTCCCCAACTCTGTCCTTGGAATCCCTGTGAACAGTGTATGTCACTGGCAGCAGCTTTCGTGGAAGGCTTTCTGCCTTTCCATCTTTCCATCTGTCTTCATGTCTGGCTTCCTCTGTCTCCTTCCACTTATTCATTAAAACCATGAGGAGTCTGGACTGGGAGGCAGTCAGATGCTGGCCCAGGCCTTGTGGGCTATCTGGAAAACAGAGCCCAGACAGGAAGTGCTTGCAAACAGCAAGACGAACTCAGACACATCTAACCTGTAGTGTCATCTGAAGCAGAAGGCTTATTAAGTGGGTGGATCTAATAGTCACATGATCATGCAGCTCTAGGTCATTTTTCAGGGAGTATCAGGATTATCAGTGACTGAAGGGGCTCTCTTGCCTCTCTCTTGAACTTGAAACTACTATAGTTCCCTATTACCTATGCACAGTAAAAGGTAATAGCTAACATATTGAACACATACTATGTGGTAGGCACTATTCTGAACACTTTGCATCTATTAAGTCTTTAATCCTTAGAATGACCCTCTGAAATAGGTACTATTGCAATCCCTGGTCTCCAGCTGAGAGAACTGAGGTACGGGAAGTTTAAATGACTTGCCCAAGGTCACACAGCAAGTAAATGGTAGAATCAGTCCTTGAAGTCCATGTTCCAGACCAGGTCTAAATTTCTTAGCCCCACATTCAGCTTCCTCCCTGAATACTGTTGCTTACCATAACTTTTCCTAGTTCCTTGTATCTCGGTTTCTCAAACTCAGCATGGTTGATGTTTTGGAATGGATAATTGTTGGTTGCAGGATATTTACCATTGTAGAATGTTTAGCCTTGACCCACTGGATGCAGTAGCGACCCCCACCCCCAGTTGTGATGATCAGAAATGTCTGCATAAGCATTACTAAATGCCCTGTGGGCAAACAGCAAGATATCTGCTGTTTGAGAACCATTGTCTTACATGGATTTTTTTTTTTTTTTTTATTAAAGAGAATGTGTTCCTAGAACACATATCCCTACCTCCACACTTTTTCACATTTGGTTTTCTCCTTGACCTTTCAGTGTCCTTGGCCTCCTCCCCATCAGTCTGCTCTGTTCCAGACCCTTTAAGTTCCTCAGCATCTTTTACAGCCAGGGAGGAAATACTGGCCTGTCTGGGTTACTGATCTGCTTTGTTTTATGCTTTTTTGTGTGTAAAAAAAAAAAAAAAGCCAAAATGGTTTTGTGACCATCTCCAAACTTTCCATTTAAAATCCCCTAAATATTCCATGGCAGCATTGAGTTAAGAGCTCAATTCATTTCATGCATTTAGTGATGTTTATTGGGTCAGCCATGTATCAGGTCCGAGGCTAAGCACTCAAGAGCACAAAGTCAAGGGAGTTACAAGACCTGCACCTCAAGAACTTATGTAGTAGGCTCTCTGAGCAGAAGAGAAGCTTTACGATAACTCTGTACCCTCTCCCAGTTGAGTAGGTGGGGAAACCAACCCCCGGAAGGTAGATAATAATTGGTCAACATCATTCAGAGACCAAACCCAATGCTGAACTAGATCATCCTCCTCCTAGTGGAACAAAACTAAAATTCTGAAGTCCCAGGGATCTCTAACTACCATTTATCATTCTAGAGCCTTAACGAGGCCCTGTGGGTTGAATCATAATTCATGATCTTATGGTGTATATTAAGACAGTAGAAAATTAATATCTGAAAAGTCTGTCAGCCCTCTCTCTTCAAAAGGATGTTTATACTCCATGCTTTCCTTTTTAAGTCTTCAGTAAGAACGACTCCAGATTGCCCCATGAGCACTGGACAGGGAGTCCTCAGACACAGACCTGTCTATTTCAGCAATGTGACCCTATTGATAAGAATACAATGAAACCCTGAGCTAATGACCTCCCGAATCCCCACCCGTGGACTCTCTTCCTCAAAACCACCAAAGATTCCCTGTTGTCTGTGGAACAGACTTCACATCTCTTGGCGTGACATTCACAGCCCTTGGCACCGTGGTGTCAGGCAGTCTTTGCAATTTCGTCTCCCTCTTCTATGCTGTGCACGCTCAATTCCACCAAAAGCAGAGGTCTTGGGGCGCCTGGGTGGCCCAGTCAGTTGAGCGTCAGACTCTTGATTTTGGCTCAGGTTATGATCTCACATTCATGAGTTTGAGTCCCGCATGGGGCAGAGCCTGCTTGGGATTTTCTCTTTCTCCCTCTCTCTCTGTCCCTCCCCTGCTCATGCTCGCTCTCAAAATAAATAAATAAACTTAAAAAAAAAAAAAAGCCAAGGTCTTTCCCCATGTCCAGAGCCCTCTTCCAGTGACAGCACAACACCTAGCCTTGCCTCATGTTTCCCCTTCGGCTGGGAGGTCTTTGCCCAGCCTCCCCCACCCAGTCCCCATTCCTTATGCAGGGCTGTCTCTGTGTCACTCATCCAGGAAAACTTCCCTGAGCCTTTTTTTCTCATCCGAATCGAGCACTCCTTCTGCTAAATTCTCTTTGCTTGCACCTCTACTAGAGGTGGATTATATATTATGCTTTATTATACTTTATACTTTATTTGTGGATAATTAAGAACTCCTTGTCCTCGCTCAGTCTGTTTTCTCCCAGCTGGGAAGCATAATTTAGAAGTTAGGAACAGGGACTCTCGAGTCTGATTACCTAGGCTTGAATCCCACCTGTGTGACTTGCCAGCCAGTTACTCAGGCTTGGGCAAGTTATCTGTGCTTCTCTGAGCCTCAGTTTCCTCATCTGTAAAATGGAGATAATAATACTGCCTCCCTGCTTGGATTGTTGTGTCGCCTGCCTGCACTAATCCACCCAGCTTCCCGCAGCGCCTGGCAGACAGTGAGGGCTCGGGGAACATCAGGCATCACCACTCTCCCTGCACAGAAGAGTAATTCTGGATGGCACCAGCCGTGCACAGCAGAGTGGGAATCTGCCTGTCTGGCCGCGTCCCTTTCTTATCTCATTTTGCCATCGCTCTCCCTGAAAGGCTCACCCCTGGCTGTGTGGGCCAGGATGAGGTGATGGCAGGCTCACCCGAAAGAGGAGCTTTTGTTTCCAGAGCTCCGCCCACACTGTCTGGGGTGCGTTTTTACATAACTTGCCGTGGGTCTGCGTCAGTTACGAAATTTACATCACTTGGCTCACCCACGTGGGAACCTTCTCCATCCCTCTCAGCTCTTTGGGTTAAGCTGGAGGTGCTCAGTGACCCTCCCGGTGCTATTTTGTAGATGAGGATGTCAGGTCCAGACATGGAGCCAAGGCCAACTTATCTATTAGGCACAGCCAGTGTGGTACCCGAAGTGCAAGGTACTTTTAGGGGCCAATAAAAATGGCTTGATATCTTTTAAAATCAGAAGAAAATCATCTATATAATAACATGTATTATGTAATGATGGATCCAGCCTCTTGACTGTATGTATCTTTATGCCAATGCAATCATAAAATATAATTATATATATTTATGGAGGAAGGGAAAAGTGCCCAGGGCCCAGGAAAGTCATGATGTGACCCTGAATGAAAAGGAATTTGCCCAAGATCAATAATAGTACATTAGTGGCAAAGCAGGGCCAAAGTTCACGGCTTATGACTCCCAACTTAGAAATCTTATCCCTGCAGTTTCCACAGGTTCCCTAGAAGTTATTACACTACAGTCTTCTCTTTTCAGCAGTGAGAAAAGTGGACCAGAGAGGGGGTATGATTGGCCGCATCACACAGCTTAGTTATGCCAGCACACGGCTAACTTACACTTTCTTTACCGATTCCTTGTTGCATTTTGCATTTTACACATTGCATTGCATTCCCGTTCCTTTTTGCATTTTACACAACCACCAAACCTAGTGACCGTGGATGGAAGGCCCCATTAGACAGATGGAGAAATTGAGGGCCAAGAAGTAGAAGAGGCTTACTCAGGTTGCAAAGATGCCACTCCTGCCTCCACATCAGGGCTCTTGTTCCAGTACTCTAAAGATGGCTTGAAACTTCAAAATCTCCTCAAATTGGATTTCCTCACAAGCCGTGGGCATATTTCTTTCATTTGCTCATTTATTCACTCTTTCAACAAATGTTTACTGAGTGCTTATATTCTAGGTATTCTATAGAAGGCTCTAGATGCAGAGTGGTGAACAAACGTAGTCTCTTACCCTCTCGGAGGCTCACTTGCCCCATTTGCACAAACAGAATCATACGTTTCTATTTTTCTCCCCTTGTAGAGTTCTGGGAAAAGCAAAGAAATAACTAAGACTCTTTTTGTACACTTTAAAACTTCAGGAAAATTTAAGAATGCTTCCTGTATCGTTATAACCAACAGAGTGTATAATCAATATAAGGAAGCGCTAAAAAACATATGAAGAAATAAATATTCAACTAATTTTAAAATAATTGTTGCTTATATTTATTCACAGAAAGGATGAGACATTGGTTAAGCACTTGACTTTGGAGTCAGGGAGCTGGTTTCTAATCTTGTTTATGTTATTACAAGTCAACAGACCTTTGCTAAGTCAAGGAAACTGAGTCTGGGTTTCCTCATGCATAAAATGGGACCAAGAAACCTTATAGACTAGTTGTAATAATTCAACGAGATGATGCCCATAAAATTCTTGTCCTGGTACATGGCACGTCATAAATGGTGGCTCTCTTTATTTCTCAGTAGGTTTGCGTGGCCCTGAGTGGCATTAGAACAAATCAGAGTAGTGATCTGAGGGATAACGTAAGGAGGCAGGTATGATAATGATAGGTATTGCTAACTGCATATTAGTAATTCCTGGTATAGCCACATGGCATCAACAGAGGCACCAGCACTAGGGAAGAGCTGGTCTCTTGTGAGAGGGTACAGGCTGTGTCTTGTCATGCTCTCCACCCCGAATGTCCAGGTAGGACCTGATACAGTAGATGTCTCGTGAAGATGTGTTGGATGAATTGGTGATTGGGTGAGTAGATACATTAGGCAGGGCTTGGGGATGTTAACTTGGGGAATAAAAGAGCCAGGGATAACACAATCAGGAGACTCAGACATCTTCCCGGCTGTCCTGGGATAGAGGGCACAGATCCCTGGAGATCAGGTCCTGGCCATCTGATCCACTGGATGGCAAAAAAAGGGAGGTGAATTGGATTCACTGAAGGAGAACACTGAGAAATGCCCAAAGGGGCAGAAGCCTTCTTCACACGGCACGGGGTTCTCTAATTCTGAATTGTGTACAGTCACTTGTCAGGATGCTGCACGGGTGATGCAAGCAGGAAGTTAGGTGTGAAATGGATGATATAATTAACTTTGAAGGAGCCTCCAGCCCTGACTATGCACGATTCCATGAATGATGAAAGCTAAGAGCTTGAAGAATGTGGAGGGCAGGACGGGATGGTCCTTGAGAATTGTCTGGAATGTGGTATCATAGTCTCTGAGGTTTGGTGAGCGAGCGGGAAAAGCTTGTAGATCTTCATCAAAATGACCCAGAGTGCGCTCTCTTCTCCAGGGCGGCTCCAGCATCAGGACCACTTAGTCTGTGGGGATCTGGTTTGGGTAGGGCAACTTCTAAAGGCAAGCAGACCGAAAATGCACGAATCCCCGCCTCTCCCTTCTCCTCTTTCTCCTCCGCCTCTTTTATCTTCTCTGTCATTTTCTTCCTTTCCTCCGCCACTTTCTTTTTCTGAAAGTTTGTCTGCTCCAATTTCATGGACAATGTGTGAAATAGAGAGCAAGGAGCATGCCTTTCTATTTCGGAGAATAGTGTCGGAAGGGATAACGTTTAACAGCACAGAGGAAGGGAGAAAAACTGGTCACAGTTCTGAGGAAAAGGAACAGACATTTATTCCTTTCAATAAAAAGTGTAGCCTGTGTTATGTGCTATGCAAATGAGTGTTTGCATTCTCTCACTAAATCCTCAAAATGGCACTGTGCGTTAAATACTGTTCTTATCAGTTTACAGTTGAGAAAACTATCAGGTAGGTGAAGGGATTTTGCCCAAGGCTACATAGCTAACAAGTGGCACAGCTGGGATTCCGACAGATAAGACTTCATAGTACACGTGCTTAAGCCATGTACCATGCCAGTGCCCGTGTGCCAAGTTCTGGTATGTTCATGATCTCATTACTTCCCCCTACAACTGCCAGGGGCAGATAGTATCACCCCATTTTACACATGGGAAGACTGATACTAAAAGGCGTACCCTGACTTTCCCAAGTCACATAGTTATCGAATGGTAGGGTCCGCGTTAAATGTATATTTATTGCTCCATAAAGTCCTGACCTTTCCATGTCCACACAGCCAGCTTACATATGAGCAAAGGAGGCAGACTGGAGAGTCAAGAACCAGAGGGAGACACAGGTGCACCGTGAGCCCTCAAGAGCACTTTGCCATCCCAAGCATACCCTGGAGTCTGCATATTAATAAAACTTACAGGTTTCAGGAACCCTCAAGTATACTCTTGTAAACCTTGCCTTACATCTCGATAGCCTTAAATCGTTTACAAGGAAATATGCATACATTTGTCTCCTTTCTTTCTCAAAAGAGGCCTGTGAAGTATACAGGATAAGACTTTTTAATCCCTGGAGTATACATGGGCAAGCTGGGGCTCAGAGAGCTGAACTCCTCCAAGGTCAGACAGCGAGTAAATAAGGTAAGCAGACTCATGGAGTGAGAGGGCTCTCAGGTAATGGTTCGCAGCAGGAAAAACAAATGCAGGTGGAGAGCAGACACAGATACTACCGTGGGCACTCTTCCCGCTGTCCCATGCCATCTTACAAAGGGAGATCTGGCCCCACGTGTTCCCTTGCGTGGCCAATACATCGGGGCATCTGAGCTAGTCCTGACCCTGTGATTTCCTTCAGAGGGCTCCTCTTGGTACCTTTGCCTCTCTTACACCAGGAGACCTGGATGTCTAGAACTCAGTGTAGTTTGGGATAAGCCTCCAGCCAGGTGTGATTTATTTCAAGCCTCCTCCTTCCGCTGAGCCTACGATCAATCCTCTGAGTCAAGGGGAGCCCTGAGGAATGCGATGCTGAGGAGCACTCCCTCAGGTCCCCACCTCGGTGACGTCCCAGCTCTCCTCTGAATGCCTGGTGCTGCTGAGTCCTCCGGGGTCATTTTGGTGGTCTTCCCCCCGACTGAACCAAGTGCAGGGACCATGGGTATACTTAACCCAAATCTGTCTGTTTTAATCACTCTCCTCTGGACAGATAAAAGCTTTCCATAGGATTGCTCTCTCAAGCATTCCTCTGTGGCTTTAATACCAGCCATTAAATCATGGAAGGGAAAACAAAACAAAACAAAAAGGGACCGGCTCCAACCTTTAGCATTTAACTTTTTTAGCCTCCTGAAAAAAACCCAGATTTTTGACCCAAATTCCCCCTTTCATACCCACATCCTCTCACCCCTGCTTCTGTTCCTCTGGTAGAGGATGGTGGTGAAATTGCCTTCTTTCCCTCGACTTCTTCCTCTGAGACTATACATCTCCCACAGTGGGAACCAAGGCAGGGATGTCTGATGGACCTGGGATCTCAGAGTCACAGGGAGTCTGAGACAGAAGGGGCCTCTGTGGCCATCTGATGTGACCCTCCTACCTCCTAGGGCAGGGTGTGAGGATGCCTAGAGAGGGGGTACTGCTTTCCCAGTGACCCACAGCAGAGCAATGGCAGACCTTGACCACAAGAACCTTGACTGTGGGCCAAGAGTTATTCCCACTGAAGGAAAGCATCTGGCTTTAGAGTTGGCCTAGTTGTGACTCCACCACTCTTTCGCTGGGATCCTTGAGGGGAGATCACGTCGCTTCTCTCTACTTCAGTGTCCTTGTCTGTTAAAGGACTTTCAGGAAAGCCCTCTACACGGGATCATGACAAGCAGCGAGTGGGATCTTTTTGCCTAGCAGAAGGCCTGCTACCTAGAGGCTTTCAGCAAAAGTTCCTCATCCTTCTCATTATTTGAAAATGCTGCTCTGTCACCAGCCAAAATGACCCAGGTAGAGTGTCCTTCTCCTTCCGTGTCCACTCTACCAATGAGAGAAAAACAAAT
Source organism: Leopardus geoffroyi (assembly GCF_018350155.1). Taxonomy (NCBI): domain Eukaryota; kingdom Metazoa; phylum Chordata; class Mammalia; order Carnivora; family Felidae; genus Leopardus; species Leopardus geoffroyi. Next base: position 76,024,659 of record NC_059342.1, read on the forward strand.
AAAGAAATTTTTTTTAACGTTTAATCATTTTAGAGAGACAAAGAGAGACAGAGCCTGAGCAGGGGAGGGGCAGAGAGAGAGGGAGACACAGAATTGGAAGCGGGCTCCAGGCTCTGAGCTGTCAGCACAGAGCCCGATGTGGGGCTCAAACCCACAAACTGTGAGATCATGACCTGAGTGGAAGTCAGATGCTTAACTGACTGAGCCACCCAGGTGCCCCTGAGAGAAAAACAAATAATATAAACTTGATATAATTGTCATCCTTTGCTAATTGTCCTCTGTAGACAGTGAGAAAGTCCAGCGTTATCTGAGCTAATTTTGTGTTGACTTAAATCATGCCTGGAAAACGTCCTAGGGGGAAAAACCCCATAACGACAGCACAGCATGGAGGCATAGCTGAGGTCTCAATCGTCTGTGGGGGGAGCTGAACTTGCAATTGGGAGTCTTTAATTCCAGCTCCTCCTACCACTTAGTGCTGTGTGACCTTAGGCAAGTGACTTCACCTCTCTGAGTCTCTGGTTTCTCAGCGGTAAACAGCACCTGTTATACAAGGTGGCTGTAAGCATAAGACACTTTGGCACAGGAGCAACTCCCCACGTGCTCAACACGCACGATGACCTTCAATTACGTACACTCGAGCCGAAACATGGAAGCACCCCTTCCCCGAGAGGCACGTTCCCTGTGCGCCGTGACCATACCTCCAGTCTTTGTTTCCTCCTGATACACCTTGCTCTGATCGCCCTGGGAACTGATTACACTGAGGCAATGTATCCTAACCAGAGGAGGACTCTGCAATGGGCATGAGGCAGTGGGAGATGGGATAGATTGTAGAGAAATGTTAGCGGGAGAGCTTCGGAAACTTGTAGAATGATGGCGTTCTGGTCTGCCGGGGCTCTCATAACGAAGTTTCATGGACCGGGTGGCTTAAGCACCAGAAATTTATCTTCTCACAGTTCTGGAGGCTTGGTGTCTGAGCACAAAGTGTCTACAGCATTGGTTTTTTTTGAGTCCTCTCTCCTTGGCTTACAGGTGGCCATTGTTTCCCTGTGTCTTCTCATGGTCTTCCCTCTGTGTGTGTGTCTGTGTTCCAGTTTTCTCTTCCTACAAGGACCCCAGTCATACTGGATCAGGGCCCACCCTCAGGATCCCATTATAGTTTGATCACCTCTGTAGACACCCAACCTCTGAATAAGGTCACATTGTGAGGTACGGGGAATTAGGATGTCAACATATGAATTTTGGGGGTACGTGATTCAGCCAATAACTAACAGAAAGGAAGGTGGGAGGCAGCTGAGGATATGACTACAACCTTGAAAAAGAACAACAACACATTTTTGTATAGATCCTGGAGGCTGGAAGAGACCTGGGTCAGAAACCAACAGGTAGGGAAGCCTGCGGTAGAAATCCAGGTACTGAAGACAAGGCCTGGAAGGCATTCTGGACATCTGAACAAGGCCCAGGTACATCTTGGGTCCCCATGAAGTGTGGTGAGCCAAGGAGAACAGATGATGAGTAGTAGTAAAGAACCATTGGTCCTCAGTCAGTTGTCTAGGCAGAAGAATGACTGGAAAGCAGCCTCCTGGCCTGCAGTTCAAGTCAGCTTGCTTATGTTGGTGCTGTGGGACTTAGATCTTTTCGGAGGGGTCCGTGCCTTCAAACAGCCCACTGGGCTCAGTGCAGTGACGTGATTAAGCACCCGGGCCTGGGAATTCTATAGGCCTGGATTTCAGGCTTTGGGAGAGCCTCTTCCCTCCCTGAGCCTGAGCCTCAGCTTCCTCTGGCAAGTGGGCCATGCTGAGAGTTTCATTGTGAAGGTTAAGTGAGAGAATTAATCTAGAACGCACGGGACATAGCAACTTCTAAATAAAGGAAGGGTCCTATGCTCTTGTAAAGAACACAGCAATAGGGAAATGTCCCTCCTGTTCCTTTGTTTTTAGTTTGCGATGACAAACTCTACGGAGCACCTGTAAGACACCAGGGTCTGTCCAGAATGTTGGGCACTTTGCAATGAACCAAACAGACCCACAGATGGGAAACACAGACACTGGATGAGTAATTACAGAAGTGGTGAGTTTTCAGACAGGAAGGAATGTGATGGATATATGGGAGGAAGATTTGTCTGTTCCTGGAGTGGAATGGAATGGTCAGACAGAGCTGCCCTGGGACAGTGCCATTAAAGTGATCCTGAGGGGGTGACCCTCAGGTACAGAGGACTCCTGGTGCAGCCCTGGCCAAGATTTTGGGAGACTTCTGCCTTTGGGCTAGACTCTTATACATATGCTCTTTGTCTCCAGGGTGAGGCTCAGTGGGTAGGTGAGAAGAAAAAGAGACAGTAAAAATAAGTAGGCAGGAAACTTCTGGGGGTGGGGGTGGGGGGTTAGAAGCCCATTTCAAAGCAAGCCTAGCTGCAGGAAGATAAGGGCACGTTAGAGAGACCAGCCGACCGGTGGGTTTGAGGGACCGGTGATTACTATGAGGCTCAGGGCAAGCCTCTCCCAGGTCTGGGGCTGGACTTCTCCACGTCTGTAAGAGTGCCCTAGACACCTCATGGGCTCTGCACACTTTTAGTGTCTGCTTCTATGCGTTTATAGCCTTGAGGCAGGCTTATGCTAATTAGATGTAGATTGTGTGCAGGATTGCCCCGTAGCCTTCATCTTGTCACATGGGGATGTGTCCCCTGGGATCAACTTCCAGCAGCACACAGATGGGGCCACCTCAGAAATGCCTCTCCCCGTTTCCTTCACTATGTCTCTATCTTCCTGGACAGCTGTGGGGAGGGACAAGGTGAAGGTGGGGAAGGTGCTCGCGTGTCCTTCGTAGAACACTGTTCTGTGTCCCTCTGTGGAGATACACAGAGGACAGGGAACCTAAGTATGCAAGGACTGGGATTGACACGAGGCGTCAGATTCAGATCAACACCTATTTTTGAGCTCCTTCTGCTTACAAGGAACCATTCTAGCAGTGAACAAAAGAGCTCTTAAATTGTAGGTGGGGATCATTTAATCCAAACTTCTCCTTTTTCAGAGAAGGGAAATGAGGCCCGGCAGCATAAGAGGGGGGGATGGTGTGACTTGTCATCTGGCAAGCTGAGCCCGGATCTCTTGTTCCAGATCCCTGGTTCTGGGCTGGTGAGACAGCGGTGTCTCCCTTCCCGCCCCCTGAAATGTGGCTACTGTTGATTAAATTATTTTCATACAGAAATAAGTCCCCATCACTGTTTTACTCCCCCCACCCCCCACCTTGTTGAAGTTCGGTGATTTCCTTTTGCCACTTATACTCCAGGTAAATATTTCCTTCTGAACTTCTGAAGCCACTGCTTCAAGGTTCTCAGTTCCCTCAGTGTGTTTCCTCTGGGTTCCACTGAAAAGCCTCTCTTTGCCTTTCCTCTCTGCCTCCTGGGGCCAAGCCTCCTCTTAGTCTCCCCTCTCCATGTCCCAGAGTCTGGCCTTTCTCGCTGCTTCTCTCTTCTCTCTCAACGGCACACAGAGGTGGCTTGAGCCTGAGTCCCAAGCCCCAGGAAGGTTCTGAACGGAGGGCACCCTACAGATGTGTAAACATTTTACCTTGCTAACCCAGCTAGCTGCCTTCCAAAGGCAACAGGAAAACCAGGGACTGAGAGCCCCTGGCATAATAAAAAACCTGCAGGGAGAGAGAGAGAAAGAGAGAAAGAGAGAAGGAAAAGGGATCCTGTTTCAGATGTTAATTTTCTCATTAGAAGAATTTCCTGTTGAAGGGGGAGGGGTTGGCCAGGGGAGCAAGAGAAGGTGAGCTCAGTGATGGGACCAGGGACACCAGAGTGGTGGCTCCGGGGAACGTGGCTCTCACTGATCCCTGTAGCAAGCGGCAACCCATAGATTGGGGTAACTCACTCCAAATCTGGAGTCAGAGCTTCAGTTTTGGAGAGGTCAGTGCAGATTTTCACATTCAGCAGCCTGACAGCAGCTCGGGAGATGAGATGTCTGATTTCTAAGTCGGGTTTGTCAGTGGGTTTGAGGAGGACTTGGACGTTTTCGAGGCTTCATTCTATCAGCTCCTGATACATCAGCCAAGATGCCTTCGGGGTGCCTTCTCTCTTTGGCCCTTTTGTATTTTATTTCTAGTCGTTTCCCACATGTCATCATTGACATCGGTCCTAGACCCTCCAGTGTCTTCAAGCTGAACTCACACTGGGACAGCTACCGTGTGCCAAGGACGGGGCCTCCACTGTGTCTGTTAAGTAGGACAGCATGCTTAAAGAGGGATATCGGCAAGAGGATTACGATCTGTAGAAGGGAAGTGATTTTCCCCAGATGTATGGCTAGGAATTGCTTTCATCAGAATTACTTACTCTGAATCCAAAGATCCTGGGTTTTCTACGGTACTAAGAACACACACTCTCTTCTGATTCTCCCTGTCCGTTAGCCATGGAGACATAAATCAGTGCCTTTGATTCTGCTTGTCCTTTTTCCTTCTCCCAGTCTTTCAGGAATCCTTCTTGTGCTCCATCATGAGACACTTACTGAGTGCCTGCTGTAGGCAAGGCATGGTGTAGGGTGCTAGGCACGATATACAGATGGTCCAGCCAGAGTCCTCACTCTCCAGAAGCATCCAGTCTAGGGGGACTCCAGAACCAGAGGACAAGTGTCTAGTTGCCTAAAAGCAAAATGAGTTCAGAGGAGAGAATGGGCATTCCTTACAGGGCTATCATGGAGAGCTTCTAGGAGGAGGTGGTTTCTGTTTTAGCCATTCAGAAACCTGGAAACACAGAAGAGCAGATTTGGGCCAGGTGTGTGAGGGGGACTCCATTCAGTCCCCTCCTTTACCAGGTAGAGAACCAAGACCCAGAGGAGGTATTATTCAGTGCTTCACCCAAGGTTGCCCAGCCAATGAGAGCAGGTTGACTTTGTGAGGAGACCCCCAGCCATTGCCTGAAGGACTGTTGGACAGGAGTAGGCGGAGGGGTATAGTCAGACTTAGATGCCAGGCCCAAACTGCTATCCACATCAGCTGCTAACAGATCGACATGAGTTCTGAGGCCCCAGTGCTCACAAAGGAGTAAAGATTGGGCCTCCTCTGTTGATTTTACTGGAAGCTCTCCATGATCGTTTGATGCATGCTGATGGCAGATGCACCCTCAAAGTTATGGTGACCGCAGAAACTCACCAGCTCAAAGTAGGGACCGTCCTTCTAAATGGGCATCTTTTATTCATTCTCGTCTCCCTCTCTTTCTCCTCCCACCTGGCCTCGTACATCATCCCACACTACAAATGCATTCTTAATTAGAAAGTCCTCTTCCTCATCCAACAGCCTGTCTGTGCCAAGGACACTGGGTATATTCCAGAAAGGCTGAGGAATAGGGGCTGGTGAGTATAAAGATACTTTTTGAACCAGAGAGAATCTGCTAAGTGACTTCCTGGGGTTCCCAGAGTAAGGCTAGAGGCGTCAGCCTTGGGACTTTCCCAAACACCCAGCTTGTGGTACCCCCAGGAGGTTGGTGTGTCCCAGATCCCTGGTGGCATTGATGGGGGAGAGAGAGGTGCCTGTAGACTTAGCGCACAGGGTAGTGAATCCCAGGGTCTGGGATCCTCTTACCGGTCAGTTGACCTTAAACCCATCCATTTCCATATCTGCCTCTGTTAACATCACTACTTTAAAAGTGTTACGTGGATGAAATGAATTAACACACGTGTAGACCTTAGTACAATGCTTGACCTGCTGTAGAGGCTTGGAAGATTTTACTTAATGAAGGAGTCCCCAACATCTTTTTATGTTAAGAGAGTGCTTTTCATTTCATTCTTTTATAAATATTAGCATTAGTGTCAGAGAAAAGCAAGCTGAATTGGGTCTCAGGAAATTTGTCAGTGACTCTGTAACCTGACAAATGTCTTTCATTTTCTGGGTCTGAAGTCCCTCACCTGTTGAGTGAAGAAGTTGGAATTGTGATCTTTAAAAACCTTTCTAGCTCAGGAGCGCCTGGGTGGCTCAGTTGGTTAGGCGTCCGACTCTGGGTTTCGGCTCAGGTCATGATCTCGAGGTTCATGAGTTTGAGCCCTGCATCAGGGTCTGTGCTGATGGTGCAGAGACTGGTTGGGATTCTGTCCCTCCCTCTCTCTCTGCACCTCCCATTTGCTCTCTCTCCTGGTCAAAATAGACAAATAAACTTTAAAAAAAATGTTTTTTAAAGCTTTCTTGCTCAGATATTAAGCATGCCTGCCTTTCTTTGGGGATGAGTTTCAGGGCTAACCAGGACTCCTATTAGGAGCTAAAAGCATTAGCTTTGCAGCCCTTGACCCTTGATTCTCTGTGCCAACTTTCCTGATGGCTCGCCACCGCTGGCCTTTTGATGACTGCTAATCGTTAACGTGCACTCAAAGTTACGGAGACCGTAGTAGGGGCCATCCTTCTAAATGAGCAACTTCTGTGCATTATCACCACCGCTGACTCTCCTCTCGCCTCCTGTATCATCCCACACTGAAAATGTCATCTTAATCACAAAGTCCCCTTACCCATACAACAGTCTTGCAAAATCGAAGGTGTTCAGATTTCCATTATTATGATTGTTGGTATTTTGTTTAGCTCAACTCCCCATTCTACAACAGAAACCTTTCTTGTAAGTTCCATACTCAAAACCAATACAAGTGAAATTGTTTGGGCTACAGGTTGTGGTGAGCAGCCCCCAAAGCCAGCTCACCTGTCCTCTCCGTCCCTCCGGCCCTCAGTGTGCCCGAAGGGTGGTCCCAGAGCCTCCATTAGTAGCTGCTGGCTCTCGCAGAGCACAGTTTGAAAACCGCTGGTCTAGGACATCCTGATATAAGTTTTATCAGGGAGAAATAACTCACCACCCCCCCCCCTTCCATCTTTATTTATTCATCTTTCTCTCTTCGGGCCACATAGGGCTATATGACAAATGTTCATATACCTCGCGTGACCGAGGATGGGTCGTGGGAATTCACACCGTCAGTGACCAAGGCAACAGAGACCCACGCTACTTTTTCTCCCTGAAGACAGACCGGGCCCGGCAGGGGACCACCATCCATGCGTACCGCAGCTACCTCCCAGGCCAGTGGGTACACCTAGCTGCCACCTACGACGGGCGGCTGATGAAGCTCTACGTGAATGGCGCCCAGGTGGCAACCTCCGGGGAGCAGGTGGGCGGCATATTCAGCCCGTTGACCCAGAAGTGTAAAGTGCTCATGCTGGGAGGCAGCGCTCTGAATCACAACTATCGGGGCTATATCGAGCGCTTCAGTCTGTGGAAGGTGGCCAGGACTCAGCGGGAGATACTGTCGGATATGGAAACCCGTGGCCTCCACACGCCTCTACCTCAGCTCCTCCTCCAGGAGAACTGGGACAATGTGAAGCGCGCCTGGTCCCCCATGAAGGATGGCAACATCCCCCAAGTGGAACACAGCGGTGCCCACGGCTTCCTGCTGGACACGAGTCTGGAGCCTCCGTTGTGCGGGCAGACGTTGTGTGACCACACAGAGGTCATCGCCAGCTACAACCAGCTCCCGCGATTCCGCCGGCCCAAGGTGGTGCGCTACCGCGTGGTCAACCTCTACGACGACAGCCGCGAGAACCCCACGGTGAGCCGCCAGCAGATTGACTTCCAGCACCGGCAGCTGGCCGAGGCCTTCAAGCATTACAACATCTCCTGGGAGCTGGAGGTGCTGGAGGTGAGCAACTCCTCCCTGCGCCACCGCCTTGTGCTGGCCAACTGCGACATCAGCAAGATCGGGGACGAGAACTGCGACCCCGAGTGCAACCACACGCTGACCGGCCACGACGGCGGGGACTGCCGCCACCTACGCCACCCCGCCTTCGTGAAGAAGCAGCACAACAGGGTGTGTGACATGGACTGCAACTATGAACGGTTCAACTTTGACGGCGGAGAGTGTTGTGACCCCGAGATCACCGACGTCACCAAGACTTGCTTCGACCCCGACTCTCCGCACAGGTAAGGCCTGCGGGGCAGGCGATGCCCGGCTGCCAGCTGACTTGTCCCCCATTGTGTAGGCGAGGCACCTGAGGCCCCTAGGGGGTGTGGAATTTTCCAGTTCACACAGCGGTTTCATGACCGAGGCCAGCCCCTCACTCAGTTCTCATGGGAGTGCTACGCAAGGATGGCCCGTCACGACGGTATTCGCTGAGCCCCCACCACGGGCTAAGAAGGAAGGCTCAACCCGGTCTTCTCAAAGGGCACAGAGTCTAAACTAGGTGATGTGGGGCCGAGTACCAGTAGCTGCCATCATGTACGTGGCACCGTGAGGTGCAGCACGTTAGCCGCGTGCGGTCTCCAGCCACACGCGACTGTTGACGCTGAAATTAGCTGAGACTAAATAAAGTTAAAATCTGTCCTGAGTCCTGTTAGCCACCTTTCAAGTACTCAGCAGCCTTGTGGGCTGGTAGCTACCGTGCTGGACAGACCAGTATGGAACACCCTTCCCAGCAGAACATTCATCCTGTCGCACCGAGCTGGCAAAGCGGGGATCAGCTTGGTTGGACGGCCTGGGTTCAGGTCTTGGCGATACTGTTTACTCACTTTGTGACCCCTTAGACACTACGTCTTCCTCTGAGAAGTGGGAATAAGAACAGCACATGCTTTGTCCGGCTGCTCTGAGGGTTGAGAGGGGGCTCTCAAAGCGTCGTCCCTCTCACGGTGTCTCTCCCATTAGCTCTCAGTGAGTGTATTTGTCATGACTTGTGTAACGGAAGATGGTGCGTGCTGTGCTTAGGGAGTGCCAAGCGAGATCAAAGAGGAAAAAAAAAAAACTGACTTTCAGCTTGAATATCTCTGGGAGAGCTTAGGTACAGTTTGGACAACCGAGGTTGGGTTGGGGGAGAAAGGAGGGCACAGGGCAGACGGACTTCATCTCCTGCTGAGAAGAGGGCGGGAACGGGAACCTTGTGTCTGAGGCCTCACTCAGCGTCCACTTGCACTAGCAACCCTGGCCAGCAACCCCAAAGAAAAGCCCGAAGGGGAACCCGTGGGTGATCTGTATTCAGTAGGGGACCCGGAGGAACTAGTTCCAAGCCAGAGAGACTGTCACCCTCCACTTTCCTGATTGCCCAGATCCACGCTGAACTTTTCCATTCTGTCCAGCACACAGGACCCTGGACTTGCTGAGAGCTCGAGCACATTTGCCGACCTCTGCAGGCTTTCTGCTGACTCTTCTCTTTAGGTCTCTCTCAAATGAGCGAGGGCCTCCCGTGCACAGACAAAATACCTACGTGCAAAGGAATGACGATACTGGCAGGAGAATGTCGTGCCTGGCAGCAGGCCAGAAAGCACGTCAGCTCAGCCTGCTGGCACCAGGCAGGCCCTCGACTCTCACCTCGGTCCACAGACATGAGCGGCCCAGGTGGGAAGAAGCCTTGATGTGTGGCCGGTTCCTTCCTGGTCACAATGTGTTCTCATCTCTGCTCTCATTTGGGCTTTGACAGAATTTGACAAAGAAGGCAAGACAGGGGTTAGTATTTGCATTTGACTGATCGGGAGATAGAGGACGTTAATGGGTGAAATGACTCGGCCAAGGTCATGGGTCAGGAGAGTCATTCAGCTAAGGCACAAATGCAAGTCTCTGAGATTAAGGCAGTGTGTGCCCTACTGAGCTGGATGCCCAGGCAGAGTGAGCATGGAGGAGGGTGAAGGGCCACAAATAGCTGGAAGTTATTCACCCAATTTTTCTTTCTCTCTTTGTTTCTTTCTGCCTTTCTGTCTTTCATTCATTCAAACCCTGTTTCTTCAGCAGGTGCCAGGAAGGTGGGTACTCTTAGCCCTGTTTTGCTGAAGGAAACCCAGGATTCAGAATGACATAGGGGTTTAGCCAAGGTTACTCAGCAAATAAATGGAGAGCTTAGATTCCAATCCAGATCTAATGACTCTAACGCTCCCACTGAAGGAGGGTATTTTTAAGCCTAAGGAACAGTAAGAGGCAGAGTTGAAGGGCAGAGGTGACAGACAGGGTAGCTTCACTAAAGCCTTGGGAAAAAACTGCTGAGTTGATTGGGTCAGGACCGAGGGCAGCTGGCCTTTGTGGCGGGTGAGCTGTCCTGGTACGGAGGGGCTGCAGGGCCCCAGGTCCCAGATACTTCACAATCAGCAGACAGAGCTGGCAGCCTCCAACGGCCTCCTCTTTTCTAAGTCACGGGACTGCCTGCCCAGAATGTCTGTGAGCAGCCGTGTGCCAACTCTGTGACCACTCACGCCACGGCCCATTTGTTTGCTGGCTGGGAAGGTCATGTGCCCTGGGTGGGGCCCACCAGGCAATGTGTCCTCTTCTGACGGGCCGAGGCGGGGGTACACAGCATTCTGGCTGTATCAGCTCTCCTGTGTGCAGAGAGAAACCTGTGGAGGTTTGCAGAGAAATATTTGCTTTGTGACTTTAAAAAAAAAAGGAGGGAAGGAAGGAGGGAGGAAGAAAGAATGAGGAAAGGAAGGAAGGCAGGCAGGAGGAAAGGAAGGAGGGAAGGAAGGAAGGCAGTGCAATATAAGGCAGGGAAGGAAGGAAGGACGCCTGCAATATAAGCAGTGAACATTTAATATTATCTACGTGATTTCTAATAAAGAGCTGAACTTCATTCTCTCTCTCTCTCCTCTCTCTTTTTCTTTCTTAATGAGTAAACGCAATAAAACTAGTTAATACTTATCAGTCTATGGTAAAGGACCAACTTTTTTCTCCTATATGTTGCAAGCTGATCCCTTTGATATGTGCAGGAAAAAAATGAATCAATATAAAATGAAACCACAGGAATGTCACTGTCAGAATTCTTGAAAAGTTTCTAAATGTGTACTCTCCATTTCTGTTCCCAGTGCACCGTAGACTGGTAAGCAGTACCTACTTTGAGTAGCACTGATTAAAATCCACCATTCTGACAATTTAATGTAACAATTCCCTTGAGTAAAATAAGATTTTTTCCCCCCAGTAATGCAGCTGGGCAGATCAGTGTACTCTAGGAAAGAGTACAGTTTCTTTTAACACATTTAGATGCCCTTACGTCATAGTCCTTGGACCCCTTAGTCTGTGTTCTCAGGGATTCACATGCTGTGGGGGAGCAACTAATCCTAGCAGAGGGCTGCACAAGATACCAGAATTGTGCCCAATGTCAGACCTAGAAACATCCTCACAGATCATTGGTCCACGTCCCTTATCCTTCCATGGAGGGAAACTGAGTCAGAGCTCACCCTATCCATTAGTGGTCAAGCTAGGGTTAAGGTTGCTCTAGATTTCTGACTCCTGGTCATCTGCCATGGCACAGCCACCCAGCGTGGCCTTGACATCTTCGCCGCCACAGGTACCTGCCCCCTCACATTGTATCCTCACTCTCTTCTCAAATATCACCCGAAGAGCTTGGGATTATGAAGTGCTTGAATGAGTGAGTTTAGAAGAGAATTAGATAACGGCCTTGGGGTTCCGTGGGCCCCTGTAGAACTATTAGAGCTACATTGGCAGCTAGTGTTCTTTATTAAGAGGCCATAAGAAAAGCAGTCAATTGAAGATGAGCACAGAGAGAGGGACTGGACAGTGAGTGGCCAGGATATAACTTCAAATGGTAATATCATAACCGTTTGAAGATGGTTGGCCTGGATGAGAAAATTCTCACAGGGCCATGACTATAGGGCCATGTGGCATGCACCTCATGTCCCCAGAGGCCTGTCCTGTGGGAAAGGGAGCAGAATTGCTCTGTATGGTTTCTAAGCCCTGGCCAGGACTGGAGTGGGAGGCAGCTTGGAGCTGAGTAACAGATGATGTCCTCCCCCCTCAGAATGGTCCTCCCAGGGAGTGCCCTGTCACCTGAGGCACACACAGTGAGGATTATGGCAGTGCTGTAGAAAGTAGCCTTGTTGGTCTTGAGGTGGAATATGGCACAGCCTGACTTTTTGCTGATATCTTTCTCCAAATCGTGTTATGGAACCATGTGGTTGTAGACATTTATCGGGTATGTGCACCTCTGTCAGGCTGTTCACTAACAGAGTTCACTGCTGTCACTGGGGATGCTTCGGTGAGTGGGGCACATTCCTCCCCATTGAGGGGCTTCCACTTTGCTGGGGTGTCATATTCAAACGTAAGAAATTGTGATCCATGATAACAACACAGTGGGACAGGAGTTCTGCGAGGCAGAGATCTGCTCTGACTAGGGAAACAAGGCAGGGGTGGCTGGTGGAGGCATGATTTGGGGGGCATCTGGGTCCGGGCAGCACGTTCAGAGGTAGAGATGCAGCCTGCGTAGGTCAGGTCCTGGCAGGAAACAGGTGACACATTCAGACAGAACAATTAAGGAGAGTTGAAGGAGGGGGTAATTTGAAGGAGAGGCTATTTATAACAGGGTAGGCAGGGTTTAGGACAATCTCCAAGGCCAGGGTCAGCAACAGAGCAGGGAGCCATTTCTATCCTTGGCCTGGAGGGGCAAGAAGAGAGAGTAGTTTGGGAACATAAGAGAGGGGATGTGTGTGGAAGACTCCTGGGCAGCTGCAGTGACTCTCCATAAAGAGGAGTAGCCAGCCTACTGTGGCCCCCAGGCCAGAAGGGAGCCAGGAGAGTAACTTCTCCATTAACATTCTCTTCTGCCTTCTAGTCTTCTGCTAGTGCTTCCCACTAGGGACTGAAACTAGAAGTCACAGAGCAAAGGAACCCATAGAGGCACCCCAAAGAAGCCAACCTCCAAGGGCACAGAGCAGGGAGGAGAGGGATGGGCAGTGGATGTGGAGGAGCAAACAACATTCCCAGAACACAGAGAAAGCCCATGCAGAGGGGACAAGACAAGCAAGAGGACAGGATGGGAGGAAGGGCTTGGAGAATAAAGAGTCATCGGTATAACTAGGACCCAGACCATAAGCAGAATAGGGTCTGCGTTATCTCATGACAAACTCTAATATCAGGCTAAATCCTTCCTTCCTGCCTCTCTCCCTTTCTTCATCCCCTTCCCTCCCTCCCCCCACTCCTCTCTCCTCCTCTCTCTACCCTTTCCCTCTCCTCTCTCCCCCTCTCCCCCTTCCCTTCCCTTCCCTTCCCTTCCCTTCCCTTCCCTTCCCTTCCCTTCCCTTCCCTCCCTCATTTTTTTCTTCTTTTCCTCTCCCAGTAAATATTTGTTGAATGCTCCCTCTGTGCCAGCCCAGTCCCTGCCTTTGGACCTCACCATCTAGTGGAAAAGACAGACAAGAAAGAAAGCATGCCATTGTAATCATGGGTGTGAACGAAGGATCCCCAGTGTCAGCCAGGAGGAGCAGTCTGTGTGAGCAGTAAAAATTTTTCTATTAGACCAACCATTTAGAAAAAGACATTCCATTGAACTTGGCCATTCTCTAAAGTAGTGGAGACGAGCCAGGGAGGCAGAACTTCATCTGCAGCCATTAGAGATGTCTCCTAACAAGTTAGAATGCACTTCACATGCCTTCTTATAGCTAAACTGGAAAACCTGGATACTAAGGGAAACCCCTAGTATCAGGAACCCCAGGGGCAATTGACACTTTGGGCTGCATGCACCCCACCAGGAGAGTATATTGCCACAAGCCTGCTGAGTTTCTATTTGGACCCTGTAAACTGCAAGCTATATAGCACAGTTAGGTGAACTTGACCTTTGTCTGTGAATATCGATTCATATGCAATAGGACAAATAGAAAAAGACTTCCCTTGCACACCGTTGGCTCATAGGGAAACATTTTCGTTGCCTCCCCTTATTGTTATTTTTAATGGAACAAGGGCATTCCCTTGGGCCATGTTATTTTTTTTTTTTGGATATGAGCTGACATTGCTAGAAATCTTTGGAATGGACTGTAGTAAGCCTTGAGGCAGGCTCTTCAACCCTCTGCTGGCACTATAGTTCTCACTGTCTTCCCCCACCCCTTGTCAGGGACCATTAAATGATTTGCTCTCATATGTTGGGGTCTCTTACCTCTTTTCTGGGATGATCTCATGGAACATACACTTCCTTCTCCCAGGTTCTCCCCAAATCTGGAAAAGTTGCATGGAATCAGAGATTCTCTGAGCTAAAAGGAGCAGTGGCAAGGTTCAGCCCTCTCTTGCTATAGATGAGGAGGCCAAGCTCCCAAGTGGGGCCAGCACTGACCCAGGCCTCCCAGTGAAAGTGAGGCCAACCTGAGAGCAAGATCCAGGGTCTCATCTCTTTATCCCAGGGCATTTCCACCCTCCTACATTACCATGGTATCTTAGAAGCTGGGGATTCAAAACTTGGAAAAGTTCTCTTCAGCATGGTCATGTTCATACCCGTCATCCGTATTTTGCTAAGATGCTTTAATATCGAGGGCACTGCAGTAATGCCCTAGAGATCCAACGTGTAATCTGTGTCCTGAAGGTGCTTATATTCTGTGGTTTTATGACCTTTTGTTACAGTCATTCAAGAGATGGCAAGAAGGTGGATGATTAATTTACCAGTGAACCACACAGACGATAAGGCTTGCATGAACTCTGAGAAAAGGCAGGATCCCTGTGGTTTGGAGAAGTTAGAAAAGGTTTTCTGGTAGAGGAGGTCTACAAACAGACCTCCAGAATTAACAGACTTTGTAATGACAGAAAAGAACAAAGAGATTGAGGTGGGAAGCTGATGGGAAGGTTTAAGGAAGAGGTGACTCTACTTGGAATTTCATGCAGTTCAATGTCATGATTTGTTCTTCCGGCCCTAGAGCTCTAAGAATCAGACTAATGTAGAATGAAAATAGCATTCCGGGGAAATAGATTCTAGCCCTGGCCCAGCAGTGTCTTAGCTATGCAATCTTAGGCAAGTCTCATAATCTCCTTGAGCCTCTGTTTCCACATCTATGGAAAGGGAATGATAATAATATCTGACCGCCTGGATCATGTGATTGCCTTGAGGGTCACATAAAATAATATCCAAGCAAGAGTTCTGGGAAGAGTTAACCAGCACGCAGATGAAAGAGGGCTTTGTTATTTGTTCAGTAACTTTGTTCATTCTTTTCCAGTAATCGTGTAAGAGAAATTGCTTGGAATTTTATAATCAGAATATCAGCGTTTATTTAATGTGACTAATATTCATTAAAGCAATAACAGGAGTCAGGCCTGGTATGGTGGAAAAGTGATATGTGTTGGAGACTGACCAGGGTTTGTATCCTGGTTCCACTCTTCATTAACTGTCCGACCTTGGCTCGTTTCTCAGTAAGAGTTGCTGGTTTCTCATCTGTGAAAATTGGGTGAGAACAGCACTCCAACAGTGCATCAAGAAACTTACGTGGAGTCATCTGTATGAAATGCCTGGTAGATTGTGTGGCACACAGTAGGTGCAAAAAATTCCCTCCCTTCTCACGTGCACACACAGACTCCTCTTCGCATTGTTTGATGGAGACTGACTTTCCACAGGCTCATAAAAAAAGGCCTGGATGGAACTCCCGGGCACACATTGAGGGCATTTACACAGATTACTTTCATTCTTAAAATACTAATTTTTTTTTTTTTTTGAGGACTGGCCACAGAATTGGTATTTTTAAATAAAGACCATGTAACATACCAAACTTCTTGAGCTTGCACACTAATTTATTTTTGAAACAACCCAAATGTCTCACCATGTTAGAGGATATGTTTCCACATGGAATGACCCCAGGCATTGTTGGGATTGGTTACAATGGGTGATGTACCCCTTTGATTGAGGTTCCAAGAGTTTTTGACCATCTTCAGCCCACATGCCTGCTTGGGTGTAGATGCAGGAACATGCACACACATTCAGGCCACGTGGACACATATGGTCCCATTCTCTCAGCTTTGGTCCAAGTTCCCTTCATGCTTTTCATCTAAGCAAAGTCTGCCTTTACTCACGTCCCATCTGTGACTCTGTGCACAGGTGAATTTGGTCTTTGAGAGCAGGAGAGAGGGACAAATGGAGTGAAGAGAACTGCTTGTGACCCCTCCACAGGATGTTAAGAAGGAACTCAGGGGGCACCTGGGTGGCTTAGTTGGTTAAGAATCTGACTCTTGATTTTGGCTCAGGGCATGATCTCATGGTTAGTGTGTTTGAGCCCCATGTTAGGCTCTTTGCTGACAGAGCAGAGCCTGCTTGGAATTCTTTCTCTCTCCCTCTGTCTCTTCCCCTCCCCATGTTCTATCTCTCTCTCAAAATAAATAAAGTAAACATTAAAAAATTTTTAAAAAGAAGAAGAAGGGGCTCAAAACAGGGGCCAGTGAGTAGCTGTGTGGGGTCAGTATAGCCTCGCAAATAAATAAGAATATGAGTTTTGGAGACTGAGCATATTTGAAATCAAGCCACTTAACGTCTCTGTGACCTTGAGCAAGTCTCTAGCTTTTATCAAAGCCTCAGATACCTCCTCTGTAAAGTCGGTGATGAAAGTACCACAGTCTATGGCATTGAGTGGTTCAGAGGATTCAGTGACATGGTATAGGGGTCAACCTTTACAACAGCTCCCGCCACTTACTGAGCACTCAAAATAACAGTGGTGGTTGTTTGGGGGATTTTCCGTCTCTGGAGACTCTTCTGACCTTCCTGCACACATATTCCCTAATTCCCAGCCCCCTCTGGATCCTGAGTCTTTCCTTTGGGCTGGAGTGGGGGTCCAACACAAACTAATCCCACTCTTCTACCAAAGGCCCTTTTACTTTGGCTCCTGTAGGTTCCATATTTAATAGATTTTCTTTACTCCAAAAACCCTGCACATATTAAATGATAACGTATTCCTTGTCCCAGGCAGCACACCGCAGTAAGTTTAGGCATCTCCAGCATAAAGCAGAGGCACATCTGGGATTCCAGGATGGGACTCACTGTGTGGTTCTCGCACGTGCTAGGGAAGCAGCTGGAAGTCAAGAGGGCTCCCCTAAGGTGCTCAGGACCTCACTGAGCCACATAAGAGGCAGCACTAGGTGTCAGCTGGCCCTCTGCTCTTACCACAGCAGGACCTCTGTCAAGTTTACAGGTGAAAGTTGGAGATGCTTCTGTGTCACCCCTTTTCCTAGATGTGTATTTCCATTTCCAGCTCCCTGGACAGACAGCAGCGCTTGATAACCTCTCGACGGCCCCAGTGGGAGGCAGCTGGGGTTTTTCCACCCTGGGTGTCCATCCACTGGTGACACTGACCACTCATGACAGCCTCTGCTTGGCCAGACGTCCTTCCACGAGGGGAAACAAAGTGGTGGGGGTGTGAGACAGGGTGGAATGGACAGACACCAGGACATTTTGCCTTAGTGAAACGCATTTCCTCAATTGACCACAGCTTGGCTTGTACCTGCAAGCTCACAGCTGGCTGATTTTCCACCTTCCCGAAAGAGGACTTCCACACCCCCACTCTTGCTTTCTGGAAACACAAAACTAGTGTGTGTATAGCCGTGCCTTTTGCTCACAGTTTGTTTACCCAAGTCCAACAGGCTCCCGTTTTCCTGTTTTGTTTTGTTTTGTTTTGTTTTGTTTTGTTTTGTTTTGTTTTGTTTTAAGAGGCATGTTTTCTTGTCTCCTTTCCTCTGTGCCCGTCTGTCTGTCTGTCTTTCTTTCTTTCTTTCTTTCTTTCTTTCTTTCTTTTTCTTTCTTTCTCTCTCTCTCTCTTTCTTTCTTTCTTTCTTTCTTTCTTTCTTTCTTTCTTTCTTTCTTTCTCTTTTCCATGTGCTAAGTTGTTTTGGTGATCTGGTGGTGAAGGGCAGAGGGTAAGGAGAATATTGTCTCCATTTCAGATGTCTGGTGTATGTGATTCTAGCCCTTTTTGAGTTCAGACAGACAGCACACCTCTTAGCCTTGAGTCTGAATCCTGACTCCCAAACTATTTTTGTGGCCACGGAGGACAACAGTGAGTGTCTAGGATGCCACACAAGTATGAACTATCTCAGGATCTTACAGAGTGTGGAAGAGAGACATGAGAGAGAGAGAGGTCTTTCCCACAAGGACTCATGGTAGAAAAACACAGTTTGCCCTGTGGGTTGGCAAAACGGGAGGAAGGAAGTGACTAGATATTTCCAGTAACTTCTTTGCCAGCATAGAGTAAGTCACTTCTTTAATTTTACATTTTTCTTCTGTAAAATGGGAGGATTTGGGTAGGATTTTTCTAAGATCTTTTCCTTTCATACATTTTCAAATCAGACATTGTAATCCAATTCCGAGGCCTGTGGGGACTGGAGCTGTACTATAATTCAGGAGCTTGGTATCAGGAAGGTATGAGCAAGGCCATGAGTTGACACTGGGGACAGTCCCTGCCTTCAAAGTATTTACTGGCCCCTCTGACCAATTGAGTCCAAAGTGTTCAGCATAGCAATGAAGGAAGTTTTCCTCTCTGACAAGTTAAAAGAATGTGACTCCCATTATCCAGGTTCCTGTGACAGCCCGATGGTGGCACCCTACCTAGGGCAGTCTGCATGTCTGCCATTTTATTTTCCCTTAGGCCCTGAATGTGGCATCCTCTTTCCAAAAATCCATTTGAATTTAATTCTACTTTTGATAGCCTGACATACAATGTCATGGTCTTCATTATTTCACATACTTAAAATTTTTGATTTTCACATGACCCTCTGACCCTTTGAGAGACCCACATTTGGGGATGCTACTAGACTTGTTCAAGCCATCCAGAGAGATCTACATCTACTGTAATGACTGTGTAGTTGTGTCTTTAGATGATTCTGCTATTTGCTATTAGGAGATTTGTATGGGGCTGCAGTTCAAACTAAAATCTAGAAGTTGCCATATTGACACGTGTCGGTGATGATATTGTAATTCTTGCTCTAGCCTTCCCAAACATCATATCGTTCAGTCAGTCGTCACATAAGTTATATGGCTTACGAGACTCCACATTAGAGCCAAACTACATAGTCTACTGAACTATCACCTGTATCCAGAACATGGTGGCTGCCCCAACTTATGAAAAAGAGGTGATTTTGCTTTATTTAATTGTGCGTCAAGTGGAAGACAGACCACAGGGCTTCTGGGGAGCTGTGTGTATTCTGCTTAATGTGGTCAGTTCTATTATTTATCAGTTGTGGTTTTGATCCTCCAAGAAGAAAGGGAGGTTGCAGGAAGAGCTAGCTTGTGGGCCCTAGAACTGCACACTTGTGTTTTGAAAACAGTGGTTTGATGTGGTACTTTTGAACACACCATCACACATCAATTGTTATTTCTCCTTACTTATCGGGGTATATTCTTCATGCTTATTGGCTTTCCGAAAATAAGTAAACTCTGAGAATATGGGACTATCAAAGCAGAAATTCAGAACCCCAAGGAAAGATCTCAGTGAAGTAACTATTCCTTTAACAATGTGTGTGTGTGTGTGTGTGTGCGCGCGCACGCGCACGCGCACGTGCACATGCATGTGTGTGTGCCTGTGATGTGCAAGGCACAGTGCTAGGTGCTGGAGGTATAGCAATGATTATTTCACAAGATAGGTGCGATTCTTCCCTCATGGAATTTCCTGCAGGTAGGTATGTAGCTACTTGGATAAATGCTTTAAAGAGGAGTCTAAGGTCTAGGGGTGCTCAGAGGATGGATACTTGACTCATCAGGGGTCAGAGACCCTTCTAGGCTGAGTCCTGAAGAATGAGTCATGCTAGCCAAGGGAGTGTAGCTGAGCTTGCCAGGATCCAGGTGTCCTGACTCTTTGTCTTCTGCCCCAGCAGTCTCTAAAAGCCATTTTATAAAATGGCTAATGAGAAAAAAAAAAATAGGAGCTGAGTAGATCCTGGTAGAAAGGTATTCATTTTTCGGCACACCTGGGTCACTCAGTCGGTCGAGTGACCGACTCTTGATTTTGGCTCAGGTCATGATCTCATAGTTGTTGAGATCAAGCCCCTCTTTGGGCTCTGCACTGGTGTCATGGAGCCTGCTTGGGATTCTCTCTCCCTCTCTCTCTGCCCCTCCCCTGCTCATGCTCTCTCTCTCTCTCTCTCTTTGTCTCAAAATAAACAAAAATGAAAAAAATAACATATATATATATATATGTTATATACCCAGTGATGTCTTATCCACCTTCAGCTTGGAAATTGTCATTGCTCTTTGCTTCTCTCCTGTTCAGTACCCTCTCTATGCTAACACATATCATAAGAGAAGGTAAGACACTAATGATGAGGGATGTGGTCTGCAGTATCCAACACATATCCAGTCAGAGCTCACCTCCCACACCTGTGACCAGGTGGAAAGACCTTGGAAAAACGGCATCACCTCACCGAGTCTTGGTTTCTTCCCCCTATAAACTGGGGATACTCATACTTGTATAGCACATTGGGTTTTATTGTAAGGCTTCAAAGAGATAATTTTGAAAAATGCTTCAACAGTGCCAGTGAGTAGTAAACTCCCCCAAATGGTAGGTCGTATTAGTATCATCACATTATGTTGTGATCATCTGATTATTTGTCTCACTTCCTTCATAAAACTGCTAACTCTTTCATAGTGAAAAATGTTTCTCTTTCATATTTGTATGCTGAGTTTCTAGCTTAAGGCATGGTTATAATAGAATCTCTGTAAGTATTAGTGAACAAAAGAGGAACAGACGGAATGAATGATTTGCAGAGAGGAGGGAAAAAGGGAAAATGAAGGCAGGCAGGGAGGGAAGGGGAGGAGGTTATGAAAGAATGATCGATTTTTCAATTGCTCTTTGATTGGTGCTGTTACATTTTTCTTAGATTGTGTGTCAGGCTTCTTTACAAGAGCTATTATTTTGGAAACCAATCATTCAGGATTCCGAGAATTTAATAAACTCTCCAAGCACTTTTTTTTTTCCCCGTGCCTTCTTTTACAGACAAGAGAGGCAGATTTAGACATTTCTGACAATAAAACTAAGCAAGAGAATAAAGTCCAGATCGTTAGGACCCTTGGGATCAAAACATAGAATCCAGGTTTCAGAACTGGCCACAGCTTGGAGAACGCTTGTTAATTGCAACAAGGCTATGGATGCAATAAACATTCTGAGGTTTATCTTGCTTTAATGACTTGTCTTGAGTGGCTTTGATCTTTATATTTGATAATCATTTTCAAATGGTCTAGTGTGTTCTGAAATTGGAGTAGTGGTTCAGGGACTTGAGATCCTCCTCTGGAATGACAGGCTACAATCAGCATTTGCAAATAGGCAGTGCTATAGGACTTGCTCTGTGAGTTGTAGAAACAGGTCAACCACCTGTGGAGGAGACAAACACCCTGGTCCAGTGATGAGAGCAGGTTCTCTGATGAGAAAAATACTGTGAACATTCAGAGCTAGGGCCAGTTTCCTACAGCTGCATGAGCAAGCTAAAAAGAGAGTCGTGTCTCTTGGGTGCCTCTCATGAGGTAGACATAGTTCTAGGCACTTTCTCATGTGTTACCTCCTTGAATTTTTATACTCCTGTCTAGCTTGAATTTTATAATCCGCATTTTACAGGTGAGGAAATTGAGGTTCAGAGAGATCAAGTCACTTCATTAAGGTCACAGGGACACTTCTTGGCAGAAGAGGTAAGATGTGAACCCTAGAATGTCTCTCTCTCTCTCTCTCTCAAGATGAGGCTTTTCCCCCCAAAAAAGTTGTAAAGCCAGTGATTACAACAATGAAGTATTTCTTGGTGTGGTAATGCCAGAAGAAAATCGTGAATGCAACAATGTGTATCATGAACTTTGGTGTACTTGTACCCCATTTTCACATCGTTGAATGAAAAATAGACCTCAGTCTAGAACAGTTCTGTCTAGAACTGTATTTAAGAATATTTAATTATGAAAGTAGGTAGCAGTGATTCTCACTACATAAGACAGTCCTTCCTATAAACTATAAGTAGAGTAAGGTTCTGAGGCACTCCATTTAAATGTTATGTTGTCATATTTAAAAAATTCCTTTAAAAAGAGATGTGCTTGTTTCTATGGTACTCTCCTGCCTTTTCCTTCAACCTGAAAAAACTGTCACCAGCCTCTAGCTTACAGGGGGCATACTCACAGCCAGGTGCATCTCAGACAAATCCTCCCGAAGCTGAGGGCATCAGCAGTTGGCCAGTACCACCCCCATGACCTGGCTACACCTATCAGGAGCCCAGGGAACAGAATGGGGGCAGGACACTTCTCAAAAATCTCCTCACCTAGCACTTCGACAGTGGGGAAGTCAGTTGGCTTTAAGTGGGAATAGAAACAAACCCTGGTCAGTCTCGATCTGGGCTCACTGTGAGAGGTACCTCTGACCAACCATCTTTAGAACGGGAGAGCCAGTGTATTCTGTTTCTAGAGCTGGAAAAACCCAAGCTTTCCATAATTTCACTGAAGGCATCTGTTGTTGTTGTTCTGCATTTTGAATATACTTCCCTTTTGCTTCCCTTTCAGTAAAACAGGCCCTGACAACCCTCTCATTGAGATTATTACAGAGTTGTACCATCTCAGGCCAGTGCATTTAGGAAATATGTTATTGGCACCCACCAGCGAGTGAGATGCATAAAGAAAATATTCTAATGACAGTTGAGTTGAGAGAGCTTTGATCTCCCTCCAGAATTGCTCTCATGGCTTTGAAATGCAGTTCTGGCAGAGGGGTAAAGTCTGGGCGCCTTGGCACTGTGAGCTGGGCCCCCCCTGAAACTGACATTCCAGGGGACCCACAACCTCTAGAGCAGGATCCAGGGGTATGGGCTGTGCAGGAAGCAAAGAGACACCAAGTCACCTCTCTAGAGAGGCAGCTTGGGGTGAGGGTCTGAGTTAGGAAGGGCTTTCCAATTTAGCCCAACACTTCCCAAACTCTGTTGGTTGTGATGCTAATTTGATTGTTGGCCGAGGTAGAGGTTAGGGTGGGGAGAAAGGATTATGGTCACACATGTTCCGGAACACTCATACACTATCTACTCTGCTCCCATTTGGTGTATTAAAGGCTCTGATAATTCTTGCCATTAAAAAAACATACGTGTTGGACATTGCTTAACACAGCATGTCCTAAACCCATTTGAATCAGAAAACTTCCTTTAAATATGCATCTGCTTCTTGCAGATTTAGCCCTCTTTCGGCTGTGATTTGGAAAACACTGATAGAATTCATAACCTCGCCCAACAGATAGGGATTCTGAGCTGCAGACCAGGTAGCAGAGTGTAGTGAGAGCCGCCAGAAACTCAAGCAATACAGGTTGTGTCTAGGGGTGCTCAGCTGAGGGGGAGCCCAGGGCTGCAGCCCCTCCCACGCTTGACTCTCTAAGCCACACACCCTCACAGGGAACTGTGTCCACCTGAATGAAGAGGTGATGCTACTAATTTGTGAACATGTGCTGCTACTCATAGGCTAGTGAACAGAAGTTTATTGTCAGGGCCTTCTGTGTCCCTTCTTCAATACCTCGGGCAAATCACTTCACTTCCCTGAGCCTGGACTTCCTCTTCTTGTGTAGAAATTCTGCAGTTAAGAGAGTGGTGCTCAATCACTGCTAATCCATGATTGTCTGTCTCTCTCTCTTGCTCACTTGCTTGCTCACTCACTCATTCAAGTTTTAGGGAGCACAGAGAATTATAAAGACTTGGCCCCCACCTGCTTGAATCTCATAGTCTGATGGAGAAGACAGGTGCTCACAGAGAAAGTAACATAAAGCGGGGTGACAAGTACTAGAACCAGAATGGGGAGGCTGTCAGGAGGGAGAAGTAATTTTGTAGCTAGAGGTGATCATTTTGGTGCTGCTCATAATTAACATGGTAAGAACAATAATGTAATGAACATAGACTTGCCAATCAACGAGTGCCAGCTACATGTCAGGCACTGAGTGAGGCACTTTCTCTGTGTGACCTCTAGACCCACCACCCCAGCCCGAGAGGTGGCTGTCATCATCCCATTTTACAGGTGATGGTGATCAGGAGTGGATGTACGCTGGACCTTGCGGGAAGATTTTAAATGTCAGAGATTAAGGAAGAAAGGTTTCGAGGTAGAGGAGGAAAATGAATGGACACGCATAGGAGTGGGCATAGCTGGGGAAACCCAGCAGTTCTAGGAGTGGGGAGACCATGAGAACTTGAGGTTGAGGTTGCTGAAAGAAGAAGGTTGGATGGTGGGGATGAGACTCTGGAAGCCGAGACTCGGGGAACCATCCAGAGGCAGACTGTCAGTTTAGGTTTTTTGTTGTTGTTGTTGTTGTTGTTGTTGCCAGGAGGAGAAAATAGGAGACCAGGACCTAGAGGGGGGGTGTTTGCCCAGGCTGTGCTGAGCTCTCCCATTTAAACCTGTTGGTATGCTCAATGACATGCAGAGAGGTGAAGCAACTTGCCCATGGCCGTAGGTCTGTCCATCTAACCCTGAGTAGTACTGGCATGTAAATTAATAAACCCACCAAGATTTGGATTTATATGGATTTTTTATGGATCATGGGCAATGATTTTTTTTAATGCATTTGACCAATTTGCAAGGTAGACATAGGGCCAAGCGTTCCACAGTTGCAAAACAGAAAGCCAAGTGGCCCTGCACAAGTCCTTTTCCTTCCCCCTCTTCACCCAACTCCCCAGACTCTAATGTCCCCTCTCCATTTGACCTGCTCTGCTTTTCCCTCCATTCCCTGACAGGAGGGATTAGACATTCTCTTAAAGAGGTAGGGGAAGAGAAGGAAATACCCACATGGACTCCTATCCCCTGAGATTTTCCCTTGATGATCCAGCTTGGCTCTGCATTTGTGGGAATACCTCAGCCAGCAGGAGGAAGGCTCTTAGCCACAGAGCTGTTTTCCTTTGGGTGGATCCCCCCAAAAGAGATGGAGAGGAGAGAGGCTGGGGCCGGGGAGCCAAGGCCCTGGATGGCTGCCATAGAGTCTTCCTCTTGGGGGAAATGGAGGCTTCTCAAAGTGTGAAAAAAAAAACACACCTCATGTACAAGCAAGGGAGAGGCTCCAACATCCCACATCTCTGCCTTGGGCCAGGACTAATACCACCCCCAGAAAAGATAGGCTTCTGTAATTACAACTGAATAAACAACCAATTAAAATGTCTCCCTGCCCCACCTTACCCCATCTCTTCCCCTCTTGAAGCCTTCCCAGCCCAGAGCGGCAGGGCAAAGAGGTGACTTTGTCTAATAACATCTGTGTCCTCTGCCTGAGAGAATGCTTGATGGAAATGGACAAATCAATTAGAAAATAATAAATAATGTGGAATGGGCTGATCCAAGAAAATCTCGGCTTCTCTTTTGTTTTCACTCGCCCACACATTGTTTCCCTTTTCACCGTGGCCTCAAGTGAGCCTAGAAATGAGGGTGAGCTCGTGGGAAGAATTGGACACTTTGAGATTTGTGCTTGGCTTCGTCACTATTTATGTGATCTCTGAACCCCTGTCCCTTCATCTCTAAGATGGGGGTAAATAATAGATATAGCTAAACATTTATTGAGGTTTTCTACATGCCAGGTATTGTTCTAAGTCTTTTACGCTTTTCCTTTATTACCACCCCAAATCCTCTGAGCAACTCAACGAAGGTAGATTGTTTTGTGTATACAGAAGCTGGGGCAAAAAATAATGAAGTAAATTGCCCAGCGTGATCCAAACATCAGATCCATCAGTGGAAGACCTGGATTCAAACCCAGGACTCTGGCTTGAGAACAAGTCATCGTACCCACTGGGCTGCATGGCTTTGAATACTGCAGACATGGAATAGAAGGTGTTGTCTAGCATAGGGGCTGGTGGACAGCAAGTGCTTAATAAATGTTGGTTTTCTCTTTCCTCTTTCTTTCTCTGGTCACAGAATAGACTGACTGAAACTCCTTAGAAGGCTTCCAGTCTAAGAAGGTGAAGGTAGGATTTTCAGGGAGAGAAGGCATGGCAGCAATATTTCAGGTCAATATCTGAGCATATGGCTATCCTGGAGACTGGTCAAATCAACCCAGACATACCTATGACCTCTCCTGCTCCTGTCTGTTCACCTTATTTTGAAAAGCCAGAAAAAATTATGGTCACATGATCACTGGGCTCTTGGTGATGTGGGGGACCAGAGGGCTCTCTAGGTCTCAGATATGTCTATTCTCATTGGAGTAGAGGAATGGGTTTGTGACCCATAGGAATGCTCTGTGAAGCACTAAGATAGCTGCTGCTAATCCAGTGTATTAGCAAAGAAATAGGCCTTCTAGGAAGGAAACTGGGGCCTAAGTATTTTAGCTTTTTTCTTTCCCAGTGTAAATTGAACCCCATCAACATCAACTGAGTGCTGACCCGTGGCAAGCCCCATGCTGAGAATGGGGTAAACAAAAATGGATAAGGCATGTTCCCCACCCCAGGGAGCCACAGATGGTGGTGGATATAGACAGGTGTAGTGATGATTTGGAATAGTGTGAATGTGTGGATGAGAGCAGAGATGGCAAAGGAGGAGGTGTGATGGGAATCAAACAAGACTTCCTTGAGGAGGGGCACCAGAATGGGCTTTGGATGTGTTTATCAGGGGACGTGATGGGGAACCGAGTCCCTGACAGAAAGAACAAACAACTCAAGTGAAGGCATCATAGATGATGCGTCATGGTGGGCGCCCCCAACCCATACTGGGAAATTCAAAAGAGGGAGCAGAGAGAGGTGAGGCTATAGAAGGAGGCAGTATCTTGGAGGCTGTGCTGGGGATCTTGGGCTTACTCTTGCACATACAGGAGGCTCTTCTATGACTCCAGGAGGGGAAAAGAGAGGGAACTTTCATAAAAGTATTCTACCAGCCAGGATTTGGGCCAACCTGTCAAGGACAGATAGCATTATGAAAAAGGTAAACACTTTCAACTCGCTGTGCAACCTTAGCAAGCTCTGAAGGTTCTTTATGTCTCTTTTCCCTCCTCTGGAATATGGGCATAATGATACTACCTACCTCAGTCTTATTAAGAAGATGAAAGGAGATAATCCATGTAAAGTCTGACCACATAGAAGAGCCCATCAAACACTAAATATCATTATTCATAGACTTTATCTCACCTCCTACATCAAGCTGCCTGCTTGTTTATGTATATTTTTATTCAGTGATTCATTGGTTCATTTCCAGCCTTACTCAAGAAATGATTATCAGCTGCTCATAAGGATACATGACAGCAGACATAAAATGGGGGCTGAAAGACTCAGGAGAAAGCAGCAAGATGCCTCTGTTGATTTAGAAAATGATCCATTGAGTAACGTGCCTGTGACTGATGGAAAGCATTAGTGTCTCTGTGGTGATAGGAGAGCCAGATTGTATGAAGGAGGAGTTCTTACTTATTGAGCACCTAGGACATGCCAGCCTCTTTTCAAAGACCACCTCTTCCGCTCGCCAACATGTGTTCATTGTATGTATTAAAGAGTTAATGATGATAATGGGGAGTTAGTTCACTTTCCTGATATGCCAGTCTACAACGGCAGCCATTCCAAATGCAATATCCCTAAGTCCATCTTACAGACTAACAAATAAAGGCATACAGAATGTAGAATCATCTGGTGGGGGGAGGGGGCGGGCAGCATGATGCCCAGTGACAAGAGCATAAGTTTCCAGGGTAGACAGAATTGGCCTTGAAACCCATTTCTGTAACTTTGGGCAACCTGTGTAATCACATTTGGACCATGTGTTCCTTATCTTGAAAAGGAAGCAATAACACGTCTTTGCAAGGTTGGTGTGCAGATAAAAGCAGGCCTCCTAGTATAGTCCGTGTTTGCCAAATAAATGGTTTGACGTTCATAGCGAATGAGTGAAATAGAAAAGAAGCCAAGACTAGAATACATGTTGCCTTTTCCATGGTCTGTGTCTTTGATTTACATCCACATTTATGTGGCCCTGTCACCAGTCAAGATAGCAGAGCCCTGAAGAGCAAAGATAGAGATTTTAGGTAAATCTTGTTTCTAAAGTGAACTCTGTTATTTATAAGCTGAGCAAACTTCTCAAATCTCTTAAACTCACAAGGACTTAATTTTCTCAGCTGTAAAATGGGATCATCTCACTTACCTTATAACATCGTTGGGGGGAAGTCATGGAGGTAATGTTTATAAAGTGTTTAACGAAGTGCCTGGCACATAGTAGCTCTTAATTACTTGGGGAATAGCTATTATTTGAAGAGTACCTTTTTTGGATGGTGATGACAGCTAAGGTTCTTTTTCTATTACAGAGCATACTTGGATGTTAATGAACTGAAGAACATTCTTAGACTGGATGGATCAACACACCTTAATATCTTCTTTGCAAACTCCTCGGAGGAGGAATTGGCAGGAGTAGCAACTTGGCCATGGGACAAGGAGGCTCTAATGCACTTAGGTGAGAATTAGAAACTTCTTCAGGAGGAAATTGGATTAGCACAGGAATAAATTTAGTGGCAATGATAATGATGATGATGAGCATGACTAGGATGATGGTGGTGGTGGTAGTGATGACGAGTAATCTATTAATCGCTTTCTAGTATACCGAACTCTCTAGCATTTCTTATCTCATTTCAACTGCCGAGCATTGCTCTGAAGAAAATAACATGGTACTATTAGCCCTGTTTTACCAATGGGGAAACTTAGATCCACAGAAGGAATAGGGCTTATCCAAGGTCACACGCAAGTCCGTGGCAGAGCCACATTTGGAATTCAAGTTTCCAACTCTGTCCTTTGATTGCTTTCTTTACACACCCCTTACCTCTTAGTGCATACAAATATCCTCTCAGCCTGGTAATCACTTTGTGCTGACACAACTAAGTCATGAGGTGGCTTGAGAGATACCAAAGAGACCAAAGAAAGTGAGTTATTCCTCTATGTTCCACTAACACTACCAGGAACCCTTCTTACACTCAAAGTGTGCTGTGTGTGAACACAGACCAATTACCAAAAGTCAGAAAAGACCCTGGTTTC
Organism: Leopardus geoffroyi; assembly: GCF_018350155.1. Lineage (NCBI taxonomy): Eukaryota > Metazoa > Chordata > Mammalia > Carnivora > Felidae > Leopardus > Leopardus geoffroyi. Next base: position 76,053,293 of record NC_059342.1, read on the forward strand.
TGAATCAGGCCCTATAAGCAAACATTGTAGTTCTTTAATTTTGATTTTTTCATGCTGCCTTCTAGTACATGTCTATATGTACACATGCATTTTTTTAACTTACGCATCTTTGAAATCACAGCATAGATAGAATTTTATGTTCTCTCTCTCTTTTTTTTTTTTTTTTTTTTTTTTTTTTTACTTAATGTTATGCTCCCTACATGTTTCCACATGGTAGCATTCTTCCTAATCACTTATTCTCCCTTCTTTTTTCACTTAACATCACAAGACAAAAGCATCCTTTCAGGTAATTTCTGTCTCTCTAAAGGAGACGTTTTTCATGACCACATAATATTCCATTGAGTTTACTCAGCCATTTTCCCCTTGATTCAATGATCCCATTCTTTGCAGCCCTGGATAATGATGCCTCCCTCAGCGAGTGTCTTCATCTGGGAAGGTTAGGGCTCAGCAGAGTGACCATGCTGGGTGTTCTCCAAGGCCCTGACTACTGTCCCAGTAATATGCCCAGAGTCTAGTCTCCGCTTTCAATCTGCAGAATCTTGAAAATGAGAGAGTGTGCAGCTTCACATGATGACTTCAAGCTTTACACTTAGTTCCCTCTAGACTGCTCTTATTACCCACTTACTTTTAAGGGAATGAAACCTATCCTCTGTGTGTGTGTGTGTGTGTGTGTGTGTGTGTGTGTGTGCGCGCGCGCGCACTCATGCACGTGCATGCATGTATGGAAGTGTGCTGTTGCATAAAGAGAGATAGAGACAAAGATAAATATGTATTGGTTCCCATCTGGGGGGATTTTAGCCCCTAGGAGATATCTGGCCATGTCCAGATATTTTTGGCTGTTACAAATAGGGGGATGCTACTGGCATCTAGTGGGTAGAGGACAGCGATGCTGCGAAATGTATAGATTTAGCCAGAAAGAATTAACCAGTCCAAAATGTCAGTCATGCTGAGGCAGAGGAACCCTGAGCTAGATGATGATTGGGTGGAATAGACAGGGAGACAGGCAGACAGAGGCTGGGCAGAAAAGAGTGTGCAGCTTAGGCACACTTCAGGGTAGATGATCCGTTTCCATCGCGTGCCTCGTATGATGTATGGGAATCCTGCTGGCCCAGAGCAATACACATGGTTGTTCTCAGCTATGATTCCACTTGGCAGTATGGCCTTAGGCAAGTCTCTTTCCTTCCCCAAGTCCCAGTTTGCTCAGATTTTAAATGAACGGGTTAGACTAGATGGTCTCCAGGGACAGTTCTCGGCGCTGAAATGCCGTCCTATTGGAAAAGCAGCTGAAAGTCTCTTCATCAGTGTCTTAGAGGGGTTGAACAGCAGGCTTCTAAGTTAGAGAAAAATACTCCTGATGATTCTGTGAATTTCAGAGGCTGGCTCAGGACCAGAAATACAGAAGGCTATAAATCCATAGCATGTTATAGTATTTCAGGATGATGTCAGGCTCAAGCTATTTCACCTTTTAAGAGAGGCAGTGAAACAGGACTCGAGCTCTGTGCTGTCGCTCTGAAAAGGGGTGAGTCGGGAGGGGATGAGGTAAAACAAACAGAGCTGGCCCGGACATTAAGTCTGCAATCCTGTCACTATCCCTAGAAATACCTGTGGGGTCCTAGACCTTTCCACCCACCTGCCCAGTACCTCAAAGTTGAAGCTTCATGGGGAGACAGGGAACCATGGGCACTGTTGCAGCTGTTCATTTTAGAGCTCGCCAGAGATGCAAAGTCACTTTTCCAAGATCACACAGCAGGGTCAAGTGGAATGGGGGTTGCCTCTCCTGTCAGGCTAACTGTCCCCATCCCCCTAACCTGTCTTCTTCCTGTCCTGAGAAATGCTGGCCAGAAGCAATTTCTCTGCACCAGACCCGACCAAACCCAACTTATTAGAACCACACATATATTTTACCATCTTTTCCTGCTATGATGCCATGATCCCTGGAAAAAGGCTTGGGTGGGAAGGGGATTATGTTTCATATTATGATTGACAGGAAATAATTGAGAGAGATTTCCTGTCTCAATTTCTCTTCCTCCCTGCCTCTCTGCTTGCCCCTTCTCACACACGCGTATGTGTGCACACACCCCCACACACCCTCTCATACATCTTTATCTTTGTGCTAGAAGGCTCTGAGCAGTTCAGAATTAATAGACTCTGTGAGCCCCATGACTGAGCAAGCTCGCCCTCCCGGCAGTTCAATCCAAGAGAAAACTCCCCCCACGCCTGCCAGTTCAAATCAAGGCCCTGCCCCATCACCATTCTTTTATAAGACACCGCTCTGCCCTTAAAATCGCTACTTGCAGAATGTTCAGACCTGAATTTTAACCTCCTCTTAAACACAGTTGGATTTTAAAGTTTAAATATCTCCCTACCAGCCTATATGTGTTTCTCCAGTGCCTAAACTGAACATGAAACATGCTATCCATTGATTCTGCTGCAATCTGTTCCATCGATCTCCTCCAGCTAAGCCAGACTCAATCTTCTAAGACACGTGGGGTAGACAACTGCTTCTCAAACTAGAACACACAGACCAGTCATCTGGCGCCCTTGTTAGAATACAGATTCTGATTCTGTAGGTCTGGAGTGAGAGGCCCCAGATTCTGTATTTTAAGTCACCTTTCAAGTGATGATCATGCTGCTTATTCTCAAGACACTCTGAGAGTAACGAGTAATTAGTGTAAGGTATCCACTGAATGTGCAGTGTTATGCTAGCTGCTTATGTGTGCTTAGTTAGACCTCAGAAAACTTCTGTAGTTGGCTTAGCATTCAGCGAAGATTCAACAGCCATTTAATGAGATACGATATTCTAGGCTGTGTGATTGGCATTAGCTGTAGAACTCGTTAAGGGGCCTGGCTCTGGAAGCTAAGGATCTTGAGTTCAAATCCTGACTTGAAACCCTACTGACTCCTGATCATGAGCCAGTGACTTAATCTGTCTAGGAAATCAGTGCACTCCCATAGGGGTTGTGAGTTGGTTAAGTGCTATTAGATGCATGAAACACTGAGCACGGGGCCTGAGGACACGTGATAAGTGCTCAAGAAACATTGGCTATAATGATACTGTCATAGTGATGAGCCCAACATGATGCTGGCCATCCTGAGTGCTTATTCTCATAGAGCACCAGAGATGAAGTGGGATTCAGAGATGGTAATCAGTTTGCTCAACGTCACAGTGTTGGTGAAGAGCCCAGAACTGGGACCAAGGTATCTGATCATGAGGGCTTCAATTGGACAAGAGTGTGCAAAATGTTTGTAAACCACAGCATGCCTTACTGTTGAAGGACAAGGTAGCAGCAGAAATATCTACCAGCCCAGAAATCAAAGTCCTCAAATGCCAATCATGCCCCTTCTTTTAAGTTTGAGAGCACCTTGGTTAAGTTGTCTTACTTCTTTAGGCATTGGTGTTTTCATCTGAAAAAATAAAGGGATTGCACAGAATGACTCTTGGGACTCCTTCCTACCTAAGCAATGATTCATATCACAAGTCATAATGGTTCTCAGGGCAGTGGAGTCACAGGGTGGAGAAGCCTGTGGTTACTTTGGGCAGCACCCCATTTACCCACGATTGATTGGGGGATTTCTACACCGGGAAGCAGGGTACCCCGTTTGCTTAATGCTCTGGTTTTCCCCTTGCAGGTGGCATTGTCTTGAACCCGTCTTTCTATGGCATTCCTGGGCATACCCACACCATGATCCATGAGATTGGGCACAGCCTGGGTCTCTACCACATCTTCCGAGGCATCTCAGAGATCCAGTCTTGCAGTGATCCCTGCATGGAGACGGAGCCCTCCTTTGAGACTGGTGACCTCTGCAGTGACACCAACCCGGCCCCCAAACACAAGTTCTGCGGTGACCCGGGGCCAGGGAATGACACCTGTGGCTTCCATAGCTTCTTCAACACCCCTTACAACAACTTCATGAGCTATGCAGGTAGGGACCCCTGCTTTGCAGGGAGCACATGGCCGGGTGTCACACACGGACTCAGGTCCTGGCTCAGAGAAGCCTGGGCAAGGTCTTCCTTTACTAAGACTTCTTCATCCCAACAGTCCCTCATCCTAGACAATCAGGATAATAGTCCTTGTGTGAGACCTCAGGGGTACTTGGAAGCTGTTGTATCTGAAGACTCCTCAGAAGGGCGCACTTGAGGAGACTGACTGGGGCCCAACATCAGGAAACCTGGGTAGATTCTAGCTTTGCCTCTGGATCACCTGATGCCTTTGGGTCTATCACATCCCCTCTCTGGGTCTCACTTCGCTCAAGAAAATGGAATCTTTGGATCCAAGGAACGTTGGAGAAGTTTCCTCCTAATTTCGCAGCTATATTTTTCTAAGCTGGTGCTTACTGCAGCTTTTTCCTTTTCTTCCTTTTTTTTCTTTTACTGCAACTTTTTCTTAAACATAAATCTCTCATACCCTCTTTTACTATTTCACTACAAAAAATAGAATGCTTTTGGTTTGGCAAATTGCATGAGATGGGGACATTCTTTTCCTAATTCCATATATCCTGTCAAAACTCTTTTCTTATACCATCAGTAATAGTGCTAAAGACTCATTCTTTGGGTTCAAGGATGTCCTGTACTTCTTTTAGAATAATACATCAAGGCCACTTCTAGCCCTTAGAACATTTTTGGAAAATTAAAACAAGGCCATCTCAGCCTTCACTGCTGGCCTCTTAGACCAAGAACCGTAGGGCCCAATCCACAAATTGCACATGGTAGCCCAGCATTGAATTTTATTATAATATTAAGTTCAAGTGTCTCTTGCCCCTATGAAAATAAGTGAGTTCTGTGAAGGCAGATATTATCTCCAATGCCTCATGGTATTCCCAGCACCTAGCACAGAGACTGGTGCTTAATAAATGTTTGTTAAGAAGAAAGGGAGGGAAGAAAATGAGTAAATTCTCATAAAGGTATGCAAAAGTGATTCTTATCAATAACAAAATGTCTGCTTGTATAAAAGTTTGTGGTTCATAGAGGACATTAATACACACTATCTCATTTAACTGGCAACAAAACTGTAGGGTAGAAACTATCCCCATTTTACAGATGGCAGCACTGTAGCTCACCAAAGTCCTTTGCCCCAGGTCACGCATCTGACCCCAAGCATTTTCTTCTCTTCTGCTCTTGTGCAGCTCTTCAGAAGAGACCTAGAGATGGGTGCGTAGGAAGCAGAACAGCCAGGCTGGTTTTCATATTCTGTTCCACAGAGATGGGGGTCCAGGAGCTGTCAGGCATGACTCTGGGGAGCTCTAGATGGAACTCCATCTCTCTTTGAACCAGGAAAGCTCCCTGTCAACTGTTTTCCATTTCTTCCGGGGTTTTGCCTCAGATTGTGTTGGAAGAGAGGATATTGCTGCTGAAACCCAGTGAATTTGATGATCCCCAGTGGGTCTTTCTGCCTTCCTGTTTGGGCTGATGACTTCTGGGGGCCTCTTCAGTTTAAGGCTCACGTCGTTCAAACCTGAGATCTGTGGAAGTGTCGACCACCCAACCTTAGCACCATAAAGGGGTCTTTAGGTTTAGGTCTTTAAAAAAGACCACAATGCTGGGTATTGCCTCAAAAGCAGATTCCCACTAGGCTCCCTCTCCCAGCCAAGCCGACATCCCACATCCGGTGCCCTGTCCTTTCACGCAGCCCTACTTACGTTCCATTTCTGTAGCACCTTTCCTTGGCCAGCTCGATGCACATGGAAAATAAACAATAACATGAATTTGGAAGTTTGCCGGACTGTTAGGGGCCTCAGAGCTGCCACTAGCTACTAGACCCCCATAAACTAAATCTTTTTTTTGTTGTTGTTCCCCTTCGTACAGATCTAAAGGGTGATTGATTTACTGTTGTTTTTTTAAAGGAACCCCTCAGCTCAGTGACCCATTAACAGCAGAACTAATTCACTGAGCTACGATAACAAACTTACACCCGCAAAAGCATATTCAAGGCGACCACGAGCTTTGAAATGTTTGTTTTCCTTAGGATCTCTGATAGATGAGGTGACAAAAGCAGTTGGATGAAATTCAAAATGCAGAACAGGATCGGGTTCTCATGGCCAGGGAGAGCTGTGCACAGAGGCTGCGCAGTCCTGGCCAGAGGGTGGGGACCCTGCTAGGTCAACTGCTTGGGGTTCCTTCCTTCCTGGGCACTTCTTCCTCAGGCCTGGTCACTGGTTGAGCAAAGAGTCTCGTGCAGTGCTGTCCACTAGAACTTTCCGTAAAGATGGACATGTCCTGTGTCCATGCTGTCCAGTATGGTAGCCACTAGCCTGATGTGGCTCATGAGCCCCTGAAATATGGCTAGCGAGACTGAGGAACTGAATTGTTAGCCTTCAGTAGTCTTAATTAATTGGAATTGAAATAACCCCAAAGGCTGGTGGCTGCTGTATTGGTCAGCACAGTTCTACAATAATTATTTATTTTAAAAAAATTTTTGAAATTTATTTATTTATGCTGAGAGAGAGACAATACATGTAGGGGAGGGGCAGAGAGAGAATCCCAAGCAGGTTCTGCACTGCCAGCACAGAGCCCGATACAGGGCTCACACCCATGAAGCCATAAGATCGTGACCTGAGCCAAAACCAACAGGTAGACACTTAGCCAACTGAGCCACCCAGGCACTTCAATACGTCTGCATTAATTATTGAGTGCCTATGACGATACACCACACACTGTGAAACACTTCATAGGCTTGTCTTATAGAATCCTCAAAACAACCCAACGAGGTGAGTGCTGTTCTTACTGAACCTATTTTACAGATCAGAAAGTGTGGGTTTCATGTAGCCTAAGGAACTTGCCAGGGTCACACAGCAAAAAGAAGGTAAGCCTTTCTCACTGTGGAGCCTGTGCTTATAATCATTCATCATCTGGCTCTGTTTCTGATGCTAAGGAAGGTAGAGGGGGTCCCAAGTACTCAGTTCAAGCAAACACCAGGCAGGTTGATCGGGGCAAGCTTAGTTGAGCACCAGGCAAGTACCGTCACCTTGAGCTGTTGGATAAGCCCTGAGCAGGTAGAAAAGCAGAGGCCTAGACTCTACTTTCTGAAGATGATGGGCCATAGGAGGCCTCCCCAAGAGCACCATCCAGTCAGGTCTTCCTCAAGAGTGAAGAAAACAGGCCTTCTCCAGCCTACAGGAACAAGTGTATTGTTACCCTCATTCTGCATGTCGGGGCCTTTCAATACAAATGGATGCTTCAACCCTGCGCTCCCAGCTCTCAGGAATAGATCCTACAGAAATAAATTCATTGACTTCTTTGAAGATGTAATCATAAGAATGTTCTTAGCAATATTCATTGTCCAAGTATCAATTAAGTATTTACTACCTGCCAGGCGTGAAGAAAAATGCTTATGTGTGTGAAAAATTAGAAACTGTTTGCAAGTCCGATGAGAATGGATTGTTGTAATAAATCGTGAGGCCTCTGTATGATAGAACATTATGTGGTCACTAATGATAGTGTAGTAGATGAAGAAGAGGGGTAAACAGAAGCAGAGTAACCTGGTGCAGAGCACCAAGTTTGGGGGTGCAGGCACTGAACTTGAATCCTCCCTGCATTAGCCTTTGACCCTAGGCAGTGACTTCTCCTCCGAGCCTCACTTACTTCCTGGATAGCATGAAGGATAATCACACCTCCCTTTTGTGATAGTAGGTGTAATCATGCAGGTAAAGGATTTAGAACTGTCCTTGGTACCATAACTAGTTCTTCCTAAGTGATATTAGCGGGCTTATTTGTTAACTATTTAATGTGAAAATGGTCAGGGAACCTCGTACAGTGTAAGACCTGGCATGTGTGTGTGTGTATGAATATATGTATGTATATAAATGTATGTATATATATGATGTAAATATATTTATGATAATGAGAATTATAAATATCTATATGCATATACACACACACACATATACTCCTATGTACTAAGCATTGTATTATCTCTAGGTAATGAGTTTAGGGTTATACTTATTTCTTCATAACTATTTTTGGCACATTCCACATATTTTACAGTGAATGTAATCATTTATTATCACTATCATTATTTAATAAAAACCAAAAAGTCAGGGATTCTTACAAAGGACAGCTATAGTTATCCATATACTAGACATTAATTAGCTTATTAAATGCCCTCATTAGCTTTAGGAGGCAGGTAGTATCACTATTCCCTATGGTTACAATGGGTACAAACGAGGCTGGCAGGGGCCAGCATTTTGCTCGGGGTTCCACAGCACATGGCAGCCCTGGGTCCATGACCCAACCTCCCATGCTCTGCAGTCTCCATGCTGCAGAGGGGAACATGTTCTGGAGAACAAAGTTCAGTTACCAAAGTCAGGGCAATGCACCAGCAGCATGGGGACGGCAGCATGGGGATGAGATCCCCAAAGTCCTCTCGGCTTAGGGATAAGATGGGCTGGCTGGTCCTGGAGATCACGTGTCGGGAGGGGAAGCATGTGGAGGCAGGAAGCCAAGAGGGACTGACTCTAGACACGAGCTAATTGAGACAGAGCATTGTGATAAACGGAAACCCTTTGGTACCTCCCCCAAGATTCTGATAGCACCTAAGTCTCTAAGCAGTGTACCCTGGGACAGACGTTTGCTGACTTCTACTTTCAAGTTCACATGCATTTCTGTTTTTCTGCTAAGTCCTGTCATCTATCTCTTTTTCATACTCTTTTTTTATTGAGAAACATGCAAATGGCTAATTTTTAAGTCATTAATGGAAAACACACTCTTTTGGGAGAAAAGGAAGAAACGCACAAATAAGAGTGTCTGGAAGAAAAAAATGCTGGTTTTTTCTTCCATTCATCTTGATAAATGCTTTATGTCCTCCAGCTCACTGGGTCCCCACAGCAGCACTGTGGAGTGGGGTCAATTTAAATGTCCCCAATTTATACATGAGGGACCTGAGTTTTAGAGTTACTTCTCTCTTTTGGAAGTGACTTATTGGTATGCTACTCAGTGCCTGTGCCTTAACATACATAGACATTCCCCTATCAATAGCCAGATGTGTTATTTCTGATATTTTTACCATTATAAATGATGCTTCAGATAATATCCTTGTACCTAAATTTTCCGTATGTTTCTTCATGAATATATGTCTATTGAATTCCTGAATGTGATATTGCTACATCAAAGAGAATGAATATTTTAAATTCTGGGATTTTTCCTGCTTCTTGTTTTCTAACGCACACACATGTGCTGTTCGCAATCATGAGGCAGTGAGGATTTACTGAGCATTTATCATGGTTCTTTGTGTTCTACTCCCCTTACCCTTTAACCGAATTTGGAGATGAATGCTCTTGCTAGCACCATCATCCCCATTTACAGATAGGAAAACTGAGGCACTGAGTCATGAATTCACTTGCCCATTTGACTCCAGATCCTTCATGTATTGGTCTAACTCTTTAACCATACTTTCTTAGTCCCTTCTCCCGACTCTAACCTATTAAGTGGCTTTTCCAAGTGCACTTTTTGCATTAAGAAGTGCAATGCTCACAGCAACAAAGAAAAACGTACCCAATGATCTGGCCCTTCTTAGACTGAGACATTTGGACTCTATTCTCCAGGCAATGGGGAGCCATAGAATGTTTGTTATCCAAGGAATTAGATGGCTACATCGGGGCTCAAGGGAGATGTATGTGGCTAAAGATACTTGCTAAGGGACACCAGGCTCTACTGCTTCTTCCAAACCTATGAAGAAGTCCCCAGGATGCTGGAGAAGAGACAGACTGTCAGAAGTCACTCAGGAGATCAGAGGCAGCTTCTGTGTATAACCTCCTTGTACTCCTGTCCCTTCCCCAAGTTGGATTCTCAAGGTCCCATCCAACTGCCTAGCACCTGCCCAAAGTTATTTTCTGTTTGTTTGATAAGGGGGAAGTCAGTTTATGTTGCAGGATTCCCAGTGGCGGGTTTATTTTAAGATCTGGCGAGCCCCATGCTTCTCTGTCTGGGGCCCAGCTGCAGAAACCCTGACCTGGCCGACACCTCTGGGAAGTGGTGTTTTTGGAAACCAAGCGAAAACAGTGCCTTGCTCTGCCCCTGAGGCAGTTGAATAAAGCTGTTGGAAGGGTAGACAGGAGGCAGGCTTCTTCCTTGAGAGGCGAGTCTTGGATACTATTCAGTCCACATGGTCGAAAAGAGAGTAGGGCTGAAGGTCATTTGATCTAAAGACATTTAAGAGATTGTATTCCAGTCAGCTCAGACTCAGGCTCACATCCTATTTATCAATCACCTGCAGGATACTGTTCCCATACAGGGTCTCATTTATGCTCAGACGTCCTTCTATTGATTCGAAACATGGTCTTAGCATCAAGACTGCCTGGGTTTGAGTCTTGGATCTATCCCTAACATTGTGATCTTAAATAAAGCTGCATGACCTCTCTCAACCTCTATTCCCTTCTCTGTAAAATGGAGAAAATCATAGTATTTACTCCCCAAATCATGGGAGTGTTAAATGTGTCCAAGGCCCAGTGCACCATGCCTGGCTTATACTAAGCACACAGCAAATGTCCCAGTGACAGTGCTGTCCTCATTCCCAGGACAGACATGAGCCTGAAAGTTCCTAGGGCTGCCTGCCTCTGGCTGTGCTCACTGCAAAGGACACCATGTCCCTGGGTCCGGTAGCTCCCTACAGTCCTGACCTTTCTTTCTCCATCTGAGCCATCCAGTCTGGTTGACCTCAAGTACCTCCTTCTTCAGAAGCCTCCCTGGAACACTGCCCTTCCCCAACGTGCTGTCTCTTGTTCATCAGTGGTCAGCATTGCAGTCGTCAACAGTCTTCTGATCGCCTTGACTCATACAACAAACTGGCCTTCACTCTGTAGCTAGACTGGTCCCTCCTCTGGGGCAGGAACATTTTAAGTTTCATCTTCCTGTGGCCCTTGGGACAGAGCAGAGAATATGGGATAGATGCTCAGAAGGTTTGTGAAGGACAGTATCACTGCATCCATGGATAGTGGAATGGATGAATGAATGTATGGGTGAATAGAAGGGAGTGAGTGAGTGAATCAACAAGGAAATGAATGAATGGGAGATACTGGGTGAGTAGTGAGGCAGGGGCAGAATAAAGAAATACATCGCTTACTGACCAGGGATTGGGGGGCCCATGGAAAGCAATTTACCTGTCCCTTGTCCTTAGCTGTGACCTTTGGGCTGCTCAGTCCCATCCACCCTCCCCTTCCTCCCGTTCCCTCTCACCTGCCTCCAGAGGTGATGACTGCACTCATTTGTGCACAGACCATTAACTCTTAAGCACTGAAAGAGGCCAGCTCTGTGTTGGCAAGGACTGGGGTGCTGGCTGGCTGTTCCCTGGGAGACGTCATAACTCTCTCTCATGCCCTCCCATGCAGCCAGGTTTTTATCTCTCCCTCTGCCCGCTCGCAGATGACGACTGTACGGACTCCTTCACGCCCAATCAAGTTGCCAGAATGCACTGTTACCTGGACCTGGTGTACCAGAGCTGGCAGCCCTCCAGGAAGCCGGCGCCTGTCGCCCTGGCCCCCCAGATCGTGGGCCACACGACCGACTCCGTGACGCTGGAGTGGTTTCCGCCCATCGATGGCCACTTCTTTGAAAGGTGAGTGTGGCCTGTGAAGTGGTGATCCCTCTCTCTCCTGCCAAGAAGAAGGGACTTCAGAAGGGAAGCAGTCTTGGAGAAGAGTTGTGCTGTTTTCTCTGTCCTTGCTCTCTTGTTCATCTGGAGCCCCTGGCAGTTCAGCCACTAAACAGTGACTGGTCCAGATAGGCATGTTGTAGATTTGGGGGTCAGGGGATACATGAATGATTGCTAATCAAAATTAATAAGTAATGATGCATGCTTTCAATGAATGAATGCTTAGCTTTATTTTATTCTGAAATACCTGGAAACTCTGTCCTCTGGGATGGAGGTCCTGATCTCTTCTCCATGCATTCAGGATTTGAAATTGTCCCTGGTTAATGGGTAATTGTAATATATGTATAATATATATTAAATATCAAGGCATATATGTGTATATATACATATTCATATCATCTATGAATATACATGCATATATATATATATAATATATGTATAATACATATAATTAGAATCTTTGTGCAGAGTATTTCTTTGTAGAATTGAGGGTAGAATTTTTAGAAGACCAGGAATGATAAACCGAGGCACAGGAGTTCTGCTCCCCCGTCTGCCACTTATTAGCTGTACTGACTTGGGCAAGTTACTTTCCCTTGCAGAGTGGTCTTCTACCTCAGAAACGTGTGTCTTACGATGCCTCAGTGGTCTGCAGGCGTCAACCTGAATCTAGGGGTCTCTTGTGATGCCTTTCAGCATTGAGACCCTCTGAGGAGCTCAGGCTTTAAGGAAAACAGATTCTAAAGAGTCGGGAAAATAGATTAAGATGTTGACATCTACCCTTGCCTTTAATTTAGGGCTTATTAGTGTCTTAACCTCTATCCCAGCCCTTCTTGGGAGTGTTTTATCTAATACTGATGCTATACCATTGATGATGGCAAAAACAAAAGCCAGCTAATGATTAACAAATAATTCTCTGAGGTTGTGGCTGTTGCCATTCATTAAGTGCTTACTCTGGGAAAGATTCTGCATTAAAAGCTTTGTTTGCAGAGTCTCATTTACTCTTTCTAGTAACTCTATGAAGGGGGAATCATTTTCCTCATTTGCTGGTAAGGCAGGAATTGGAGCTGAAAGAGGCTGACAGATTTGACCAAGAGCCTGTAGAAGTTGGTGGGAGCTGGGCTCTGACTCACATTTTGCAGCATCTTGTCTCTGGCCGCTGTGTGTTTTCATTAAGTCCGTCTAAAATTTGAATTATGAAGGGGGTGTTACCCCTACCCTCAAAAGAGCCACAGAAGGTGGTAAGGAGCTCTCGTGTGTGTGTGTGTGTGTGTGTGTGTGTGTGTGTGTGTGTGTGTGTGTGTGTAAATACGTATTAGTTCACGGTGCCACATTAAATTGGGGCTCTGGGGCACTTGGGTGGCTCAGTTGGTTGAGTGTCCAATTCTTGATCTTGATCTCAACCCAGGTCTTGATCTCAGGGTCGTGAGTTCAAGCCCTGCATTGGGCTTCTCACCAGGCGTGGAGCCTTCTTAAAAAAAATTGGAGCTCTAATTTTCTACAGTACCATCAGTCCCTGAATCTAGAACCTTTGTCTGGCAGCTGGGTGCATGTGTTCATAGGGGAAGGAAATGTAATCCCTGGGCCCTCTATAAAAACCCCCTTCCCCTGCCCCCAGCCGCCCTCACTGGGAGCTCAGAGCTGGGTTTGGGAAACCTCATGTGACACTTCAGAGCAGGCTCTCTAGCAGCCTGTAGATTTATTTATTTTTTCTGTGGCGATGAGAAGTATCAGACTTTTGGTCAAGCCTTGGCCTCAATTCCACTTAAAAATGGAAGTTTTGTAAATGAAGCTTCCTGTGTATGTATTTAATTTATATTTCATAAAGCAGTTATTGTCCATTAAATAAATACCATCTGATTGTTGGAAACCTATTGGAGGGTTAATTGTTGTGTAATGAGATAGGTCTCTATTACATGGTACCCTCAGCTCCAATCAATATGTTTTTAATAACCTATAGTCAGTTGGTACTTGAGGCTCGTACAATAGCTATTCTGTTCAGTCTAAGATTTCATAACGGAGTTATCATATGTTAAATTAAAACTGACATTTTAGAAACATGTCTAATTAGGGTTAACAGCTACGTAGACGATAGGCTATGACTAAAGGAAGTTGGTCCACCAGTTCAATAAATTGTTATAAAGAAATGGAGCTATCACTCCCGCATACACTCAGTTTGCACTCATGTGCATTGGCCTGGTGCAGAGCATACAAGCTCTACTGACAAATTGTCTGCACTCCGCTCCCCGCTCCACCACTCTTGGTCTATGGGGCCTTTGGCAAGCCATCTCACCTCTTATTCTCTCTGACCCTCTGAATCTTCTTCCATAATTGTGCCCACTTCAGCTGGATTTTGTGGGGAATTCAACAAACATGTGACATCTGTGGTATGCCTAGCACACCCTCTATGTTCAAGAAATATTAGCTCCCATCTCATATGAAGTTTCCCAGAGCTGTTTAGCTACTTGAAAATTCTCTTTCCCTGCAAAATCTCTGGTGTTTTCCACTACATCCATCAATGCCAACCTCTCGCCCCTGGCCATCCCTACGTCCTCCTGCTGTTCCTCACATCTGTGGTCTAAGAGAATACAAGGGTTTTCCTTAAAAAAACATATTCAGATCCTCCCACAGCCTGTGTCCTCACACGTGGGCAACTGAATAAATAATTCAAGGCCACCCCTGGCTTTTCTAACTCCTTTATTTTTATCTGTCTTGCAAACATGTGTTGATGGAATAGTTTCAGTTATCTGAACAATTGGTGGTGGGGTATTAGAAAGAATTCTGGACTGAGAAGCAAGAGACCTGGGTCTCAAGTCTTTGCAACCTCATTCATTTCCTCTTCCTCTTCAGCCTCAGTCTTCTGATCTGTAAGCCAAAGGGCATCTAGCCTTTTGCAACCAAGGTTCCTATTGCAAATCTCAGAACACAGAAAATGACTTGAGTAACTATTTTCTCAATTCTCCTTAGAATGGTACATAATGAGTACCATTCTAGATGCATAGGAGAGAAGTAAACTCATCATACACAGTGGACATCTTAAAGAAGCACTGTTCAATGGTACTTCTGCAGTAATGGAAATATTCTCTATCTGTACCATCCAATATGGTAGCCATTAGCCAACTGGCTATGAAGCACTTGAAATGTGACAAGTGTGGAACTGAATTTATTTAAATTTGTTTAATTTATAATTTATTAAATTTATTTAATGTTAATTAACTTACATTCAAAGACCCACATGTGACTGCTGGCTGCCATATTAGCACAGACTTGAGCTTTAAGCTTTGATTCTCATGGAACCTAGGTAAGAAAGATGATCTCTTCCAGTGTTAACATCCTGTATGTCTGTGATTTCAGTGTATGTGTGTGTGTGTGTGTGTGTGTGTGTGTGTGTGTGTGTGTTTAGATACAGGTGCAAATAAAAATCAAATAAATGCCAGAGGTAAAAAAAAAAAAAATACTATATACTCCCTGTATGTATAGATACTTCCTGATTTTGGTAAAGCCTTTACAAGCTATAACCTTGGCGTGAGTACATTGTACTCATGATCTTCTATTTCCTAATCTGTAAAATGGGAACATGACCCACTGCCCAGAATCACACCATTGCTTTTTAGTTGCTGACTTAGCCTTTGCTTTTGTCCTTCTTTCCTCAATCCATGTTTCATTTAGCATTCAGAGCAATCTTTTTAAAATGTAAATTATATCATGTTGCTCCATGACTTGGAGTGGCTCCAGTGGCTTACAACCCTCTAGTGGCTTCCCATTTCTTTTATGTATGATCACCATGTGGTCTACAGGACTTCCCATGATCTAATCCTTGCCTATTTGTCCAACTGCCTCTCTTACCACTCTTTCCTTCATTCGTGACTCCTGTCACTCACACTTCCTTTGGGATCCCTATACACCAAGCCCTTTTTTTCCTGCTTAGGTCCTTTATGTTCCTGCGACTGACCCTGGAATACTTTATATCCACTCTTTATGTCATCCTTCAGCTCTCACCATAGATGGCATTCCCTCACTAAGGCCTTTCATGACTGTTCCAATTTTAATTAGCCCAGTACACCTCTCCCACTGGTATTCTTGCATACGTCATACATTTCCTTTGCTTCTAGAACTTAATGAGCCTGTTATTTTATATCTGTCTACTTGTTTATGGACTATCCACCAGGCTGCAAGCTCTATGAGGTATAGGTAGCACATCTAATTTCCTCACCCTTCGATGGTCAACATCTGGTACTTGTACAGTGCTAACAGCTAGAGGCTGTTCAATGACTACCCATTGAATGAACAGATGAAAAAATGAATGAATACATGAACCAATGATTGAATATGACGAAAGGTACTTTGTAGGGCTCTGTGCAAACAAGGCACATTTACTGTCAGGTGGGTGATGGTTTAGTCACTCATCAAAGTATTTATTGGAATCCGAGGATGTGTCAAGAACTCTGTGAAGTACAGGGCACTCACTCTATGAGTGTCATCTGAAGCATGACATATAAAGAAATAGAAAGAAAGGTTCCATGTCCATTAAGGTCAGTGTGGTTCCTAATTCCATCCCAGAACCTTTATAATCTCCTTATCATCATAGAGCCAGTCATGTGACTCTGAGCTGCTATGCATGGTTTGTGGTCATTGTAATGGAACTCAGCCTTCCAGAGTAAGGAACTCTCTCTCCACTCCTCATTCCCTGTCTACAAGTATATTTGTATAATTATTGTGATTGCTAGTCCAGGAGTAAGTCCTAGATATTCAAAATATATAGGAAATTCAGAAAACCAGAAGGAATAAAAATGGGGATCATCCTATACTTGTTCCACCACCCAGACATTGCTGCCAATATTTTGTAATATTGAAGTTATTTGAACAGTACTGAGATGCTGCTATAAATTCAGTTTTGAATACAACTTTTTCACTTAACATTATAGCATTCCATGAAATTTCAGGGAACATTTTTGTAATGACTTCTTACCATTTTATTGACCATGTTAATCTTAGGCTATTTCATCATTCTCCTACCACTGGATATCAATGTGCTTGCAAAATTTCTACCTATGTATGATTTTATATTTACAGTGATAAAGCTGAGGATGCAAATTCTGCAATTTGAGGGTCTAGACTAGGTTCGTCATGAGTCTTAGCAACATGTCTGAGTTACTGGTGTTCATCCATTCATCTATCCACCTACCCATCTATCCACCCATCCACCACCCACCTATCCACCATCCATCCATACATCCATCCACCCACCCACCCATCCACTCACCAATGCACCCAGCCAGTATCCACCCATCCACCATCCATCCATCTACCCACCCACCCACCCATTCACCCATCCACCCATCCACATATGTTGACCACCATATAAGCAGATAAGCAGGAGAATGATCTGTTAAGATATCGGCTTGGGGATGAGTTCCCTGGTAGCTGTGTGGAAGAGGAATGGGGAACACCAATAGACAGATGCTTACAAGTATACTCTTTCTTACCATGTGATCCCAAGGGCTATAGAGCTTCTCTGTGAAGGGAAAGCCCTAAGGCTCCTCCACTGTATCTTTCAGGTAGTCAAGGGATAAAGATTCTTCTTGGAATGATGAAAGAGGTATTGGCAGGACCATTGCATTTTGAGAAATAATGGGCTGATCCCTCTCCCCTCCTGGCAGCTGCCTCCTAAACAGATGCCAAGTCTGGAGAACAAGCAAGATCCCAGAGGCTATTGTGGCTAAGGGGAGATTGAATCCAGATACATGAGACACTAGATGGTAGTGGAAGCTACTGTAATATTCCACTTCTAGGGCTGTTCCCTTCAAGGGATTGGCTTGCCCCTTGGCAAGCTGCTAAAAGGAATTTGATACCATGGTAAAGAAACTGCTTTTCACTGTTAAAGGTGATTCATCCATCCACACAGTGTCAGGGCTGGAAGGTTCTATAGGCACCATCTGGTTCACCCAACTCATTTTTGAATGAAGGAACTAGATCATGCCTTCTCTCTATTTCATACCTAGGACCCAGGATGGTGTCTGGCACATGGGAGGTACCTGATAAGCACTGTTAAAAGAATAAAATTTGAGGTTAAATGGGACTAAAGATTTTTTCACAAGCACACATCAAGTCCTCAGCGGAGCCTTGAATGTCTGATGAAACTAAGATTAGTACAGGTAGTAAGTAGTTGGCCTGTTGATTCTGTACTGCTTGAAATTAAAGAAGTGTATCTATCGTTATGACAGAAACCACATAGGCCTAAATAAGATCTTTGCTGAACACTGGGGAGGAATTTCACTTATGCTCGTATTCTGGAATCTTTGGCGAGGATAAGGAGGATAGGGTAATGTGGAATTGTTGTGTCTTCTGCCCTGGATCAGGAGCTCATTCAACCGTTCCTAAGTCAGTGCATTTCCCTTCTTTCCTTGGCCTCCTAGAGAATTGGGATCAGCATGTGAACTTTGTCTGGAAGGGAGAATCCTGGTGCAGTATGCCATTAATGCCTCCTCCCCGATGCCCTGTGGCCCATCAGGACACTGGAGTCCTCGGGAAGCAGAAGGTAAGGCCACCTGGAAGCTCATTTACAGGTTAGGGGTACAAAGAACAACTCTTTACATACTATCTCATTTGATCTTTATGGAATCTTCAAGGCCAAGTTTTTAAATTTTATTTTATTATTTATTTATTTATTTTTATAATTTTATTCTTTTATTAATTTTATTTTTAAATTTTTGTTTTTGTCTTTTCCCCCAAGTGTTATTGAGACATTATTGACATCTGACATCACATTGTACAAAGTGATGATTTGATACATGTATCATTGTGAAGTAATTACCACAGTAAGGTTAGTTTACACATCCATCATCTCATACTTTTTTGTTTTTTGTGGTGAGAACATATAAGATCTACTCTCTAGGCAATTTTCAAGTGTATGACACAGTATTACTAACTAGAGTCCCCATGTTGTATATTAAAACTCCAGAATTTATCCATCGTACAACTAGAAGTTTGCACCCTTCGGCCAAGATCAAGGCCAATACTCATGCGTCGATTCAACACATAGTCTTTGAACTCTTCACTGTGCTAGGTATGACATCCCACTTTAAATTTGAGGAAACCAAGGTGCTGAGATATTGAACAAGTGCCTGAGGCCACACACCTGATAAAGACACAGCTTGTATGTGTGTTTATACACGCCTCCTGACCCCGACAGCCTGTTGGTTCAAGATCACCTTAGAATCAGCACACATACCTGGGTGGGGGGGGGCGGGGGTTGGTCAAGGTTTCAGTAGTCTTTATCTTCTTTGGTTGTTTCTGAGAATCCCCAGGGCATCCACATATACACCACAGCTATCCCTCTCAATGTTTTCTGCCATGTACCCTCCTTTTTGGGATCCATTTATCAGCAAGACACTTGAGGGAAGCACCTCGTGATTGCCACTGTTGTGGGCTCTCCCCATGACCAGACCCTCCCCGTCTGGGGGTCTCCCAGACCTCCCTAGGGCTAACAGTCTCTGTGCTGTCTTCTAGTCCTGCACACTGCCAGATCTACTAGGTTTTCTACAGAAATTAAGAGAGTGCCTTTTACCCAATTCTTTGTTCCATGGTCACTTGGCTTTGCAGCAGCCACTTGGAACTTAACAGAATCTCATGGAAAGTTGCGTACTCAGTTTCCTTTTGCAATGTCCCCTTCTTTAGGGCTCAGATCTAGTGTCTGAAGCCAGGCTGGCAGAGACCCCATGTTCTCCCTTACCCTCAGAGACTCCCGCTTAGAACTCTGTGCCCCCCGCCCTCCCCCGCCCCCGACCGCCCGGTCCCTCTTGCTTCTGTGCAGGGCAGCTCATGTCCATGGTCCCTGGGTGGGGACCACAGTCCATCAGAGGGAGCAGAATCTGATTCCTCACTGAGGTTCAGTGAGAACTCCCCTCTTTTCCTTTATATTTTTAGAAAGGAGGTTGGAAAGAAAAAGCCAGAGAATAAAGCAAGGGAGAGGGATCAGAGAGGAAAGTGAAGGAGAAAAATGACAGCACTGTACTTTGTTATCTTCTAAAGTAGCTTAAAATAAAAATGAGAGCTGAACTTGGGAACTCTAAACAAATCCATCTGGAATGTAAAGCAAGAGGGATGTCTGGGAGAAGCCCTCAGTTCAGCCTCACAGAATCACGGGCTGTCAGACTTGGAAGGGGTGGCTAGGTCATCCAGCCCCAGTTCCCACCCAGTGCAGGAATCCCCCTCCTGCCCTCCCTTGCTGAGGCTCTCCTAGCACCAACTCATACATTCCTTGGCCTTCCATTCGTTAGAAAGTTCTTCCTGAAATCCACAGTCGTGACTTTTCCATGCCAGCAGAACCCACTTTGGGTTTTCCTGGAAGAAAATGCATGTCTCTTCCAGCTGACAACACATTGTGTGCGCACAGAATGAACAAGTCTCACCTGTGACCACTGTAGGAACTGTGTGCCTGGCACTGTGCTGGGTGTATGGGGCAAGGCGGAGCTGGCCATCTAACAGGGGTGCTGGATGGTAACCATCCGGTGCAGTGAGGCCCATGCTGATTGAAGCACAGAGTTCTGGGGGGA
The DNA here is from genome assembly GCF_018350155.1 of Leopardus geoffroyi. Lineage (NCBI taxonomy): Eukaryota > Metazoa > Chordata > Mammalia > Carnivora > Felidae > Leopardus > Leopardus geoffroyi. The sequence goes on from NC_059342.1 coordinate 76,073,427, forward strand.
GCAGTGAGAAGCTGGCCTCATGTAGAACTGAGACTAAGGCCACCCAGGAAATGTCACCACACCAGTGAGCAAGGCACATTTGACAACATGAAAGAAACTGTGTATGTTTAGAACAGTGGTTTTTTGAGTCTGATCTGGAGGATTATGGCATTCCTAGAGACTTTATAGGGTATCCTCAAATACCAAAATTATCTTCATAATGATGCTATGATACTGATTACCATTTCCACTCCCAGTCTCTCGTGAGAATGGAGCTTTCCTGTCCTGCATGGAATGCGATGTTATTACTGCTCCAATAGCTAATAGAGCACATGTGTATGTGTTCTTGTGTTCTAAATTTTCTCAGTTTTCATTGATAGTATGACAACTACTAGTAGATGTAACCCTCATAAACAGAAGGTCTTCAGTAATGCTCTGAGAGATTAAGAGGGTTTGGAGCATGAAGAGTAAGGTGTGGAGTCGGGGAAGGTTGGACTGAGTGTTCTATAATGACTGGATAATGATGGGTTTTTACTGAGGGCAGCAAGGAGGCACCACGTGCCTTGGCAGGAGTCTGTTGCATGGTGAGATGTACATGTTGTCAAGATTGCGTGGGTTGCTCTATGGTGAGGAGCCTGAGGAGTGTGCTGGGGGAAAGGGAGCAGTGGCTGTTGCAGGAATCTGGAATAGGGATGGTGGTGGCCAGGGTGTGGTCCATGGCAGTGAGAAATGGAGAGAAGTCAATGGAATTGAGAGATATTTAGGAGGTATAATCAGCAAAACTCTCCACTGAGACTTCTCTGGCTAAAACCATCTTGGTTTGTTCTACCAGTTGCATGAATGAAATAATTTTCAGACATCTCCCCACACCTCCATCCAACCCAACTGTCAATTGGTAAAGTCTGTTCCTGGTTTGCTGTTGACCTTCTTAAAGCACGATATGTAGAGCAGAGTTCAACTGGAAGTGCTGAGCCCCCTCGTTCCCTGAGCTGACTCAGGCATGCAAGGAAACCCAGCAGCCTTGGGTTTTCCTTCAGAATATGTAAATTTAGTGCATGCAGGCCAGGAAAAGACACTGTTCTTTTTTTAGAGCATCCTATTACAGGCTGTGTGATCCTTTTGGCTCAGACCCTTTTAATATCCTTGAAGAAATAAACTTTTCCATGAGCCAAACTCTGCAATTTATTTCTCAACTCATTTTCATCCTATTTATCTTTGCATGTTTAAGTTTTTAGACTTCCCAAACTAACATAAAACTCTCAAATCCGTGAGCAATGCCAGACAGATCTTTGGGTTGGGGGGATAAAGAGGACTGGACCTTGGTCGGAGCCCCAACATTAATGTGCTCTGTGCCCTTGAATGAGTCACTTAGCTTCTCTGAAGATAGCATCTCATGCACAGAATAAATGTTCTCTCTAGCTCTAATATTCCACAGAGCTGTAACTTCTTTAACTCCACATTAATAAAATAGAATATTTATCATTTAACAAATATTTATTGCACGTCTGTGGTGTTCCATTAACTCTGTTCCATGAACCTCAGGTAAATACAGTCACAGAAATTCTTGCCTTTGGCCACAGAAGGTGATTGGACTCAGAAGAAACCCTGTTTTCCTGTATCTTGAGCAAAAACTGTATTTCAGAGTTGAGTGTTTCTTGAGGTGTTTAATACCATGGACACTTGTCACCCAGGACTGAGATAGTTAGGCCTCATCAACTCACATCTCTGGTAAGATCACATGTCCAAGCATGTAACACCTCGCAAATGTTGGGGTTTTCCGTGAGAGTGGCACTAGCTGTTTTCATTTTTTCTTATCTGTGTGAGTCCTTTCCCCCATTTTTATGCCCATAATATTTCAGGTGTGCTGAAGTATTCATCTGGAAAAACTTGGCACTAAGTTTTTATAACTATATTTGTGTCAACAGCTGCAGGGTATATACACAAAGATATATAATAGATGTCTGTGTGGATCTTCATAAATGTACATTTAAATCAGCATAAGTATATATAAATAAATTTCACACATATGTAGCCTCATTTCTAGTGCACAGCTTGTACCAACATGTACCTTTTCGTGTAATCACCGTATATACAAAAGGGTAGGTATTAATAATGAGGTAACAGTACTTTCATGCTTTTCTTTCTTCCCCCTTCCTTCTTACTTTTTTCCTCCTTCCTTCCTTCCCTTCTCCTCCCTTCCCCCTTTTCTCTGCCCTTTTCCCTGCCTCACAGTCACTCCCAGTCAACTTTCTAGCCTTGTTCATTTTTTCCCTCTTAGGCACTTTGGGTTGGTCCTCCTCTCTTTTTAGGGTCCCTTGTCCAAGCCACAGGTGTGATTGTCTGTGTTAGTACAATCATTTCTCACCTGGTTTCACTAGACTAGAAGCTCCATGGGGGCAGAGGCCATGTGTATAGAAACCTGTTTTCCCAGGGACTAGCCTAGCACTGGGCCCAGACCAGGCAGTCAGTAATTATTCTTTGGACGGACAGATGGATGGATGGATGGATGGATGGATGGATGGATGGATGGAGGATGGATGGACAGGTGGACAGATAGATGGACAAATACATAGATGGATAGATAGTATCTGTGACTCTAAAAAGTGGTTTTGCTAAAAGGTAATTTTCACTTGTTTGCTTAAAATTTTTCACTAGCCCCTCCATCCTTCTCAGTATAAAGTGCAGTTTCCTTAAAGTGCCATACAAGACTCTCCAGAATCTGGGTTATGTTTAGCTTGCTGGCCTCACCACTTGCTACTCTCCCTTGCACTCACAACCATAGTCATCTTTGTTCCTGTTCACTCTCAGCTGTTCTCTTTGCTTAGACTACCTCTTCCTCCCAAGCTTTTCCCCGTTCCTTCCTCCTTATGTTTCATAACAGAGCTAATCTATTTGTGACATCTAATAAGTATACCATCCCATTTTGAGTTTTACAGCACCCCTGTGAGGTAGGTATCATCAGAGTAGGGGACACAATGAGCTTATAGTTCAGCCCAGCTTCCATTGCTTCAAAGTTTGGCATGCTGCCTGGAAGAACAGTATCACATAATATTCTGCTCCCCATCAGGGAGTGACTTAACCATCTGAGTCTCAGTTCCCTCTTCTGGAAAATGAGTTTCTTAAGACCTGTGCCATAGACTTATTGCAAAAATGAGGCATGTAACATGTTCGGCGTGGCACCGAACTCAGGATGGTCAGTTCGTGGAGCCTGGCATGGTTCAAGGGGTTGCTGCATTGTTGATGGCTGGACTCTGTAACCCTGAGGCTCTTTTTGGCATGTAAAAGTTTGTCTCTGATGACAGTACAAGCACAAGCTTTGCTAAGATCTCCATTCCTCTTTACCTACTTGACTGTAAGGTCCAGGCTCACCTTACTGTCCTTTGAAACGCATTTGGTCCCTCTGTTGATTAACAAGAAATCAGGGAGAAGGCAGGGGACAGACACATTTGTCATCTTTGCTCTGTTGTGGCTCCCATCACTGATAGCCATTTTCTCCAAGGAAGGAGAAAGATTGTTGCATCCTTTTCCAGTTCCAAGAGAAAGCGCGAGGAGGAGGTGGAATGTTCACCTGGCACTCACCATAACGCAATGGGCTTCTGCATTCCACAAAGCGCTCGCTGCTTTTTTAACTCCATATTAGCAAGATAGAAGATTCTTCATTTAGCAAATATTTATTGAATATCCACTATCATCACTGTCTACGGACCAGGTACTATATTAAATAAAGGCTACCTGTCATTGAGTGAAACAGAGATATGAGAGACAAAAATGATAACTGTCTTACAGGATCTTGGTGACAAACAGATGAATACATTAATGGCTAGGGAATGTGCTCCATATACATTAAAATGTTGCCCTCAGGAAAGCTCAGTGAATAAATTATAATGTATGTGCCAACAACTCATAAAGCTAAGACAATCAGGGACTCCATCAGGTTGGAGAGTCGACACGAAGAAAAGCTTCAGCCTCGCTAGGGAGTCTTATTTGTGCCTTTGACTTAAATCACTGGTCACTTCTAGCCAGCATTTGCTGAAATGGATGAACCTTGCCTAGGAATGGTGGAGTAGTTATATCCATTTATTCCTGCTCTGATGTGTTATATCTAAAAAGTCTTTTGAATTCTTCTCAACCGCCCCCCCCCCCCGCCCACTTTCTTTTCTTTTTCTCTTCTCCATCTCCACTTGATGTCTTCTCTCTTCTCCCTTGGCTGGGCAGAGGCATGGAGATTGGAGGCATTTTTATAGTCTTCACTGGAATAGCTTTTCTACCCAAAATGGTTTTCTAGTTTTCACATTGCAATTCCTATGATGCTGTAACACTACCACAAAGCCATTTCCAGCAAAGATTGCCTTTTCCCTTTTGATTTAGAAATACCCAGCATCCCACTTGCCACCAAAAGATGGAAAAAAAATGTGGCTAATAGGACAACTTGAGATCCTGCGTCCTACCCTCACCAGTGATCTGTATCTCTTGTTAGATTCCCTTAAACAAATTAGAGCCGATCATTACAGAGTCCTGATTACTTTTCTCAGCAGTGCAAAGGAGAGCTCTCTGAGGGTCTAGGACTACATGATCTCATCAGAGAAAAATTCAGAAGTCACTGCAGGCTGAGATCAGTGGGGATGAGACATTGTCTCCCTGGGGAAAGAGTAGAAGAATCCCTCCTTCCTTCTCCCCCCTCCCCTGCCTCACCCAACCCTCCCCTTTCCTGAGTCAGACTGGACAGAGCTCTGAGAAGCTCAGTGGTATGGAATGACCTCATGTGGTAAAGAGGAGGAGGAGAGATAAGATGGCTCCAGGGCTGCCTTCCAGTTCTGTCATTCATGGTTCTACACAGTTTCCCTCCCAGAATCCTCAATCCAATGGGAGGAACTATCTGCACTCATCTCTTCTTTGCTGGAGGTTTCTGGTTCTTCTGTCATTTGAAGCAGGTTGTACTGAAAGCAGTACTATAAGGATTCTAGTTTATTTTTGTGGCCTCTGCATGCAGTAGGGAGAATAAAGAGTATGAACTTCAAGATGAGACAAAACTGGGTTCCAATGCTGACTGACCTTCACATCAAGCTGTGAGACTTTGATCAGTCCACTCCACATTTCTGAGCCTTAGTTGCCTCACCTCTGAGATGAGTCTTTGCAAGAAATAAGCAAGTTCAGGCGATGTTTAGCAAATGTGTGTTAAGCAAATGTGTGTCCCTTCCTTCTTTCCATCTGGGGCAGCAAAGCCTGCAAGTAGGGAATGAAGAAAGAAAGTTTGGGCATTGACTCAATAGTAAGACACTTACTTGAATGTAGTTGTGAGCAAATGTTTTGTGATTTATCCAAGATCTGTATTGCAAGGGTGGAGATGGGCTGGATGCTGTGCATACAACTGATTCACCAAAACACTGAGAATCTGCCCTCTCTTTTCACCTCTGTCTGAGCTCTAGTCAGACCAGTCTCTCCTACTGTGTACAGGAAGCTCCAAGGACCAGACTGAAGGGCTTTCAGGAACTCATACCCTCATCTCTTCTCCATAGGTCATCCAGATGTTGAACAGCCCTGTAAGTCCAGTGTCCGCACCTGGAGCCCAAATTCAGCTGTCAACCCACACACAGTCCCTCCAGCCTGCCCTGAGCCACAGGGCTGCTACCTTGAACTGGAATTTCGCTACCCTTTGGTCCCTGAGTCTTTAACCATATGGGTAACCTTTGTCTCCACTGACTGGGACTCTAGTGGGGCTGTCAATGACATCAAACTATTGACTGTCAGTGGGAAGAACATCTCCCTGGGCCCTCAGAACGTCTTCTGCGATGTCCCATTGACCATCAAACTCCGGGATGTGGGTGAGGAGGTGTACGGCATCCAGATCTACACGTTGGATGAGCACCTGGAGATTGATGCGGCCATGTTGACCTCCATTGCTGACAGCCCGCTCTGCCTAGAGTGTAAGCCCCTGCAGTACAAGGTGGTCCGGGACCCTCCTCTCCAGGTGGATGTGGCCTCCCTTCTACACCTCAATAGAAGATTCATGGACACGTAAGTGCACTCTCTGGATAAGGAGGTGGTCTTGTGGGTGGGCAAATGTAAGGAGTGTCAGAAAGGCCTGTCTTGGAAAAACATTCATCACAGACAGATTCACTTCTAGGGATTCATAACCTGGCAGTGGGTGTGGAACGGTCTTAATAAGGCAGAGTTGATATGGTGAGAATGGCAAAGCACAAGTAACCAGGAGGCCTGGAATTTGGGGAGAGCTCTAACATAACTCTAAGATTCCCAGACCTCTCTTGGTTTTCCGAACAATTAAATGAAGGAGGCTGTATAAGATTAGCAATGAGTAAGTCAGGTATTACTCATGAAATTGGAAGAATGGAAGTTTGCTAATGATTTCCTTTTTATATTTAATTGAAGATTCATGCATTTGGATTGCTTTTTCAGTGAATGAGAAGGGCGTGAAGTTAAGTAGCAGGTTGCCTGGGAATTGAGCATGGTTCTGTGTATTTGCATGGGGATGTTCTTGGAAGGTGACATCACCTGCCACAGTCCTTGTTTTGTTTCCTTTTCCAAAGTGGAAGAGAGGTTCAAACCCATTTGATCCTTAAGAGCCCTTGCAGCTCTAGGTCTCCAAGATCCTTTTGGGATGCTCACGGCTTTTATGCAAGATAGTGCTCATCCTTAATATTCATTTCTCAAGCTACCTTTTCCTCCAACATCGTCAGGTTTTATGTTTTCTGAGAGGCCACCTTACAGTGACCTCATTAGTGCTTTGCCTGTGTGCCAGACAATGGGCTGAGATCTTTGCATCTTCTACTCATTTATTTCTTCCTCTCCACAAACCAGCCCAGTTACCCTTCTTGTTTTACAAAGAAAGGTGCAACAGATTCAAGACGTGAAGTCACTTGTCCAAGGTCACATAGTTAGAAAGTGGTAAGATCAGGTTCTGTCCTGATTCCTAAGCCAGTGCCTTCGACCAGTGTTCGCTTAAAGATGTGATTCCAACTTCTGCTTTAATCCAACAAATGATTTTCACCACCTAACTTGGGTACCGAGAAATCTACGAAGTTAATCACCACACTTTTGTTGAATATCTGCTGTAAGTGCAAAGGACATTGGTAGGGAACACTTTGAGTACTGGAAAGAGCAATAGCTCGGAAGTCAGATGCCTTGGTTTAGCCCCAGCCGGTCCACTTACTAATTTTAGATTAGCCCGTCAGTCTCTTTGAGCCTCACTTCCCCCTTCTGTGCGATGACAGTGCTCATGTCAGTGGTTTCTATGGGCCTTTTTTGTGGCACTTTCTTTGGTTCTAAGACGATAGAAGACACAATCTCTGCTCTGTCTACTTGAAAATATTTACTGAGCCAATCATTAATAGAAACCAAGTTCTGGAGGAAACTTTTAATCTTTTTAAGAGACAGAACCACTTTCAAATACTTTTCCAGCACTCCCTTTTACATACCAGCAATTAACGTGCACATCACAAGCAGACCCTTGCCCATTCATTGACTCAGAGATGAAGAAAGAACATCTGTTCAGGAACTCAGAGGCAGCACTTGGTTTGTGTTTGAGAATGCACTTAAAATTTAAAGGATCATCTTGCCTTGAAAATATTCCATAACTCTGTCTCTTTCATCTTCTTGCTTGTCTAGAGTGGTAAAATTCTATAAATATGCATCCACTTAAAATTTCTTTATAAAACAATGGAGAGAATAGATGCCTTACACCCTCAGTTTAAATCCAGCTTTTTTTTTTTTTTTTTTTTTTTTTTTTTTGCCTGGAGTTGTGTGCCTGTGAGAGCTGACTTGAGCTGATAAATGTGGAATGGTGGAAATCCAACTGAAGAAGTGAGAGTCCCCTGAGTTCCATTCCCAGATAGTCATTGATTTGCTCTAGGATCTTAGGCTAATCACTTACCCTTTCTGGGGCTTCAGAAGCCTTAATTTACAAGGAGGAAGACCTACTTGGCTGGGGGTTCTCAAAGTCAAGTGCACGTTATGGAAACTTGGGGCACTTTAAAATCACTTGTGTTTCACCAGCATCCCCTCTCCACCCCCACCTCCCACCCTCCACCAATGCCCCAGGCATTTATTTAATTGGTAAGGAGGATAAAGCCTGGCCATCAAGTCTTTTAAAGTATTACCAGATGATTATAATGTGCAGTCACATTTAAGAACCACTGCACTAAAGCAGGTTCTCCTGCCCCAGACCAGGAGCAACAACAACACCTGAGAACTTAGGACGAGTCCTTAGATCTCAGCCTAGACAACTTGATCAGAAACTTGCCTACAGGGTCTTCCCAAATTACTCTAAGACTGGCTACATTTATTTTATTTTATTTATTTTTTTAATGTTTTTAATTTATTTTTGAAAGAGAGAGGCAGGGTGCAAGCTGGGGAGGGGCAGAGAGAAAGGGAGACATAGAATCTGAAGCAGGCTTCAGGCTCTGAGATGTCAGCATAGAACCTGACGTAGGGCTCAAACTCATGAGCTGTGAGATTGTGACCTGAGCCAAAGTCAGATGCTTAACTGACTGAGCCACCCAGGTGCCCCGTGGTTACATACAGTTTAATAGCTACTGCTCAAAGTGATCTATAAGGCTCTGGGATTTCCAAGGTTTCGTTCCCAATACTCACTCAATTTATGAATATGTATTGAGAACATTCTGTGAGCCAGAGCGTTCACTGGGATCTGGGTATGTCAGGAATGACCCGGCGCCTTTCCTATAGACACTCACACTTCAGTGCTGAAGACCTTAACTACATGATGAAAAATGAACAGTCTTGTACCACTTTACTTCCAGAACCACCACTAGTCGGACCCACACTTTTATGTGCCATTTGTTCTTTCATTCACCAGCAAATCTTTCTTAGGCTATGTTTCAGACACATGGCTAGACTGAGGCCTACATTGACTTCCTCTATGTCTTTCTTGCATCCCATTGAATTTATTGGAGACCTAGACTGGACTACACTACATTCCTGACCTGAATGTTCTCTGAGACTCTAAAACAAGTAAAACATCATTCCAAGTCAACCTACCATTTCAACTCCTTTATCTTTTGGTAATTCGAGTTCTGAACTCCAACACAAATACCTCTTTGTGTGTGTGTGTGTGTGTGTGTGTGTGTGTGCACGCATGTGTGTGTGTGGTATGTTTTGCTGCTTTCACATTTTTTCCATATCAAATAAACTGGCTCTTCTACAAGTTCTATATAAAGACTGTTTTGGAGAAAAAGAGGAGAGAGAGGAAAAAAATGCTTTCTTTTCCTTTCCTGACTCAACCCATTACATGATTCCCTTTGACCTTTGTCTTCATTTTTTTCTCTCAGCAAAAATATTTATTCTTTCTGTTATCTGTACTAGAGATAGTTTCCCAAGGTATGACATTGATGAAGGGAGAGGCTTCTGTGCTTACCCAATGGGCATTTCTAGGAGACTGATTACTTTTGGCCAGAATGAAGAAGAAATGTGGACTGTCTCCCTTACATGAAAACCCCTCTATTGGATGAGAAGTGACACTGATGGAGGGAAAGGGGACCAGCATTGACTCTGCTACTAACTCACCATATGTTATTAAGACATGTTGTATCACGTCTCTCGGCTTCAGTTTCCCCCTTTGTAAAATGAAGGGCCAACACATTAAACTCTTGGCTGTGGGTAGACGTTGTTCTTAGGTGACAGGTGATTCATTCACTTTTTTGTAGTAAAAGGGACTTAGCAGAGACAATGAGAATCAGTACCCAGAGGGGTCCTCACTGAGTCCCTAGGATACCCTACTGAAATGTGTAGTGTGCAGACAATAATAATGGTGATGATAAAAATAACAACAACAATGGCAACCATTTGCTGGATATTCTCTCTGCTTTAAGTGCTTTACAAATATGTATGAGGAGGTAAAGCTCAGAGAAAAAGCTGAAGCTCTGAAAAGTGATTTATCCAATGTAATACAGCTGGTAATGGCAGAGTCAGGTTTAAAACCCACTTCTAATTCCAAATAATACCTTGTCAACCACAACACCACACCATCTCAGGTAATAATGCAAAGGCAGAATTCTGGAGCTCAGACATGCATCCAAGCTGGCTGAAGTTTGAGATACAGCAAGTGGAAGGCAGACTACAACTCACGGGCCACTTGACCTCAGTCAGTTACTGTGACCCACTCTTGGGGTCCAGAAGCACAAGTCACATGGCCAATTTCTTTAGGCACCTATCTGAGAAGAAAGAGCAGGGGAGCTTCTCTTTCTCAACTTGACTGCCAAGTGTTCCTGCACTGGCCACCATGCTCCTTGGGTCTCCATGGAGTCTTTAGATTTCTCTAAGTAAAGACTGGATAAAACTAAGCTAACTTACTTGCTTACTTTCTTTCCTTCCTTCTTCTTCTTCCTTTTTTTTTTTTTTTTTTTTTTTTTTTTTTTGGCTTAGAGAAAGTGAGGTATAAAGCAAACCATAAACAATGAATGGACAGGCATGGAGTCTGAGCTCAGGATGGTCACACTGTGGGAAGAGAGTTAGGGAAGCAGTGTCACTGCAGTATATAATGCCCTAAAGGCAGAAACAGAGACAAAGAGTCAGCGGCTTCTAACCCAAACTTGGAAGAATTGAGGTGCAATTAAGGAAAATAAACCTCCTGAGGACTGGAATTTTTGCCTGTGTGTCTGCTAGTGCATTCTAAGTGCCTAGAACGATTCCTGGCACAAAGGAGATAGTGAATATTGTTGAATGGCTCTTGAATGAAGAATGGGAAAGAGTTTGGCGGTTGAAGAGAAATGGAGAAGCTGTAATTTACTAAGTACCTACTATGTGTCAAGAATTTACTGAATGTGTTACTTAAGTAATCTCATTTGATTGAATCTATACAGCAGCCCCACAAAGTAGGTGCTCTTATCCCAGATTATGGATGAGGACCTGAGGTCAGTCTTTACACAGCTATCCAGCCACCTACCTGGGGTTGTATGTAAATCTATCAACTCCAAAGCTAAGTGCTCTTAGTCATTCATTCTCTGGTTGAACATATATGTTTGTACCCCTCGCTTAGGACTTTTGATTTACAACTAGAAATATTCTTAGAAGTCACCTTTCCCAATTGGCTTATGTGTGTATCCCAGTTAATTATTCCATTGATTCTTCTCTCTCGTTCAGACCTGTTAACCTGCCAACACAATATCTGTCTGTTTTGCCTCACCTTCTTGCCATTCTCAATATAATTCTTGGGGAAAACAAACATAAGGAAAGGAGATATTTACATGATCTGGGTGGAGTTTCTTGTGAATATGAGTCCAAATTTTACAAATTGGCTCCCACATCTCTTCCTCTGGACTCTATGTGCTCAAAACCCCATCAATCCACTCAAAAACTGTGGTTTATCTATCAGTCCCTTCACTCAGCAAATATTTTTTGATTTCCACCATGAATCCATCTATTTTCTAAGCACTAGGGATGTAGTGGTGAACAGAGCAGAAAAGATCCTTGTTCTCATTAATTCCTATGATGTATCTGGGAGACACAAACCAGAAATAATTGCATAATATCGCAGTTGGGTAGCATTTAGTGATTTTAGAGAAGTGGTAAGGGAAGGCCTCTGATGGGGTGATATTTGAACAGAGACCAAAAGTGTCTCCTGTTTGGAACATAGGTGTTGTATAACAGGATCTTTGGTCCTTGATCACTGTTTGGCTTGCCTTATATTTAACTGTGCTTGTGTTTTTGTTTCTTTTTTTTTCCTTTTTCTCTCACTTGGTTCAGATTCTTAAGTACAAAATTTAACATGCTAGTGTGTGACAGCATCAGAGCTTCATGAATGGTTATTGAATGATGAAGAACGAGTCAGCAGTAACACAAAGTGGAACCTCTGGAAAGATGCCTCTTGCCTAAAGATCTTAGCCATAACATTGACATGTGATGCCATATTAATCCTCAGAGGATTGAGGAAGTTTAGACCAAATCAGGGTCAACTGAAGACACAGGTGGCTCTCTCATGCTGTTTTTATGGCTCTCAAGCTGACTCACCACCTCATTGTTTTTTTAGTCCCATTTCTTTTCCTGGCTCTTTCTGTATGTCCCCGACTCATCCATTCTTTGTTCTTGTATGTGTTCATTTGTTAATTCATTCATCGACCAAATCACGCAAATCAGATATAATCATGTTCAGTAATATTTGTTGTTTAGCAAGTATTTACTAAGTGTCTGTGCTATGCCATATACTGTGCTAGAACTAGGAATAGAGCCCTGATTCCTGACCTCATGAGCACATTGTTTATTTTAATGTTTATTTATTTATTTTTGAGAGAGAGAGAGAGAGAGAGAGAGAGAAAGTGAGCAGGAAAGGGGCAGAGAGAGGGAGAGAATCCCAAGCTGGCTCTACACTCTCAGCGCAGAGCCTGACATGGGTCTCAATCTCATAAACTGTGGGATCATGACCTGAGCCAAAATTAAGAATTAGGCACTTAGCTGACTGAGCCACACAGGTGCCCCATGAGCACACAGTTTGAAGGAGCTGAACAGGCAATGATTCAGGTGTTTTTCCTGCAGCATGGAAAGCACTCTAGTGTGAAGAGCCTAGGGAGGCTGTGGGAAAACATAGGAAGGGTATCTACCCCAGCTTGAGGTAGTTAAGGAAGGTTTCTCAGAAGAGGTGATGTCTAAGCTGAGACCTTGAAGATGATAAAGAATTGATCATTTAAGAGGTTTGTCCTAGTATGGATGCTTGAAACCAGTTGGGTACTTAGCAAACATTGATAAAAGAATGGATGGATGGATGGATGGATGGATGGCTGGCTGGATGGCTGGATGGATGGATGGATGAATTAACCAACATGCTATACTATATACTTCATCATAGACCAAAAGTGGACTTTTCTGGTGGGGGGGGGGGATGTAGTAATCTGGGCTATCTATCCACTTTGGTTCTAAAATCTATTTTATTTCTTTTAAGTACTATACAGTACTCCATAGTGGGAGTGTGCTATTTCACATACTCTGGTGGGAGGTTATTTCACCATACCCCTAATGCTGAGCATTTATATTATTTCACACATTTTTCCTATTACAAACAAATGCTGCAGTCAGTACTCTTACTGTACTTACAGTACTCTGTATTGTACTCTTACAGAACTCTTACAGGAACCTCCTTGTAGGCACATGTGAACATTTCTCTAGAGTTGATATTGAGAGATGGAATTGCTGGGTCATAAGCTGTAGGTCGTTTTCATTTTAATGGGTACATTCTGTGGCATTCTGAGAGGGTGAACTAGCTCACATCCCACCAGCAGCGTGTGGCAGGACCTGCTGTCCCACACTGTCACTGCTACTTGACAAAATGGAAGTTTTTTGTCTTGGCCCATTTGATGGATGAAAACGTGGTTTCTCATTGATGTTTTTGCGATTGAGCATCTTGAGGGAGCCTCGTTTCAAGTATTTACTGGGTATCTACACTTTCTCTTCTGTGATTTGTCTATTAATGTCTTTAATTTATGTCTGGTGGTTAATCTGTTCATATTTCAGTTTTCCCGTCTGCTAAACTGGGATTTTAATGCCAGTGCCCCTGCTTAATCAGCAATGTTATTAGAATCTAGGATGAAACAGGTAGTCAAGAGAGAACTAGCATTTATGAAGAAGTTATTCTTAGTGTAATCACTTGTATGTTGACATATTTTTCGATTTAGTATGCTTCCTGGATGGGAACCATGTCACATTCTGAAGATACAGTAGACTAGAAAAACCAACCCAATCTCTGCCCCCAGCGGAGCCTAAATTTAGATGGTGTTAACGACCATCACATATGCAGGTAGCATCTACTACAGGTAGCGCTAACATCATACCGTAACTACCATGTGGTGAATAGTTCAAATATGCTCAATATTTTTATAAGTCTACCAATGAGGTATAGGTGTTGGTATGCCTTATTTTTAAATGAGGACGCTGAGACTCAAAGAGATAAAGGCATTTATTTATGTAAGATCTCATCATTAATAGATGCTAGAGTCCAGTTTTACATCTCCTTGCCTGATCCCAGGGCATTCCTGCAAATTACTGAGCATAATCATTGCTGTGACAGGCAGCATATAAGGTGCCATCTTGATGGATGGAGAGAAAAGGTATTTGAACTAGCTTTTCTTGTTTCCAAGGAGCAACAGAATAAATACACCAAAGCGAACAAATATTTTCCTTTGTGTTTTGAACATGTAAGTAGATGAGGAGGAGGAGACTTGATGAAGTGCATTTCCAGTAGCATGTTGCTGAAATGTCTGCTCCAGGTCGGACCTCTTCCTGAGTGGGTGCTTCTCTGTGCTGCCTACCTGACATGGTCTTACCTGCATTCTGATGTCCTGCCTGCCAGGACTGATGAGAAGCATCAGGAGTAAGAGCTATTTCTTCAAGCCCAGAACAAATACCTCTGCTCCTAGCCCAGGCTAGCAGATTATATAGTCAGCACAATTGTACTCTATTTCTAGAAGTTGGGCATCATCTACCTATGACTCCCTCATGTCAGTCTTAGGCCAAGTACCTCTCAGAATGAAATATGGGTTCTGAGAACATTAAGGTAAGCAAAAGGGTTTAGCAAAATCAACAGATCTCCAGGGCCAGCAGCAGCCATAGAAGTGCTTACTGTCTCCAAGTACCTTCATGATTTTGAAAGTGTGAAGGGTCCCTGTTTGGTGCTAACACATGACTTATCTAAATTTCAATGGGTCTGTCTGATGCACTACTGAATTTTAAAGTGTGTTGTTACGGTGTTTTCTCTACAGATGTTAAATAAGATCCGCAGAGGTTAAATGATGGACAGAAGGCTCTACTAATAAATTCTTTCCTTCCTTCCTTCCTTCCTTCCTTCCTTCCTTCCTTCCTTCCTTCCTTCCTCCCTCCCTCCCTCCCTCCCTCCCTCCCTTCCTTCCTTCCTTCCTTGTGTCCTTCCCTGTGTCCTTCCTTCCTTGTGTCCTTCTGTCCGTCAGTCAGTCAGTCCATAATAAGTACCTATTATAGGTCAGTCTCCATGTAGGCTGGGCTAAATAATAGCCCAAGTAAAAATATAATTACAAGCTGAAGATTATTATTTTGAGAGGTCATAAGAGAGTACAATTCCTCCTTAAATTAAGAGAGGGGGGGATATACAGAAACATAACTGTAGAGGTTAGCAGGGGCAAACATTATGGAGTTTGGATTTATTTGTTTGGATTTATTTATTTATTTGTGTTTTTATAAAATTCCTCTGGGTACCGTATGAAGAAAGAATTAAGGGAAAATAAGAAAGTCCATCCAGGAGTTATTACTAAAGTCTGAACCAGAAATTATGATTATTTGCCTAGAAGAGTAGATGGATTGGAGGTATGTTTTAAAGGTAGAATCAACCATATTTGGTGATATATTGGATGCAAAGGTTTTAAGGAGTTACCCAATTACTTTCAAGTTTCAGGTATGAGTATTTGGAATGAGGGAAATGTTATTTCTGGAAATAAAATAATATGTTTTTTAAATTTTATTTATTTAAATTCAAGTTAGTTAACATACAGCGTAGTATTGGTTTCAGGAGTAGAAAACAGTGATTCATCACTTACATATGACACCCAGTGCTCATCCCAACAAGTGCCCTCCTCAATGCCCATCACCCATTTAGCTCATTCCCCCACCCACCACCCCTCCAACAACCCTCTGTTTGTTCTCTGTATTTAAGAGTCTCTTATGGTTTGCCTCCCTCTCTGTTTTTATCTTATTTTACCTTCCTTTCTCCTATGTTCATCTGTTGTGTTTCATAAATTCCACATATGAAGGAAATCATATGATGTCTGTCTTTCTCTGCCTGACTTATTTTGCTTAGCATAATATATTCTAGTTCCATCCACGTTGTTGCAAATGGCAAGAGTTCATTCTTGCCAAGTAATATTCCATTGTATGTATGTATGTAGATATATATATTCCACATCTTCTTTATCAGAGAAATATAAATCAAAAGAATAGATTTTAATTTAGTATGTTATTAGAGGGTGGGGTAGGGCAGGAGGCCCTTTGGAAAACAATGAGTTAGTGAAATCAGGTTGTAATGAGTGTCTTGATATCACTTACTTCTTTGTTCTCTCGCTGTTTGCCCTTAGGGTAGGTAGGATGGACTGGACTTTAGTTGTGCTTCTCCAATTCCTGATTTTTAAGCAAACAAATACATGAATAGGAAAGAAAAGGAAAATAACAGCCATCAGAGTAATTACAGATGTGGAAAGAATGGAGGAATTTATCTCACACTGGACGTTGGCAGGAAGAGTGGACAGAATCCATTCAGTCTGTGCTCAGATATGATGAGAATCCTTCAGGCAGGTCTTAGTGGGTTTATGTTGTGTCTGTGCAAACAGGAACCTCAGACATTATTTTAGAGAGTCTGAATTCAAAATTAAGAGACCTGATTCCCGGACCAGCACATGGCTGATTTGCTGTGTGACTCTGACCAGATCCTTTCAGTGGTTTGAGTCTCAGCTGTTTCCCCTGGAAAAAGCGGGTGATGTCCATGCAGTCTCATGAGGGGTGTCCTAAAAAAAACAATGAGATAATGGTCTTGCAAGAACACAATGCAATCTTGGGGAACCATAAAGATTTAAATGTTCATGATTCTTTCTATTGTTTGGTTTTCATTAGGCTTGTTCTTGGCCAGGGTCAGTCTGGAGAGTATGTGTGAAAGGCAAAAACAGACATGCACAGACACATACATGAATCAATTTCCCATGAAACTCTCATCAGAGTTGCTAAGGTTCATTGTCGGATTAGAAGATGGGAAAGAAAAATTGCACTTAATCTCTGTAACAAAGCTAAAGAAAAAAAGAAGAAGGAGGAGGAGGAGGAGGAGGAGGAGGAGGGGGAGGAGAAGGAGGAGGAGGAGGAGGAGGAGGAGGAGGAGGAGGAGGAGGAGGAGGAAAAAACAAAACAAAACAAAACACCAAAGTGCTGACCCTTGAATCAGGAGACCAGGATTCCAGTATCGATTTCCTAAAACTTGCTCTGACCCTGATCCATGACTCCCCATCTAGGGACCACAGTCTCCCTTCTGTAAAATGAAGACATAGGTATATAACTTCAGAGGACATTTCTAGCTCTGACAGTCTGTTTGGACCCTCCTTGAAGTCTCATCTGCACTGAGTGCATCTAATGCTGTAAGGGGGGGACGGGGCAGGTTGCATGGCCCGTTAGCCACAGGTCTGGACTGTGAGCTCAGAGACTGGCCGGTTCTATAGAAAGCCTTCTAGATGTGCTGGGGCTCTCAGAACTCCTTGTTAACATCCTGTCTCTCTCTTAGAGCCTACCAAGCTCTTTCCTTGGGACTGTTTCAGAATGTATCAGTGTGGTTCTCCTGGTCAGTGGCATTTTGTCTAGACAGTGAGACCCTAGAGGTGGGGACTAGTAGTACTTGCCACATTAGCCTAAGCTTTTGGTGCCAGGCCAGGCACCAAGTAGATGGCCAATAAATGTAGGTAAATAAATGCATGTAGGCATGCATGCATGAAGAAACCCTGTGACATAACAATAAAGCCAGAAATTCGTGATGATGCAGATGATATATGGTATGAGGCCTCTCTTTTAATTTCCAAGATGGATTAGTCACCAGAGAATCAGAAAGACCAAAGAGAATCTTATAGCATGGTCCCTTCTCTTGGGGCTTCAGTTTCCTCATCCTTAAAGTAAAGGTATTGGGCCAGATGATGTAAGTAAGTCTTCCTTTCATTCAACAGGTGTTTATTCAGCACTGCCTTTATAACAGGCCATGTCCTAGGCAGTGGGGATAAATAAACCAGTCAATAAGGGAGTCCTAGCCCTCTAGAAACTTCATCTAATTAGTAGAAGAAGTGGACAGATAAACAAGGGCAACAAAATAGTGAGGAAGGTGTTATGATAAAAGAAGCATGTAGGTAGGAGCTCCCCACTTGGCTTAAAGGCTAAGTGAGAAGCTCTGGGAGAAGGGTAGGACCTAAGCCAAGGCCAGGGTATTTAGTCAGGGATGGGAGTTAACACTACTTTCTCCTGGCAGAATGGGGTGAGGGGGGGGAGGAATTTAAGGAAGACCAGATGAGCAAAGAGGTCAGAGAGGTTGAGAGAAGCCAGTAATGATGATTCTAGAGTACTGTACTGGAGGGGCTGGGCTTCATCCTGAGGGTAGGTAGTAAGGAGCCACAAAGTGTTAGGTAAGAGGATCCTGATCAGATTTAGTTTCAGGATAGTTCTTTGGTGATGAGTGGCTTTCTGGTAAATGTAGGGGTGGGGACACAGATTGGACACAGTCAGGTAAGTAAGGCACTGTTCGTTGTCAGAACTGAAGCAGGAGATGAGGTGGGGGTGGTGAGAACTGGACACACTGAGCTAAGGGGATGGACGTACTTGGCAGAGGGAGGAGGCAGGCGTGTGGGTTATGGCAGACACCTAGGGTACTGGCATCACGGAAACAGAACGCGGAGGTAGAGGCATATGTAGGTCGGGACGAGAGGCAGAACAGTTTGAAAGTGCCTTCCGGTTGCCAGCTATGAATCAGTGGCGGGCACACAGCTAGAGTTCACTTTGAACCGTAAAATTTCTTCCCTGTGTAGAGACTCAGGAGCAAGTGAGGTGAGCTTGTGCATGTGCACATGCACGTGTGTGTGTGTGTGTGTGTGTGTGTGTGTGTGCATGCATGTGAACGCACGAGTGTGTGTGCACGTGTGCATGCACGTAGGAGTGTGTGCATGTGTGTGTGGTGAGATGGGCAGACAGGACCTGTGAGCCCACCTGTTTTCATCATCCACTGATTCTCAAAATGTAGTCCAGTGTTCTGCAAAGGACCCCCGGGGGGTCAGGGGGTTAATCTTCCGTAGCACTAATGCCTATAACGTTACAAGGCATGGGCTTTGTTTTCTGCCCAGGATTAATCATTCACTCATGGGCTTTAATACAAGCCAGAGGCCACCTCCCTGTGCCTCATGCAAAGCAGTGCCCCGCCTTCCATGCTAACGCGGGCTCTCACATTCTTGTTGTCAGAGTGGGAAGTAGGGTTTTTTGCCCCAGCTTCAACGTACTATGGACTGAAACATTTGGAAACTTCCATCCAAGGATGTTAGTCAAAAATACCAGAACAGTTGAACTCTGCCATTAATTTTCTGTATGACTTGGGGCGATTCATTCCCCTTCTCTGGACTCTCATATCCGTCCCACGATTAGAAACTTGGAATAAGTAGTATCTGAAGGCATGCAGCTCTGTTTCTACATTTTTGTGTTTCCTTCCTGAGCTCCACTCCTTGTCTACAGCTCTGTCTCCAGATTTTTAAGCAGAGAGCATTCTCAAGTGCTCACGCCCCCTCCCATCTAGGAATTAGACCCAAAAGCTCTCAGACCTGGAAGGAGCATTGAAGCACTGACACTTGACCACTGAGAGAATTAAGGCCAGAGAGAGGAGGTCACTTGTTCAGAGGCACACAGCCCTGTGATGGCAGTACAGGGAATCGAGCCAAGGGCTCCTGACTCCCAGTCCAGGTGGTCCTTCCCGCACACAACAGAGTGCTGGAGTTTGGCCAAACCGTGGGGCTCAAATTTGAGCCAGGCTCTCTGTGATCACAGAGAAGTCTCCGATGATGCTCGGAGTGAAGTCATAGAGAGCCGACATCGGTCACGTCATGGCAGCTGGCGCTGGTGAGGGGGGTGGTATAGGAAATGAGAGAACACATTTGGCCAAGCGCAGGGTCCACGTGACCCTCCAGGCGCCCTCATTTCAAAACAAACTCAACCTTTTAGGTTCAAGTTCTCCCTCTTGTCAGAAACGTGACTTCCTGCTTCTAAGACGCAAGGCTTACAAAAGGGCTTAGAAGGCTTCGTGGACATCAAATAGCTCTTACAAAATAGCGTTTTGATGAGTTAAGTGTAAATGAATCAGAAACATAAGGATTACATTTTCCCCAAGTGCACATGGGTTTCAAAATTTGAGGGGAAATGTAGTCTGCTGACTGCACGCCGGCTTTCACCGAACCCAAAGCATTCATGGGGTGGGCGGGCTGGGGGGAGAGAAGAAAGAGAAGCCCAGCCCCCAAAGGGTTTTAGATGTGGTGCCAGATTCGAAAATGCTGCTGGGCTTGCCCTCTGCCAGTAATAAAATTGCTGGCCACCCAGAGAGGCCACAGGGAGGAGAAAGGACATTGCTTTCCCTACTGGCCCCTGGTCCTCAACAACTGTGTTCAGTTAGTGCCCCTCAATCACCAGCTGTCACTGGGTCCCTCCGCTCGACTCCCTGGCCCCTACTTGGCCTCGATTTTCACACTGTGCCGCATGCCTTGTTTACCTCCAACCGTAGCTGGTGTTTTGGCTCCCAGAGGCCTAGGCGACCGGTCAACTTGTCACAATCCCCAGCTCTGTAATCAAGAGACCTGTCCATCACCAGCAGGGGTGTTTGGGGAAGCCGTCACACATCGCCTTTGGTTGCATTCAGGAAAAACAAGAGTCCCTTGTAGATCTTTCCTCTCCCCTTTCTTTAATGCTATCCAGGTGTGGTGTTTTCCCCAAACTGGCGAATGTCTTCCCTTCCGATCTGTGCCTGACACAGACAGCCAGCTAAATCTCAGCACTGCCGTTACCTTATCCCAGAATTTGAAGCTCTGAATCTTTTATAATTTCCACATTGTCCCTCCATTCTTTCCCTTGTATTTTATGTCATTGCACCAAGAAAAGTAGAAAATCATTTCAATTGGTGGTAAAAGATGATTAAAACAAAATAACAAAGGCCTTGGCTGAAAACTGTTAGTTTTATTAAATTTGCTACTGTGTTTTAAATTGGTACCAGGGCAGATCTTTAGACAATTCTATCAAAGGCTGCTGGAATTAATCTGTTGCATATATACATTTGCTCCTTCCTGAGCTGTGGACAGAGTGGGGGCAGCGTAGCAAGCATGAGAAGAATGAGCTTTGTGTTACCTGTGTGAGGGGGACAGACCGGAACCCCACTGGGAGGGATCGGGAAGCCCAGTGGACCGCAGACCCCTGCCATCACATTCTCATTAGTTTCATCCAGACTATGGTTTGGAGCTCATACTGGTCGCCAGGAGGAATAAGTGATGGATATTGTCTTGGTAACAAGGCAAAAGTCAGAAGTCTCCCTAAGCCTTTTGCATCCTTCCAGCCACTATTTGGTTCCCCTCTGTATTGGTGGCTCTTCGAACTCTACCTTA
Source organism: Leopardus geoffroyi (assembly GCF_018350155.1). Taxonomy (NCBI): domain Eukaryota; kingdom Metazoa; phylum Chordata; class Mammalia; order Carnivora; family Felidae; genus Leopardus; species Leopardus geoffroyi. The sequence goes on from NC_059342.1 coordinate 76,094,534, forward strand.
GATTATACCCATCCTGTACTTGATTTATCTTTCCTTTGGGCCTTTGAACTCTTTGAAACCAATGATGGTATCTTCATCTTTGGGATGAGTCCTACCAGAAACTCCATACATGCTTTGTTTTCTTTTTTTCTCCTGCCCTCCCTTCCTTCCTTCCCCTCTCTCTCTTTTTTCCTTCCTTCTTCCTTCCTTCCTCCCTCCTTCCCTTCCTCCCTCCCCCCTCTGTCTCTTCCTTCATTCTTCCCTTCCTTCCTTCCTTCCTTCCTTCCTTCCTCCCCCCCTCCCTCCCTCCCTCCCTCACTCCTTCCCTCCCTCCCTCCCTCCCTCTTCCTTCTTTCCTTCCTTTCCTTCCTTCCTCTCTCTCCTTCCTCCCTCCCTCCCTGTCTCTGTCTCTCTCTCCTTTCTTCTTCGTTCCTTCCTTCCTTCCCTCCATAGCAGAAGAAAAGTGAGGTCCAGAGAGGAAAACTGATTCATCCAAAATCACAACCAGAGTTAATGGAAGAACTATGGTCATTTTTCCTGACATGCAGGTTGGGGGAATCCACAGTGATGCCAGACTCTGCCCTTCGAGCTGTTTTTTCCCCAAGGATATGTGGTGTTCTCCATCCCAAATCCTTAATGACCACCCTCTCCTGGTATAAAATAAGACCAAAGTGGCACTCAGCCTAGAACAAAAGTAAAATGTTCTCTTAGGAATTCAGGGTGATATCCAGACAACATTGGAATTAAAGAATATGTTGTTATGTGGCACAAAACTGAGTGTATATAACTTTAATGTATGCATGTTAAGAAAGAAACTCTTTAGAGAGGACTACACACAGCTCCAGAGGTATTTAGTGAGGAAAAATATTTTGTTGTAAGTTTCATTTCTCTTTAAACAAAATAGGACATGGCACCTAGCGTGGGGCCAAAACTTGATAGGTACTCATCCGCTCCTGCATCATTCTTTCCATGGGGGATATTTGGTCTCCCTACCAACCACATAACCCTTTACACCTTTTCCCTTAAATCAGTTATCTACACTGCTATCAAAATGGTCTTCCATGAAACAAATACCATTTTTTTATTATATGTAATTTACTGTCAAATTGGTTTCCATACAACACCCAGTGCTCATCCCAACAGGTGCCCTCCTCAATGCCCATCACCCACTTTCCCCTCCCTCCCACCCCCCATCAACCCTCAGTTTGTTCTCAGCATTTAAGAATCTCTTATGGTTTGCCCCCTTCCCTCTCTGTAACTTTTTTCCCCCCTTCCCCTCCCCTCTGGTCTTCTGTTAAGTTTCTCAGGATCCATATATGAGTGAAAACATATGGTGTCTGTCTTTCTCTGCCTGACTTATTTCACTTAGCATAACACTCTCCAGTTCCATCCATGTTGCTACAAAAGGCCATATTTCATTCTTTCTCATTGCCAAGTAGTATTCCATTGTATGTATAAACCACATCTTCTTTATCCATTCGTCAGTTGATGGACATTTAGTCTCTTTCCACAATTTGGCTATGGTTGAAAGTGCTGCTATAAACATTTGGGTACAAGTGCCCCTATGCATCAGTACTCCTGTATCCCTTGGGTAAATTCCTAGCAGTGCTATTGGTGGGTCATAGGGTAGATACTATTTTTAATTTTGGGGGGAACCTCCACACTGTTTTCCAGAGCAGCTGCACCAGTTTGCATTCCCACCAACAGTGCAAGAGGGTTCCTGGAAACAAATATGATTATATCATTTGCCTAGAAGGCCATTGTTCTCCTTTTCCTGACCTGGTTCCTCCTTCCCTTTCTCCAGTCAAGCCAGTAAACCTCCCTTGGGAAGTCTTCTCAGGCTGTCTCCTCTTCAGCCTGGGTCAGATGTCACTCTGTGCTCCCACAGCCCCTACACTTTTTAGGCTGTGTCAAAGCCGTCCATTGACTTTTTTCCCCCCAAAGCTTATGAGCATCCTAAAGGCAGGGCCCTAGTTTATTGACCTTTGAATCCCAGACCCACAAGAAGCTGGGAGTACTCAGTGAATGCTCTTTGCACAAATAAATGGATGAATAAATGAAATGATATAAATACAGCAAGACCTTGGATTGCGAGTAACTTGTTCTGCAAGTGTTCTTCAAGACGAGCAAACATTTCTAATAAATGTTAACTTGATAAATGAGCGATGTCTTGCAATATGAGTAGTATGTGACACCAAACATCACATAATCAGAACTGAGCCAATGGTTCCTGAAGTTTGCTTTGATATAAAAGTGCTTTGGATTGCAAACATGTTTCCAGGACAAAATATGCTCACAAAAGCCAAGGTTTTACTGTATATTTATCCAGAATTTGAAAAGGTGGTCAAAGCCATAAATGTAATTATCTAGTGTAGAGCTCACTAGCTCGATTTAGTTCTCCTATACCCCTTTTTTGTAAACAGCAAAGATGAATCAGTGAAGATAGATTTGGATCTTACATTCACGGAACATATTATGTGTGCACATTTATATGTACAAAGATACGGGAAGGGATGCTGACCAGAATGTTCTTGGTAGCCTGCCTCAGGGTGGTGATGGAATTTGAGAAGATTTGCCTTGGTTTTTAATTCTTTCTTATAGAGCTCTAATTTGTTAAAAGAAACGTGAGTGTTCTTTATGGTTAGGAAAAAATAAAGCAATTATGATAATATGCTGTCACTTCTCAATTAAGAAAAAAAGGTCAGCTCTTACCCTAAAGATATGTTAGAACTGAAGCTAGTTTCCTCTACAAGTCTACAGAGGAAATAAAATGTAATCCAGTCTGCATTGCAGCTTCCTAGAAGGCTTTAGGACTATGAAGAGGAGTTTGTCTTATCTTCAGAGAGTTTCAGTCTTCTGTACATGGATTGGGTATTAATGTCTTGCTTACTACCATGAGCTTATCTCAGGAGTCCACTCAATGTCATGGAAAGGTCAGAAGTTCTAGAGTCAAACAGCATGGTTTAAATTCTGCTTTACAATTGTTATCTCCCTGACCTGGGGCAGGTCACTACATTACGCTGGGCCTCAACTGAACGATGCAAATAAATGCCTTCTACCTTTCAAGTTTATATTAGGAATAGGATGAAGAAATTTGGTGAAGGAGCTAATCTAAAGGTGTTTCTAATACAAAGCATCCATCTGGACATTCTAGATGAAAATGTAACCGATACAAGTATCATCCTTTAGTATGCGTGACTGAAAAGCAGGAAAGCAGGAAAATGTGTGGCCAAGGCAAGAGATAAGATGAAATTGAGAATTAGACAGGTGAGCCCCAACACTGATGTTTTACCACCATGATTGGGATAAGGGACAATCATCAGTTTTGGCAACTGAGTGGGTTGAGTATTCTTGCTTATCATAGCAGAAGAGATTGGGCCCTGCAGCTCTTCAAGGTGAGGAATTGTAGCTAAGGCCTTCAGGACACAGTGGTGACCCCTGAAAGTCTACATGCATGGTGAAAAGGTGTACTAGGCGAAACTATATATGCATATGGCCTAAACCTCACAAAGATTGAGGTTTGAATTTATACTGCACACCGTTGTCTGGAAATGCCTGACCTGGGAAACTACTGAGGAAGGAAAAAAAAAAGAGGGAGAGGAAGAGAGAGAAGGGCAAAGGTTCTGGGTTAGTGATGTTCCAGGGGTACATAGAAGTGAACTTGAAATCATTCTAGGAGGATATAGACTTGACACAGGAGACATGTGATTCCCGCAGATTAAAACCTAATGAACGTGAGTTCCTGTGTCAAAATTTAAAACATAAAAAAAGTAAACAAGACACCCAGAGAAGGGGCAGCAGTCCACACCAAGGTTTTTGTTGAAGTTTGATCTTGGTGACAAGCATGCATATTAATTAGTATATTAGAGTAAACGAGAAAAAGAAATATAATTGGAAAATACAGTCTGCAAAGATTAGATGGACTGAGAAGGGGAGAGAGCAGAAATAA